>NC_141877.1:144104816-144407846 GCF_056163025.1 Triticum urartu | reverse complement strand
TGAAACCCTAGCAGTCTCGGTGCCACCGAACTGTGACTCGGTCCAACCGAGTTCACTAGTTTAGGTTCCAAAACTGCTTCGGTATCACTGAGTTTAAAAATCGGTAGATCCGAGATGATTTCAGTGGGAAACTAAAACTAAGTTTTTGGATCATTATTTTGCAAAAATCTCTGCATTTTGTGATGCTCTTCTATTCTACCTCATCTACAAACTATTCACAGGGTCAGCAGACAGCTTGTTCATCATGTCAGATCAGAGTGACAGCCAGAATATGTCAGAACAGCAAGTGCAGATGAGTGAGGGCACTAGTCCCTCAAGATCTTCAGATGATGGCAGCAGAAGTACTCCTAGCAATCTGCCTAAAGCTGTCACCGGACAGAGGAAGAAGAGAACTTCAGATTCTGAGGATGAAGATTATGTGGCAGAAGAGGAAGCAACTTTCAAGAGAGTTGAGCCAGCTCAAGGCATAAAGCCAGGGATGAAAATCAAAAGGCCAGCAGGCAGGCAGCCTATGCCAAAGGCCAGAGCTTCAACCAAGATTTCTGAGAAGCCCACTCCCAAAGAGCCAGTTGCTGCTGAAGGCAAGAAAAGGAAGGAAAGGGTCAAGAAGACCGTAGCCAGAGTGCTTGGAAAGGCTTCCATCATGGAAGAAGAGGAAGAAGAAGAGGTTGCTGCACCAGCACCTAAGGCACCCAAGCTGATGGGTGATGCCATAAGATCAGGGGCAGCTGCTTCCAAGGCCAAGCCAGCTCCAAAGCCAAAGCCAAAGAGAAATACAAGAAGCATCCCAGCTGCTGAGAAGAATAAGGCCCCAGTGCCTGAAGCTGCAGAAGAAGATGATGAAGAGAAAGTACTTAGAAAGCTCAAGCCCAAGATCCCAGACCACAACAATGCTCATCCTGTGGCTGAGGATATGAAGCTCAGGAGAGACTCAGGGCTCAGGAAGTGGAGAGAAGCAGATCCGTATGCTTCAAGGAGGAGGACTGCTATTGACTACAGATTCCACACTAAGGAACAGCAGGACTTCTATGAGACAGTGCTACTTGATAAGAAGCCCATAGTTTGTGACATGAGATGGGTTGATTGGGAGTACATCAAGCACAATGAAGAACACTACCCTGGAGTGTATGACAGCTTCAATGCTTGTGGAGTAGCAGACTTTGTTGGGCGGAAGCTCACAAAGTGGAATGAGGAGCTTATCATGCAGTTCTACTCCACAGCACATTTTTATCCAGATGGGAGGATTGTTTGGATATCTGAAGGTATAAGGTACCGATCAACTGTTGAGGAATGGGCAAAGTTGATCAATGCCCCAGAGGAAAATGAAGATGACTTGGATATCTATGCCAAGAAGAAGATGGACCACAACTCTATGTCCAATATGTACAAGGAAATTCCAAACGAGGCACTTGATACTTTCAAATTTGGGTCTGTGCACTATCTTCTGTCAGGGCTGCCAACAATCAATTGGATACTGAGGCACACCTTGTTGCCCAAGTCAGGTGATCACAAGATGATCAGAGGCCATGCAATCAATTTGCTTCATGTATTTGATGTACCTCGGAAATTCAAGGTCATGAGCCTCATAGTAGAAACTATCAAGAGGACTGCAGCAGATCAGAAGAGGAGCTGTGGTTATGCCCCTTAGATTCAGGAGCTCATCAACTCTAAAATGGGCACAGGCATATACTTATTGGACAAGGAACACCTGCCCATCCGTCCAAATTTTGAAGATAATCAAGTTGTTATGACTGAGAATGAACCATCATCAACACAAGCACAAGCAAAGAAGGAGAAGGCAAGGAAGGAGAAAGCTGCCAAGATGCCAACTCAAGAGGAGGCATCTGAGTATTTCTTGAAAACCAAACAAGAGCAGCTTGGTTACTTGATTGCATCCACCCTGCGGATTGAGCAAGGACTAGCCACCTTAACTCAGAACCAGGCAAGCCTAGAGAGAATCATGGAACAAAAGTTCTATGACTTGGATGTCAAGGTGACAGAGATTCAGACTGCAGTGGAGCAGCTCCAAGATGATATGCAGGAGAGGAAAGGGAAGACAACCACTGATGCCTTTGCCAGAGTGCCACGAGGTCCGAGGTCGTCTGCAGTGCCAGTTCCTGACACAAGAGCAACTGCCTCAGCTCCAGCCGTAGCACCAGCCCAACCTGCTCCAGCGTCTACTTCAGCGTCTACGGAATCCTTCGTCCTTGGAGTGATCCGGACTCCACCACCACCAGAAGATAAACCTGAGAGTCGACTTAGCACTATGCATTTTCTAGGAACTTTTTGGTAACTTGTTGCCAAAGGAGGAGAAAAATGTATAGATCATAGGCTTCGAGAGAGAGAGTGTTGCTTTTTTCTCTCTTGCTTTATTTGGTGGTTTTTCGAACTTTGTTTGCTTTTGAGTGCTTGAGATACTATGTCATTGCTCGTGAGATATTGATGATCATGTGTTTGATCATAAGCTACACTTAATGCTTGCTTAATGCTATTATCTTATCTATCTTATGTGATCATTCACTTTTCTTGGTGATGAGTGCATGTATTTCATTCTTATCATTTTAAGCGCTCCACCAAGATGTATGTGACATGGAAGAGTAACCCATGACTCTAACTCTTTGTGCATTTGCAGTCCAAAGCAAATTTTAAATATGCACAAATTTAGGGGGAGCTCTTACTTGTCACATACTTCTCAAAGCGACGATATATTTCATGCTTATTATCATTTGTCGAAGCTTTGATCTATATGTTGTCATCAATTACCAAAAAGGGGGAGATTGAAAGTGCAACTATCCCTAGGTGGTTTTGGTAATTCATAACAACATATAGCTCATTGAGCTAATGCTATTCCAAGATGATTATTTCAGGAAAGCTCAATGATTGGCATGGCATGGATGGTGAAAGTGGAACCCTCAAAATGCTAAGGACAAAGGATTGGCTCAAGCTCAAAAGCTCAAGACTCTTCATTTTATATTTTAGTGATCCAAGATCACATTGAGTCTTTAGGAAAAGCCAATACTATCAAGGAGGGATGAGGTGTTGCTTAATGAGCCTCTTGCTTCATGTGCTTAGTGATATGCTCCAAAACCCTCAACTACTTTCCCATATCCACATATGACCTAAACCCTAAGCCAAACTCGGTCATACCGATTCTTTCTATCCGGCGCCACCGAGTTTCACTTGTCATAAGCCACTGCCAAACCCTAGCAATTCGGTTTTATCGATAGGGATCTCGGTCTCACTGAGATGGGATTGTAATCTCTCTGTTTCCCTTTCGTAACTTTTCGGTCTCACCGAAAGAGCGAATCGGTCCCACCGAGATTGCAATGTAAATTCAGTGTTTCCTTTTTGTAACTTTTCGGTCTCACCGAAAGAGAAAATCGGTCCCACCGAGTTTGCCTGACCAACTCTCTGGTTAGCTAATTACCAAATTCGGTCTCACCGAGTTTGTGTAATCGGTCTCACCAAGATTACGTTATGCCCAAACCCTAACCATATCGGTCCTACCGAGTTGCATGTCAGTCCCACCGAAAATCTCTAACGGTCACTAGGTTTACCTTTTCGGTCCGACCGAGTTTGTTGATTCGGTCCCACCAAGATTGGAAAACTGTGTGTAATGGTTGGATTTTGTGTGGAGGCTATATATACCCCTCCACCTCCTCTTCATTCGTGGAGAGAGCCATCAGAACACATACACAATTCCAACTCATATGTTCTGAGAGAGAACCACCTACTCATGTGTTGAGACCAAGATATTCCATTCCTACCATATGAATCTTGATCTCTAGCCTTCCCCAAGTTGCTTTCCACTCAAATCTTCTTTCCACAAAATCCAAATCCTATGAGAGAGAGTTGAGTGTTGGGGAGACTATCATTTGAAGCACAAGAGCAAGGAGTTCATTACCTACACACCATTTGTTACTTCTTGGAGAGTGGTGTCTCCTAGATTGGCTAGGTGTCACTTGGGAGCCTCCGACAAGATTGTGGAGTTGAACCAAGGAGTTTGTAAGGGCAAGGAGATCGCCTACTTCGTGAAGATCTACCGCTAGTGAGGCAAGTCCTTCGTGGGCGATGGCCATGGTGGGATAGACAAGGTTGCTTCTTCGTGGACCCTTTGTGGGTGGTTGTTTCTTCGTGGACCCTTCGTGGGTGGAGCCCTCCGTGGACTCACGCAACCGTTACCCTTTGTGGGTGGAGCCCTCCATGGACTCGCGCAATTGTTACCCTTCGTTGGTTGAAGTCTCCATCAACATGGATGTAGGATAGCACCACCTATCCGAACCACGGGAAAAACATCCGTGTCTCCAATTGCGTTTGAATTCTCCAAACCCTTCCCTTTACATTCTTGCAAGTTGCATGCTTTACTTTCCGCTGCCAATATACTCTTTGCATGCTTGCTTGAATTGTGTGATGATTGCTTGACTTGTCCTACAATAGCTAAAATCTGCCAAGAACTAAAATTGGGAAAAGGCTAAGTTTTTATTTGGTCAAGTTGTCTAATCACCCCCCCTCTAGACATACTTTCGATCCTACAGCAAGCTCGCAACCGAGCGCTTCACCGCACTCGCCGCGTACCCAAGAGCCCGCAGCACCGCTCCGCACCTCCTGCCGTGCCTCCTAGCGACAACCCCGAGCTCGCCCGAGCTCCGGCAGCCGCCAACATCGTCGCCGGCGTCTTTTCCGACCATCCTGAGCCCAAACACCACCACCACTCGACACGGCAGCCCCCCAACTTCATGTAGATGCTCCCCGCGCGCCAAATAGGGCCCTGCAGTGAAATCTCGACTTCCTCCGCCGTGGATTTGGTCGTCGGCGGCTAAACGCCGGCAGCTGACGTGGCCGTCATTAGCTTGAGGCTAATTAGCGCGTTAATCTCGCCCTGTGCCACTGACAGACCGGCCCCACCCCCCTAGTTAACCGCGAGGTAAACCCCTGTTAAATTTTAACCTAACCAACATGGACCCCACACGTTAGTTGTCCCGCTGACGTCACCGTTGACTGGCCCCACCTGTCTGTGACTCGAGCCAGCACTGTGAGACTGACCAGTGGGACCCACTGGTCAGGTTTAACCTGGACCCGTTCTATTGACCTACTGAGGTCAGCATGACGCAGTACTGACGCAATAAGCTATTTTATGGGTTTAATTTAATCCAGGAAATTCCAGAAAATGTTTTAAACTTCTAAAAATCATATAAAATCAACCGTAACTCCAAATGAAATAAGTTATATATGAAAAATTATCAGAAGAATCCAAAGAATCTGAATATGGTATTTTCATGCATGTTTGAACAAGATAACCTCACTGAATAGGACAATTCATGATTATGGAATAAATGGTAATTGGTTTTGGAGTTGGAATTTGCTATAGGTTTGAATTCCACTTCAATGAATATGACTAACTGTTGCACTAGGTCAATTCAGTACCTTAATATGACATATCATTCTAATGTATGTGCATTGCATTGATTGCGGTTCATTTTGTGTTTGTCGGTGGTTGTTCCCTCTCGGTAGACGTTCATTCCGACGATGAGTTCGATGACACCGATGAAGAGTTATATCATCTTCAGAAGTGCCAGGCAAGCAAAAACCCCTTGTCCATTCTGATACAATCCCACTCTCTCGCTCCTGCTCTCTTTTACTGCATTAGGACAACAACGATTCAACTGTTACATGCTGCGGTAGCTGAACCCCTTCCCTCTGCATGACCTGCCATTGCCACAGTAAATAGATGAAACCCACTAGCATGAGTAGGATTTGTTTGAGCCCTGATGTGCCTACTCATTCATGCTTGTTGTCATGCCTGCTACTGCTTAGAGTTGAGTCAGGTCTGATTCATCGGGAATGAATTGGAACATGGTGAACATGTCCTACTGTTGAGATCTAAGTGTGTGAACACGATTTGGTAAAGGTAGCGGTGAGAGGCCATGTAGGAGTACCTGGTGGGTTGTCTCATTGCAGCCGTCCTCAGGAACTGAGTTTTGTGTTTGTGATCCATGAACAGTTACTACCACACATTGGGTTCCAGTAACTCGACCCCTCTCGACTTATTAATCAACTCGACCTTTGTCCAGGAGTTGCAACTAGTTTCTGGTGTTTGTAGGTAGTGTTAGTAGTCTACCAAGTGGCACCCGGTACAGGTGGGCTTGGGACAGACTAGGCACAGTGGCACGGTGTACCAAGTGGCACCCGGATGGTGGGCTTGGGAACCCTGCACACATCGTTTGGGGCCGTGAGCGACACCCCGGTCGGATCTCCTTGCGGATGGAACCCGAATAGACGATAAACCTGGACTAGAGACTTGTTGGTTAGTCAGGTCGTGGCCGACTCCCTCGCCAGGCTTCCGCTTGAAGGTTGCCGAGATACACGATATGTACATGGTGGTAAGTGGTGAGAGCGTGTGTGAAGAAGTACACCCCTGCAGGGTTATCATTATCTATTCGAATAGCCGGATTCCTCGGATATGGAAACTTGGACCCCTTGCATAGTTCATAGACAAGTGAAAGTGGATACTCTAAAATACGCCAGATAAGCGTGAGTGCTATGTGTTGGGGATATTACCGCTGGGCGTAAACTGGCATATCTGGGCCGGGTCAACTTCATCAGTAATTCAAGAGTACTAAAGCCCAAGAAGACAGACAAGGGCCTAAGGCCCGTGATCGGTTTTAGACTTGTAGCCGTAAACCGACATTTGTATATAAACTTGTATTGTAAGTTAGGAATAGGGAGATGTTGGGTTTCGTAGTAATTTCAAAAAATTTCCTACGCACACGCAAGATCATGTGATGCATAGCAACGAGGGGGAGAGTGTTGTCTACGTACCCAAGGCAGACCGACTACGGAAGCGATGACACGACGTAGAGGAAGTAGTCGTACGTCTTCACGATCCAACCGATCAAGAACCGAAACTACGGCACCTCCGAGTTCGAGCACACGTTCAGCTCGATGACGATCCCTGGACTCCGATCCAGCAAAGTGTCGGGGAAGAGTTCCGTCAGCATGACGGCGTGGTGACGATCTTGATGAACTACAGCAGCAGGGCTTCGCCTAAACTCCGCTACAGTATTATCGAGGAATATGGTGGCAGGGGGCACCGCACACGGCTAAGGAATAGATCACGTGGATCAACTTGTGTGTCTAGAGGTGTCCCCTGCCTCCGTATATAAAGGAGTAGAGGGGGGAGGCTGGCCGGCCAAGGAGGGAGGCGCAGGAGGAGTCCTACTCCTTCCGGGAGTAGGACTCCCCTCCAATCCTATTCCAACTAGGATTCCCCAAAGGGGGAAAGAGGGAGAGGGGGGCCGGCCACCTTATCCTAGTCCTAATAGGACTAGGGGAGGGGGAAGTGGCGCAGCCACCTTGGGCTGCCCCTTTCTCCTTTCCACTAAGGCCCATGAAGGCCCATATGGCTCCCGGGGGGTTCCGGCAACCTCCCGGTAACCCGGTAAAATCCCGATTTCACCCGGAACACTTCCGATGTCCAAACATAGGCTTCCAATATATCAATCTTTACGTCTCGACCATTTCGAGACTCCTCGTCATGTCCGTGATCACATCCGGGACTCCGAACAACCTTCGTTACATCAAAATGCATAAACTCATAATATAACTGTCATCGTAACCTTAAACGTGCGGACCCTACGGGTTCGAGAACAATGTAGACATGACCGAGACATGTCTCCGGTCAATAACCAATAGCGGGACCTGGATGCCCATATTGGCTCCTACATATTCTACGAAGATCTTTATCGGTCAGACCGCATAACAACATACGTTGTTCCCTTTGTCATCGGTATGTTACTTGCCCGAGATTCGATCGTCGGTATCCAATACCTAGTTCAATCTCGTTACCGGCAAGTCTCTTTACTCGTTCCGTAATACATCATCTCACAACTAACATATTAGTTGTAATGCTTGCAAGGCTTATGTGATGTGTATTACCGAGAGGGCCCAGAGATACCTCTCCGACAATCGGAGTGACAAATCCTAATCTCGAAATACGCCAACCCAACATCTACCTTTGGAGACACCTATAATGCTCCTTTATAATCACCCAGTTACGTTGTGACGTTTGGTAGCACCCAAAGTGTTCCTCCGGCAAACGGGAGTTGCATAATCTCATAGTCATAGGAACATGTATAAGTCATGAAGAAAAGCAATAGCAACATACTAAACGATCGGGTGCTAAGCTAATGGAATGGGTCATGTCAATCAGATCATTCAATTAATGATGTGACCTCGTTAATCAAATAACAACTCATTGTTCATGGTTAGGAAACATAACCATCTTTGATTAACGAGCTAGTCAAGTAGAGGCATACTAGTGACACTTTGTTTGTCTATGTATTCACACATGTATTATGTTTTCGGTTAATACAATTCTAGCATGAATAATAAACATTTATCATGATTATAAGGAAATAAATAATAACTTTATTATTGCCTCTAGGGCATATTTCCTTCAGTCTCCCACTTGCACTAGAGTCAATAATCTAGATTACACTGTAATGATTCTAACACCCATGGAGCCTTGGTGCTGATCATGTTTTGCTCGTGGAAGAGGCTTAGTCAACGGGTCTGCAACATTCAGATCCGTATGTATCTTGCAAATCTCTATGTCTCCCACCTGGACTAGATCCCGGATGGAATTGAAGCGTCTCTTGATGTGTTTGGTCCTTTTGTGAAATCTAGATTCCTTTGCCAAGGCAATTGCACCAGTATTGTCACAAAAGATTTTCATTGGACCCGATGCACTAGGTATGACACCTAGATCGGATATGAACTCCTTCATCCAGACTCCTTCGTTCGCTGCTTCCGAAGCAGCTATGTACTCCGCTTCACATGTAGATCCCACTACGACGCTTTGTTTAGAACTGCACCAACTGACAGCTCCACCGTTTAATGTAAACACGTATCCGGTTTGCGATTTAGAATCGTCCGGATCAGTGTCAAAGCTTGCATCAACGAACCTTTTACGGTGAGCTCTTTGTCACCTCCATATACGAGAAACATATCCTTAGTCATTTTTAGGTATTTCAGGATGTTTGACCGCTGTCCAGTGATCCACTCCTAGATTACTTTGGTACCTCCCTGCTAAACTTATAGCAAGGCACACATCAGGTCTGGTACACAGCATTGCATACATGATAGAGCCTATGGCTGATGCATAGGGAACATCTTTCATATTCTCTCTATCTTCTGTAGTGGTCGGGCATTGAGTCTTACTCAACTTCACACCTTGTAACACAGGCAAGAATCCTTTCTTTGCTTGATCCATTTTGAATTTCTTCAAAATCTTGTCAAGGTATGTGCTTTGTGAAAGTCCAATTAAGCGTCTTGATCTATCTCTATAGATCTTAATGCCTAATATGTAAGCAGCTTCACCGAGGTCTTTCATTGAAAAACTTTTATTCAAGTATCCTTTTATGCTATCCAGAAATTCTATATCATTTCCAATCAGCAATATGTCATCCACATATAATATTAGAAATGCTACAGAGCTCCCACTCACTTTCTTGTATATACAGGCTTCTCCGAAAGTCTGTATAAAACCAAATGCTTTGATCACACTATCAAAGCGTTTATTCCAACTCCGAGAGGCTTGCACCAGTCCATAAATGGATCGTTGGAGCTTGCACACTTTGTTAGCTCCCTTTGGATCGACAAAACCTTCCGGTTGCATCATATACAACTCTTCTTCCAGAAATCCATTCGGGAATGCAGTTTTGACATCCATCTACCAAATTTCATAATCATAAAATGCGGCAATCGCTAACATGATTCGGACAGACTTAAGCATCACTACGGGTGAGAAGGTCTCATCGTAGTCAATCCCTTGAACTTGTCGAAAACCTTTTGCGACAAGTCGAGCTTTGTAGACAGTAACATTACCATCAGCGTCAGTCTTCTTCTTAAAGATCCATTTATTCTCAATTGCTTGCCGATCATCTGGCAAGTCAACCAAAGTCCATACTTTGTTCTCATACATGGATCCCATCTCAGATTTCATGGCTTCAAGCCACTTTGCGGAATCTGGGCTCACTATCGCTTCTTCATAGTTCGTAGGTTCATCATGATCTAGTAGCATGATTTCCAGAACTGGATTACCGTACCACTCTGGTGTGGATCTTACTCTGGTTGATCTACGAGGTTCAGTAGTATCTTGTTCTGAAGTTTCATGATCATTATCATTAGCTTCCTCACTTATTGGTGTAGGTGTCACAGAAACAGTTTTCTGTGATGTATTACTTTCCAATAAGGGAGCAGGTACAGTTACCTCGTCAAGTTCTACTTTTCTCCCACTCACTTCTTTCGAGAGAAACTCCTTCTCAAGAAAGTTTCCGAATTTAGCAACAAAAGTCTTGCCTTCGGATCTGTGATAGAAGGTGTATCCAATAGGTTCCTTTGGATATCCTATGAAGACACATTTCTCCGATTTGGGTTCGAGCTTATCAGGTTGAAGCTTTTTCACATAAGCATTGCAGCCCCAAACTTTCAGAAACGACAACTTTGGTTTCTTGCCAAACCATAGTTCATAAGGCGTCGTCTCAACGGATTTTGATGGTGCCCTGTTCAACGTGAATGCGGCCGTCTCTAGAGCGTATCCCCAAAATGATAGCGGTAAATCAGTAAGAGACATCATAGATCGCACCATATCTAGTAAAGTATGATTACGACATTCGGACACACCATTACGCTGTGGTGTTCCGGGTGGCGTGAGTTGCGAAACTATTCCACAGTTTTTCAAATGTACACCAAACTCATAACTAAAATATTCTCCTCCACGATCAGATCGTAGAAACTTTATTTTCTTGTTACGATGATTTTCAACTTCACTCTGAAATTCTTTGAACTTTTCAAATGTTTCAGACTTATGTTTCATTAAGTAGATATATCCATATCTGCTTAAATCATCTGTGAAGGTGAGAAAATAACGATATCTGCCACGAGCCTCAATATTCATCGGACCACATACATCGGTATGTATGATTTCCAACAAATCTGTTGCTCTCTCCATAGTACCGGAGAACGGTGTTTTAGTCATCTTGCCCATGAGGCACGGTTCGCAAGTACCAAGTGATTCATAATCAAGTGGTTCCAAAAGTCCATCAGTATGGAGTTTCTCCATGCGCTTTACACCGATATGACCTAAACGACAGTGCCACAAATAAGTTGCACTTTCATTATCAACTCTGCATCTTTTGGCTTCAACATTATGAATATGTGTATTACTACTATCGAGATTCAATAAAAATAGACCACTCTTCAAGGGTGCATGACCATAAAAGATATTACTCATATAAATAGAACAACCATTATTCTCTGATTTAAATGAATAACCGTCTCGCATTAAACAAGATCCAGATATAATGTTCATGCTCAACGCTGGCACCAAATAACAATTATTTAGGTCTAATATTAATCCCGAAGGTAGATGTAGAGGTAGCGTGCCGACCGCGATCACATCGACTTTGGAACCGTTTCCCACGCGCATCGTCACCTCGTCCTTAGCCAATCTTCGCTTAATCCGTAGCCCCTGTTTCGAGTTGCAAATATTAGCAACAGAACCACTATCAAATACCCAGGTGCTACTGTGAGCATTAGTAAGGTACACATCAATAACATGTTTATCACATATACCTTTGTTCACCTTGCCATCCTTCTTATCCGCCAAATACTTGGGGCAGTTCCGCTTCCAGTGACCAGTCTGCTTGCAGTAGAAGCACTCAGTTTCAGGCTTAGGTCCAGACTTGGGTTTCTTCTCTTGAGCAGCAACTTGCTTGCTGTTCTTCTTGAAGTTCCCTTTCTTCTTCCCTTTGCCCTTTTTCTTGAAACTAGTGGTCTTGTTAACCATCAACACTTGATGCTCCTTTTTGATTTCTACCTCCGTAGCTTTTAGCATTGCGAAGAGCTCGGGAATAGTCTTGTTCATCCCTTGCATATTATAGTTCATCACGAAGCTCTTGTAGCTTGGTGGCAGTGATTGGAGAATTCTGTCAATGACACAATCATCTGGAAGATTAACTCCCAATTGAATCAAGTGATTATTATACCCAGACATTTTGAGTATATGCTCACTGACAGAACTGTTCTCCTCCATCTTGCAGCTATAGAACTTATTGGAGACTTCATATCTCTCAATCCGGGCATTTGCTTGAAATATCAACTTCAACTCCTGGAACATCTCATATGCTCCATGACGTTCAAAACGTCGTTGAAGTCCCGATTCTAAGCCGTAAAGCATGGCACACTAAACTATCGAGTAGTCATCAGCTTTGCTCTGCCAGACGTTCATAACATCTGGTGTTGCTCCAGCAGCAGGCCTGGCACCCAGCGGTGCTTCCAGGACGTAATTCTTCTGTGCAGCAATGAGGATAATCCTCAAGTTACGGACCCAGTCCGTGTAATTGCTACCATCATCTTTCAACTTTGCTTTCTCAAGGAACGCATTAAAATTCAACGGAACAACAGCACGAGCCATCTATCTACAATCAACATAAACAAGCAAGATACTATCAGGTACTAAGTTCATGATAAATTTAAGTTCAATTAATCATATTACTGAAGAACTCCCACTTAGATAGACATCCCTCTAATCCTCTAAGTGATCACGTGATCCAAATCAACTAAACCATGTCCGATCATCACGTGAGATGGAGTAGTTTCATCGGTGAACATCATTATGTTGATCATATCTACTATATGATTCACGCTCGACCTTTCGGTCTCCGTGTTCCGAGGCCATATCTGTATATGCTTGGCTCGTCAAGTATAACCTGAGTATTCCGCGTGTGCAACTGTTTTGCACCCGTTGTATTTGAACGTAGAGCCTATCACACCCGATCATCACGTGGTGTCTCAGCACGAAGAACTTTCGCAACGGTGCATACTCAGGGAGAACACTTCTTGATAATTTAGTGAGAGATCATCTTATAATGCTACCATCAATCAAAGCAAGATAAGATGCATAAAAAGATAAACATCACATGCAATCAATATAAGTGATATGATATGGCCATCATCATCTTGTGCTTGTGGTCTCCATCTCCGAAGCACCATCATGATCACCAACGTCACCGGCGCAACACCTTGATCTCCATAGTAGCATCGTTGTCGTCTCGCCAATCTTATGCTTCCACGACTATCACTACCGTTTAGTAATAAAGTAAAGCATTACATCGCGATTGCATTGCATACAATAAAGCGACAACCATATGGCTCCTGCCAGTTGCGATAACTTGGTTACAAAACATGATCATCTCATACAATAAAATTCAGCATCATGCTTGACCATATCACATCACAACATGCCCTGCAAAAACAAGTTAGACGTCCTCTACTTTGTTGTTGCAAGTTTTACGTGGCTGCTACGGGCTTAAGTAAGAACCAATCTCACCTACGCATCAAAACCACAACGATAGTTTGTCAAATAGACTTCGTTTTAACCTTCGCAAGGACCGGGCGTAGCCATACTTGGTTCAACTAAAGTTGGAGAGACAATCGCCCGCAAGCCACCTGTGTGCAAAGCACGTCGGGGGAACCGGTCTCGCGTAAGCGTACGCGTAATGTTGGTCCGGGTCGTCTCGTCCAACAATACTGCCGAACCAAAGTATGACATGCTGGTAGGCAGTATGACTTGTATCGTCCACAACTCACTTGTGTTCTACTCGTGCATATAACATCAACGTAAATAACCTGGCTCTGATACCACTGTTGGGTTTCGTAGTAATTTCAAAAAATTTCCTACGCACACGCAAGATCATGTGATGCATAGCAATGAGGGGGAGAGTGTTGTCTACGTACCCAACGCAGACCGACTGCGGAAGCGGTGACACGACGTAGAGGAAGTAGTCGTACGTCTTCACGATCCAACCGATCAAGCACCGAAACTACGGCACCTCCGAGTTCGAGCACACGTTCAGCTCGATGACGATCCCCGGACTCCGATCCAGCAAAGTGTCGGGGAAGAGTTCCGTCAGCACGACGGGGTGGTGACGATCTTGATGGACTACAGCAGCAGGGCTTCGCCTAAACTCCGCTACAGTATTATCGAGGAATATGGTGGCAGGGGGCACCGCACACGGCTAAGGAATAGATCACGTGGATCAACTTGTGTGTCTAGAGGTGTCCCCTGCCTCCGTATATAAAGGAGTAGAGGGGGGGAGGCTAGCCGGCCAAGGAGGGAGGCGCAGGAGGAGTCCTACTCCTTCCGGGAGTAGAACTCCCCTCCAATCCTATTCCAACTAGGATTCCCCAAAGGGGGAAAGAGGGAGAGGGGGGCCGGCCACCTTCTCCTCGTCCTAATAGGACTAGGGGAGGGGGAAGTGGCGCAGCCACCTTGGGCTGCCCCTTTCTCCTTTCCACTAAGGCCCATGAAGGCCCATATGGCTCCCGGGGGGTTCCGGCAACCTCCCGGTAACCCGGTAAAATCCCGATTTCACCCGGAACACTTCCGATGTCCAAACATAGGCTTCCAATATATCAATCTTTACGTCTCGACCATTTCGAGACTCCTCGTCATGTCCGTGATCACATCCGGGACTCCGAACAACCTTCGGTACATCAAAATGCATAAACTCATAATATAACTGTCATCGTAACCTTAAACGTGCGGACCCTACGGGTTCGAGAACAATGTAGACATGACCGAGACATGTCTCCGGTCAATAACCAATAGCGGGACCTGGATGCCCATATTGGCTCCTACATATTCTACGAAGATCTTTATCGGTCAGACCGCATAACAACATACGTTGTTCCCTTTGTCATCGGTATGTTACTTGCCCGAGATTCGATCGTCGGTATCCAATACCTAGTTCAATCTCATTACCGGCAAGTCTCTTTACTCGTTCCGTAATACATCATCTCACAACTAACATATTAGTTGTAATGCTTGCAAGGCTTATGTGATGTGTATTACCGAGAGGGCCCAGAGATACCTCTCCGACAATCGGAGTGACAAATCCTAATCTCGAAATACGCCAACCCAACATCTACCTTTGGAGACACCTGTAATGCTCCTTTATAATCACCCAGTTACGTTGTGACGTTTGGTAGCACCCAAAGTGTTCCTCCGGCAAACGGGAGTTGCATAATCTCATAGTCATAGGAACATGTATAAGTCATGAAGAAAAGCAATAGCAACATACTAAACGATCGGGTGCTAAGCTAATGGAATGGGTCATGTCAATCAGATCATTCAATTAATGATGTGACCTCGTTAATCAAATAACAACTCATTGTTCATGGTTAGGAAACATAACCATCTTTGATTAACGAGCTAGTCAAGTAGAGGCATACTACTGACACTTTGTTTGTCTATGTATTCACACATGTATTATGTTTACGGTTAATACAATTCTAGCATGAATAATAAACATTTATCATGATTATAAGGAAATAAATAATAACTTTATTATCGCCTCTAGGGCATATTTCCTTCAGGAGAGACCAACCCGGATACGAATATGGACCGGTGTTGGGACTCTGTGAACCGACGGGCGTCACCCGTGTATATAAGGGGACGACCCGGCGGCGGTTCAAGGACAAACAACAACTCGAGACATAGGCGAAGCTTGTTTGCTCCCTAGTCATCGAAACCCCATCAATTCCATCACAACTAGACGTAGGCTTTTACCTTCATCGAAGGGGCCGAACTAGTATAAACTCTCTTGCGTCCTTGTGTCCGCTTTAACCCCTTCAAGCTAACCCGTTGCGATGGCTCCACGACTAAGTCCTTTCTCTAGGACATCTGCCGTGACAAAACCACGACAGTTGGCGCCCACCGTGGGGCTATCGCATGATGGTTTCAAGTTCTTGGAGGGCTGCTTTGAAGGACTCGAGGGTTACGCCGTAGGCCGGATGACTAAAAGTCGTTGCGGCAAGCTCTACATCGACGATGCAGGCTGGGGCCCCGAGGCCGGTTCAGTTGAGTACGGGTACCGGGTCCCCTTTGGTGGCATTCACGTTTTCATTGGCAAGATCGGTGAACCGGGCCCTGAGCCGGACATCTGCACCGACCTCATCGAGACGGCTCAGTGTGCACGATCCGCCCGGGTTAAACCGGCCATGAAGCGTGCCTTCGTGGGAGTCATCCATGGGGGAAGTTATGAGGATAGATCGGAATCTCGCGGCGAGACCGTTGTTTGTTCCGATGACGAGTCATCGGCTGGGGAAACCGAATCTCTTTATCAGCTACAAGATGGCCGGATTGGGGGCTGTTCCGATGGCGACAGTATTCCGGACCCCTCTGATCTGCCCAACCGAGTTGGAATATTCATGGCCGGCACACAAGCAGCGCTTCATTCTTCGACCGCTGCGGCAACAGCCTCCGGTTCAGCAGCGGCGACGGCCGCCGGGGCAGGAGGCCCTGTGCGCCCGCCGGCTCAAGTCCTATCAGAGTTATTTGATGCATTGGTTGTGCTTATGGCAGAAGCTAATCCGGCGGATCAGGACGTCCACAACGCGGGGATTGCAAAGATAAAGGAACAGATCACCCAGGCCAAGGCGGATCTGGCGGCTGAGGACACCAGGATGGCCACAGAGCGGGCCGCTTTAGACGCACAAGCCTACAGGCTCATGTTGGACCAGAGCGCGTCGCAGGAAGTCATGAGGAGGAAGTACCGATCCCGTTTGCCTCCGGTTTTCGAGGCCAGGGACCTCTTCAACACCCCAGGAGCAGGAACCAGCAATCCACCGGAGGGAAACTGGGCGGAAGCCCCTGGGACTGGTGCACCGGTTCAGCCTCGTCAGATGGACCCGCCTCGTCGAAACGCTGTTATACCTCAGGCTGTCTTAACACCTCCGGGTCACTACTCCAACCCAATGGACAATCTCGTCGCCGCTGCTGCATGGCTGGAGGCCATTCTAGTCGAAGGTGACTCGCCGCAGGCAATAGAAACGCGACGGGTCAAGGAGCTTCTGAAAACAGCTTTGGTCCAACAGGAAGCATACTCGTACAGCCGCGACCGGATCCACTCGACCCCCCGTCCAAGCCGGAGCCGGATCTATAGCAGACATATGGATGAACCGGCGGTGTCGAGCAATGAACGACGTGGAGCACCCCGTGGCAACAACCCGGCGGGTGGGGCTGATAACACTCAGGAAGTGGTGGATCGGGCCCGAGCGCGCAGGGAGGCCGACTTAGCCGCACAACATCAGGCTCGACAGCTCACGCCGGTTTGACCGACTATCTCGATCGAACCTGGTGTTACTTCTAGTTCTTTGGGGGTGCCTTGCCTTGTCCTCGCTTTACGCAATGTGTGCCTGCCCAAAGATTTCAAAGGCCCGCGCAAGGTACCAAATTACACGGCGGATCAACCTCCAGAGACATGGGTGGAGAGCTATGAGATGGCCATGGAGATGCTGGATGTGGATGATGCGGCGTGTGCGAAATACTTCACCATGATGCTTGAAGGAACGGCCCGTACTTGGTTGAAAATCTTGCCAGCCAATTCCATCAGTTCATGGGCCCAGTTACGAGCCCGATTTATCAGCAATTTCAAGGATACATGTAAACAGCCTATGTAGATAGTGGACTTAGCTGCCTGCATCCAGGAGGAAGGAGAATCGACGACTCATTGGGTGTGCCGGGTTTCACAAGTGTTACATTCATCAGACAGCATCAACGTTGACACCGCTGTATTAACCCTAGAAGGCAATTGCCAGTTTGGGCCCCTAAAGCTGAAGTTGGGACGAATGAAGCGCCATTGCACTGACATGGGGACCCTCATGGCTGCTTTGGTAAAATATGCTGATTCTGATAGTACCAACGATCCCGAATCTGATGATGACAAGGCAGGGAAGGGAAAGAGGAACAGCAACTCCAAAGGTCAGCAGCATCACTGGGCAGGCAACGGTGGTGGAGGCAAGCGTAAAGCGGATGGTAACATGGACTTTGTGGCTAATACCAACACGCAGGACAATGGCCAGTGACGCAAGGGTAAACCGAAAAATCGCAACGGGGCGCCCAACCCTAACCCGGACCGCCTAAACTATCTACTGAGCCAGCCCAGTCCAAGACATGGGACGAAGGAGGCACCAGCAAACCACCTTTGGAAGGATTGCTTCATTATGCAGGAGTTCAAAAATTCTAATGCTTTCCGGTAGGATCACGGCTCCGGCGGCGGCTCAGGGTCCGGGCCGGGTTACGGTGGAGGAAATTCCGGTTCAGGATTTAATGGTAATCCGGGCGGACATAATAATCAAAATAATCAAAACAACCAGGGTGGTTACAACCAACAGCAGCAACAGTCAGGTTACCAGAGCAACCCAAAGCAGTTGAGCAGTGGGCAGTACCATGTCTTCACCACTAGCTTGGACAAGCGAGACTGGAAGATTCAGAGGAGGGCGGTCAACTCTGTTGAACCGGCCATACCCCGTTATCTACGCTGGTCTGAACAGCCAATCATATGGAGTAGAGAGGATCACCCTCCCCAGGTTGACAATCCGGGTCAGTTGGCTCTGGTGGTGGCGCCTCAGGTGGGAGGTTACAAGTTCACCAAGGTGCTCATGGATGGAGGGAGCAGCATTAATATCTTGTACTATGAGACCTTCCGTCGTATGGGACTAACAGATAAAAATCTCAAACCGTCCAATACGGTGTTCCACGGGGTAGTACCTGGCAAATCAGCATATCCTGTTGGTAAGATAGCTTTGGAGGTGGCCTTTGGGGATGATCATGATTCCAGGTCGGAGACATTGACGTTTGAAGTGGTGAAAATCCAAAGTCCATATCACGCCATGTTTGGGCGACCGGCCTATGCCAAGTTTATGGCACGGCCCTGTTATGTGTATTTGCAGCTCAAGATGCCGGGTCACAAGGGGACAATAACGGTTCATGGAAGCCACAAAATCGCTTTGGAGTGCGAGGAAGGAGACGCGGCCTATGCAGAGTCGGTTTGTGCCACCGAGGAGCTGAAGTATTATAAGGACCATGTTGATCCGGCAGACATGACGCCATTAAAGAAGCCAACTACGGAGCATGATCCGGCCCTGAAGTTCAAATCGGCAGCAAAAACTAAGCTTGTTGACTTTGTACCTGGCGATTCATCCAAGCAGTTCAGCATCAGTGCCAACTTGGATCCAAAATAGGAAAGCGCGCTCATCGAGTTCATCCGTGAGAATCGGGACATTTTTGCATGGAAGCCCTCTGACATGCCAGGTGTACCGAGGGAACTCGCTGAGCACACCCTTAATGTGGATCCTAAATACAAACCGGTGAAACAGTTCCTCCGCCGGTTTAACGAATAAAGACGCAAGGCGATTGGAGAAGAGGTAGCCAGGCTCTTAGCAGCTGGTTTTATTATTGAAGTTTTTCACCCTGAGTGGCTTGCCAATCCAGTGCTAGTCCTTAAGAAAAACGGCACCTGGCGTATGTGTGTGGATTACACAGATCTTAACAAGGCTTGTCCAGCAGATCCTTTTGCCCTCCCCCGTATTGATCAAATTATTGATGCTACGGCGGGTTGTGAGCGTTTAAGTTTTTTGGATGCATATTATGGCTATCATCAGATCAAAATGGCAGTTAAGGACCAGGAGAAGACAGCATTCATAACTCCCTTTGGAGCCTTCTGCTACGTGTCTATGCCCTTTGGGCTCAAGAGTGCCCAGGCCACTTATCAACGGTGTGTGCAAAATTGTCTTCACAAGCAGATCGGCCGTAATGTACATGCTTACGTGGATGATATCGTGGTTAAATCCAGAGAGAAGGAGACTCTGATTGATGATTTGAAGGAAACCTTTGATAACCTGAGGACATACAAGATGATGCTTAATCCGGACAAGTGTGTCTTTGGGGTACCGGTGGGCAAGTTGTTGGGTTTTCTGGTGTCCAATAGGGGAATTGAGGCTAATCCGGAGAAGATCACAGCCATCACCTCCCTGGCTAAACCAAAGTGTATCAATGGTGTTCAACGCCTGGTAGGCCGGATTGCCGTGTTAAGCCGGTTTATCAGTCATCTTGGTGAGAAGTCAATCCCTTTGTATCAGATGTTGAAGAAGACAGATCAGTTTGTTTGGAGTTCTGCGGCTGATGAAGCGTTTGAGGACTTAAAGCGGCAGTTGGCCAATCCGCCTGTGCTCGCCGCTCCCACTGACAAGGAGCCGTTACTGCTATATGTTGCTGCTAATGCTCGGGCAGTCAGTGTGGCTATTGTGGTGGAGCGAAAGGAGGCAGGTAAGGAGCATCCGGTTCAACGTCCGGTCTATTATATCAGCAAGGTACTCATTGAGTCCAAGCAAAGGTATCCGCATTGGCAGAAGCTGGTGTATGGAGTTTTTATGGCGAGCCGGAAGCTTAAGCAATACTTCCAAGGGCACCCAATTACGGGGGTCAGTTCTGGTCCTTTGGGGGATATCATCCAGAACCGGGAAGCAACTGGCCGGATTGCCAAGTGGGCTATAGAGCTTGGGCCGCACGGTTTGAGGTATGTGCCTCGGACAGCGGTTAAATCTCAAGCGCTTGTTGATTTCATCAATGATTGGACGGAAATGCAAGCACCTGAAGAAAAGCTGGATCACACATATTGGACCATCCATTTTGACGGATCCAGGCAATTGGAAGGCTCGGGGGCTGGAGTCATATTAACTTCCCCACGAGGTGATAAGTTTTGTTATGTTCTCCGCTTAATGTTCCCTTGTACTAACAATGCAGCTGAGTATGAAGCCTTGCTCCATGGTCTCCGGATGGCTAAGGAGATGAATCTAAGTCGAGTTAAGTGCTTCGGTGACTCAGACCTCGTGGCTCAGCAAGTGTCTGGTACTTGGGACTCCAAGGACCCACTCATGGCAGCATATCATCGTGAGGTGGATATTGTTGCAGGTCATTTTAAGGGCTATCAGGTGGACCACGTGGACCGGCGGAAAAATGAAGCGGCGGACGCCTTAAGCCGGCTGGGCTCTCAGCGCAAGCCGGTCCTGCCCAATGTTTTTCTGGATGTGCTGCACAACCCGTCGGTCAAGATCCCTGGTGAAGCGGATTTGGCTATTCCTGATCCGGAGGCTCAATTGGTGGCTGTAACACCCTCAATGCGACTATATCTCCCACGTGTCGAGGCACGACTTAGAGGCATAATCGCATTGAAGGCATATGTCGCAAGTGAGGTAATCTTCACACAACCCATGTAATATAATAAGGGAAAGAGATTACATAGTTGGCTTACACTCGCCACTTCACACAATTACATGAATAAACATTACATCAACCAAATACACTCATGGTCCGACTACGGAACCAAAATAAAGAAGAACCTCAAATGCGACAAAGGTCCCCGATCGACCCCAACTGGGCCCACTACTGATCAACTAAAATGAAACAACACAAAGGACAAGATCTTCATCGAGCTCCTCCTGAGCTGGATTGCGTCATCTGCATGGTCTCATCGGCACCTGTAAACTGGTTTTGGAAGTATCTGTGAGCCATAGGGACTCAGCAATCTCGCACCCTCGCGATCAAGACTATTTAAGCTTATGGGTAAGGTAAAGGTATGAGGTGGAGCTGCAGCAAGCGACTAGCATATATGGTGGCTAACCTATTCGCAAAAGAGAGCGAGAAGAGAAGGCAAAGCACGGTCGATAAAAGTATGATCAAGAAGTGATCCTGGACTACCTACGTCAAGCATAACTCCAACAACCGTGTTCACTTCCCGGACTCCGCCGGAAAGAGACCATCACGGTTACACACGCGGTTGATGTATTTTAATTAAGGTCGACTTCAGGTTTTCTACAACCGGACGTTAACAAATTCCCATCTGCCCATAACCGCGGGCACGGCTTTCGAAAGTTCAATCCCTGCAGGGGTGTCCCAACTTAGCCCATCACAAGCTCTCACGGTCAACGAAGGAATAGACCTCCACCCGAGACGTTCCGATCAGACTCGGTATCCCGGTACAACAAGACATTTCGACAGGGTAAAACTAAACCAGCAACACCGCCCGATGTGCCGACATCCTGATAGGAGCTGCACATATCTCGTTCTCAGGGCAACACCGGATAAGCAATCCGTACAACTAAAACCAGCCCTCGAGTTTCCCCGAGGTGGCGCTGCAAGGGGCTCTAGTTTGGACCAACGCTTAGACAAGCACTGGCCCGGGGGGGTAAAATAAAGATGACCCTCGGGATGCGCGACTCCCAAGGGAAAAAGGCTAGGTGGCAAATGGTAAAACCAATGTTGGGCATTGCTGGAAAAGCTTTACTTAAGGCGAACTGTCAAGGGGTTCCCATTATAGCCCAACCGCGTAAGGGACGCAAAATCCGGGAACATAACACCGATATGACGGAAACTAGGGCGGCAAGAGTGGAACAAAACACCAGGCATAAGGCCGAGCCTTCCACCCT
Organism: Triticum urartu; assembly: GCF_056163025.1. Classification (NCBI taxonomy): domain Eukaryota; kingdom Viridiplantae; phylum Streptophyta; class Magnoliopsida; order Poales; family Poaceae; genus Triticum; species Triticum urartu. Next base: position 144,385,517 of record NC_141877.1, on the reverse strand, counting down.
TTACCAAGTATATAGATGCATTAATTAAATAAGATATATTGTGATATCCCAACAAATAAACAATGTTCCAACAAGGAACGAACTCCATGTTCCAACAAGGAACAAACTTCAATCTTCACCTGCAACTAACAACGCTATAAGAGAGGCTGAGCAAAGCGGTAACATAGCCAATCAACGGTTTGCTAGGACATGGTGGGTTAGAGGTTTGACATGGCAATTGGGAGGCTGACAAGCAAAAGGTAGGCATCGTAGCATTGGCATAGCAAAGAGCGAGCAAACTAGCATAGCAAAGATAGTAGTGATTTCGAGGGTATGATCATCTTGCCTGAAATCCCGCAAGGAAGAAGAACGAGTCCATGAAGAAGACAAACGGACGTAGATGAACGGATCCTCACAACACGACGTTACCGGAAACAACCCGAAGAAGCACACCGGAAAGAAGCAAACAACATGGTAAACAACCTTCACATAATCATGGCAAGATGCACAACCAAGTATGATGCATGTCCGGTTTAATTATGCATGGCATGGCAAAGTGCACAAACAATACTACAAATTAAGTGGAGCTCAATATGCAACGAGTTGCATATTGACGAAACACCACATCAATTATTTAGTTCACTCTCGGTTAGGTACTCAACAAAGTTAAATGTTGGTTAACATGGCAAGAGGTGAAACATAACAAAACTATACCATCTAAACAATTTAAATGGGGCCGGATATAATAAACAACAAATCCGGTAACTCCCCATATGCATTAGTAATTTAATGCAACAACAATTTAAAAATTTTAATTGTTGTTATCATGATGCGGATGACATGAACAAGTTTATGCAAGTTTTTAAGAAAATGTTGATAAGAGCATATTATGAAGCATTTGCCACCGTGGTGGAAAGAAAAGGGGTGCCACGGCAACGAATCCGAAAATGATGCCACGGCAACATATCGGTTCCGGTAACTCGATTGAGATCCCGGTGCAAAAGAAAATGCGACGAGAGCGTGACATGCGATAGAATGCGGGGTGCTCCCGAATACCGAGTTCCCACATGTCGGTGGCAAGGCAAAAGAGGGGCGACGTTATCAAACAAGGGTGCATCTCATACAACATGCATCCATTTACGGGCATCGTCTCGGGGTTATACCTTTGAAGCGTGCATTATCGGAACGGATCGAGTTCGGTGGTAGGGGTACACTTGTCGAAGGGGGAAGTAGTTGTTCACGGTTCGTCGTGGGACGTAGAGGAAGTAGTCGTTCAAGCGTCCGATGGTAATAGTACTCGGTCGTTTCAAAGAGGTACTTGGGGTCATTCGAACTTGCCGATCTCGTCATCTCGAAGGGGTACTTGACGTTCTTAGCGATTCCGAAGACGAGGTAGAGGTACACTTGTTGTAGGGGTACTTGTCGGATCCACGGCGACGGTAGAGGTACAAATGTTCTCGCGGTACTTGTCGGTCCAGTCTTGGTGTAGATGTACATCGCAAACGTAGTGGTACTCGCGGACTTCGGCGCCGGTAGTCGTACACGGGTTCGTAGGGGTACTTGGCGTTCTTGGTGATTCCGAAGAAGGCGGTAGATGTACTCGGCGAATCCACAAGGCGTGCACGGGTCGAAGTGGAACTCTTGACAAAATCCACGGGACTGACTTGGCATGCAACGAGCACGGCGCGATGGGCATGAAGGGCGGCGCTGGTTCTCTGCTCCAACAAAGCAGAACAACGGGCGAGCGGGCGGCCGACCTGGTGTCTTAGAGCAGCGGGGAAAGGCGGTGGTGAGCGACCGGATCGGAGGCAGAGGAGGTCACGGGAAGCTGGTCCGGCGGGATCCGGGCGAAGGAGGGCCGACCTGGGCGCAGGTCGCCGGATCAGGAGGCGATGGGCCTCGGCAGACCCGAGCAGAGCCGGGAGGAGGAGGTCGCGGGCGACGAGAGGGTGCAGTAGTTGCTGTAGCTGTCGGTGGCGACGAACTTGGAGGCGGGGCGGCGTGCAGAGCTGCGTGAAGGAGAGGCGGGGCCATGGTAGGCCTTCGTTGGCGGCGGAGCTAGGCTTCACCGGAGCAGGGGGGCCTCGGGCGTCATGGGGCGGCGCTTGGAGCTCGGGGCAGAGGAGGTAGAGTGCGTGACGGCGGCCTGGAGACGCGAGGGCGACCGGAGCAGAGGCGATAGTCAGCGCAGGGTCGAGGTTGCCGGGATCGAGTCGAGTTGGTGCATCCATGGCGTCCTGGTGGCTGCAGGCAAGGAAGCGCTCAAGGCGGCCTCTGGTTAGCTCGGTGGAGGAGAAGGTGAGGGAGAGAGACGAGGGGGAGGAAGAGAATGAGGGGATCGGGTCGAGGGGAGAGGGATGGCAGCGCGCGTGAAAGAGAGATCGAGGGAGATGGCGGCGGCGCTGGGGATCGAGAGAGAGGGTGCGCGAGGGAGATGAGGGTCGGGGCCTAGGGTGCGGTCGGGCTAGGTTTAGGATGCTTAGGTGGGCTGCGGGAGGCCTTGGGCCAAACGGGCCAGCGCGGATGGAGCCGACTTGGCAGGTTGCAGCCCAGCCGGGCTCTTTCTCTCCCATCTCCTCTCTTTACAAAAACAAAGAAAAAATAAGAGAAGGAAAAAAAAGAGAAGAGAAGGTTAGAGGAAGAATTTGGGCACAGGGATAATTTTCACGGACTCAGAAAAAATGTGCACGGTCCGGAAAAATAGAAAAAAGGTCAAGTTGAAAGATTAAATTCAAATTCCTTTGAATTTAATTCAAAAGGTTTGAGCTAGGATAGGTTTTTCGAAGTGCCCAAAAATGTTGATAAATTAGGTGGAGCTCCGGAAAATGATGAAATGACATATGGCAAAGTTAGAGGCCAAGAGTTGAAATAATAAAAGGCTTTGGGATTTTTGCAAGTGTGTTAAGGTAATTCCACATAATTGGAATAATTACTATAGCTCTCTAAATATCGAGAGGATAAGCTGTAAAGAGAATCACCATGTGAATTCCCTCGATTTAAATGGATCAAAGATCCATACCATTTGTTTAGTTGAGTTTTAAAACGGGTTGCATGATGACATGATAAGATGCAACACGCAAGCAAATGACACGGCAACGACAATGAATAACTGAACGACACCTGGCACATCGGTCTCGGGGCGTTACAACACTCCACCACTACGAGAGGATCTCGTCCCGAGATCTAGAATGGCACCGGAGGGAAAACGGAGGAGAAAGAGAATAGGTAAAACTAAGTTGCTTCTTTGACAAACGAGTGAAACCACGAACCTTGAAAAAGGTTAAGCCATTTCGAGAAAAGAATACAACTGAGATGAACAAAGTTGAAAACACTCCGTTAGAAGAGAGGAAAAAAAAAGAACATTGCGAAAAAACTTGAGGTTGAAGGGCAAGATATATATTGAAAACACTCCGGTTAAAGAAGGGGATCAAGGAAGACCAAATTCAGGCAGCACTCCGGTTGAAAAGAAAAGGAATTGAATAATAACTTGAAAAGATGAGAAGATACTTGATGAAATCACAATACACTGCCTCCGTAACTATTGAATGAATTGAAACTAGGGGTAAGAAAGATCTCGGACAGCACTCCGGTTTAAAAGAGATGAAAAACTTGGTAAAATGAAAGAGCTTGAGCAAAAGGGGACACAACACTCTGGTTAAAAGGATAAGCACGATCAAAACATGGTCCTGACAATCCGAGAAGATGGGTTGAGGAGAGCAACATCACAATGCCTCCGGAACGAAGGGAAACAAGATCTTGAGAGAGCACAGTTACAACAAATGTTAGAACGGATTTGTTGGATTAACAACAAGAAAAGAACAAGGTTGTAGTGGGCTTATGGAGACCATCTCAAACTTTATGAGGTGAAAATTCTGCCACTAACGAAAACAAAAGATTGGATTGATATGAACTAGGAGGCAAGAAACTTATTTCACCGGGAGGATAAATGAAAACTTGGATCATTTATAAGCACCATAATAACAACCATCCTTAGGGAAGGCTTAAGGTGAAATATAACCCAAGATAACTCCAATGACGAGATTAATGGATTTAAACTACCTCAATCTTGACAATATGTGAATCATGAAAACATGAAGTCAAATTATCAAGAATGACATAATACCACCTCCAATGATACGTTAGAAAGAAATGCACTCCGGATAGGAAGATGATGAAAGCTTGAGTTTCTTAGAAAAGAATCTCGATGACAAAGTTGGAGAAGGAGTTATATCCTTGATGCACCATCATTTAGAGCCTCCATGAAGAACTCCGGTAACAAAAGGATGATCAAACGAAAAGAAAGAGAAGTTGAAAATACAAGGTGAATCCTTGCAATGATTTAGATGGATCTTCGTGATGAAATAAATTGAGAGCGCTTGGAACTCCGGAAAAGAAAAGATGAAACAATTGAAACCAAGAATTTTGATGAACCTCCGGAATAAGGAATTAATCATTTGGATGGAACAAGAATAAGAATTATGTTATGCGTATCCTTCAACAATTTAATTGCTGACAAGCAACGGATTTGGCATACTACTTATCCTCGTAGAAAGATTAAGATAGCTATAGCGCAAATTTAAGAAGGTTTTCAACGAACCACCGGTAGGATTGGAACAACAAATGAATTGATATGATGAACAAGGAAGAGAGATCTTGAAAGAACCACCATAAGAATTAAGATGAACGAAGAAAAGATAAAGGAACAACTGGAAGAATAAGCAAATGAATGAAGAAGCTTGAGAGAAATTTAGATACATGAGAACAAAGAGATCACGAGGCGATTAAAGATCACTTGAACGGAGCACCGGTAAGATCGGAGAATGAAAACTACAAACTGAGAATGAATAAACCTGACTTGATGGACTCCGGATAACAAACTGAGAAGACTCTTGAATTTCTCCTGATGGGTGGAAAAGATTCTCACAATCGAAAACAATTATGAGAGGATGGCAACAAGTTAGCACCATGAATCTTGAAGAGAATAGAGCAAGATTAAAGAGAAACTCTTCTTCGGTCTTCAAAATATGAGAATGACGATGAGAAACACCATCAAGAATCGTTTAGGCACTCCGGAAGAATCAAAACGAAGAGGTTGAACCAACGATGAAAATAATTCGATAGATCTTGGAGAAAAGCATTTGACTGATGATAAATCATTCTTACGTCAAATTTAAAATGAATTTAGGATAGCTCTAGGAAAATAAGAAGAGTCAGGTAAGATCCTGGGAAAAGACCTGTGGGTTAGGGCCCACTCAAAAGAAACACCGTAGAACGATTTAAAAAAGGAGGTTGCACCGGTTGAATTAAAAGGCTTGAATGATATAACATTTCTCGAAAAAGGTTGAACGGATCTTGAATGACAAGACGAGCCCATTGAGATATCTTGAGCACTCCGGAACAAATGAATAACGAGCGGTGAAAGATTATTAGGTGAACCGTTATGAGAAGGTATTTGAAAACGAGGAGAAGATATGATCAATAACGCTTGAATTTAAACCACCGGAGAAGAAAAATGAGTGAAGGTTGACGAACTTGAAGCTCCGTTAGAATCTTCCTGATAATCACCAGATAAGAATATTGATAGAAAAGAATGGAGAGACTTCACATCAATAATATGGATACTCGATTAAGAGATCTGAATCCTTGGAGAAAAACAAAGGGAGGGAGGGTGGGAAAAACAAAGACAATTTAGAGACGGATGAAACAAACACCGTTAAGAAGAACTGATACTTGATCTTGCGGTTGTTGAAATGATCGGATCCACTTGAAGAGAAGTACACCGGTTGAGAAGAAATTGAAATGACAACTCGATTATCAAGAAGGATAAGTATTCGCATAGGAGTATGAGAATACCGCTTAGGAAAAAGGTATGGAATCAACATTTGACTTCAAAGCAACTCGAATACCACAACTCAAAACAAAAACAAAGGGTTGGCTTGCAGAATAAGCCGGAACAAACATATGATAGAGATTTCGTCCGAAGTTTTCGTGGTGGGGCCTACACGGGCTCGATCGTACAGCACCATCATGTACAAGGCAGTGCACATGACATACGAAGCGTCCCCAAGTCGGCATAGCCAAGGACTCTTTAAGACACAACGAGACCACTGTAAAACCGACTGTGAATAGGCGGACCACTAGACGTCGAACCCCAATTTCATATCATACATCTGTTGGAAAGATATCCTAAGAGCTACTTGAATTCCCACCTATGAAACTCCCGAACCTTTCCGGTTATGCAATCAGGTGTTGGGGATACAGGGGAAGCATAATATCTCACCCAAATCTAGCAAATCCTATATCCAGCTGTATCCATCCTTCAACACATAACCAAGAAACCTTCGGAAATCATCTACCTCAACCTTCGAAAAGCATCCGTTATACAAGTTATGGCGATACTCCCGAACTCCCGCCCCAGTACTGGGTGGCGTCGAGGTTATCTCACCAACGAACTGCATAAAAGAGATTTTCGATGTCGGCGTACTAAACTCAGGTATTTCAGAACTGCAACGATAAAATTATGACGACAACACCTCAGAGCTCAACTCCCCGGGACACTTCCACAAAACCCCTGACAGGAGGCACCAAGACAATGTTCTCATCATAAAACCATCGAAACGATTCCAAGATACCCGCGTGATCCTAAAAAAAATTTAGTGAAATTTGAGAAGAGAAGAGTCAAAACTCTACGTCAGGATGCCTTACCAGAGCGATGGGGAGACTGGGAAGTAAAAAGAATTCCTAAACTCTCCGATATATAATTCCTAATTGACTCAAAACATTTTTTTCTAGACACAACTCGGCCGCTAATAACGATCAAGCAATGGGGCTCCTAAGGTCGGGGAAGGCTCTGATACCAACTTGTAACACCCTCAATGCGACTATATCTCCCACGTGTCGAGACACGACTTAGAGGCATAATCGCACTGAAGGCATATGTCGCAAGTGAGGTAATCTTCACAAAACCCATGTAATATAATAAGGGAAAGAGATTACATAGTTGGCTTACACTCGCCACTTCACACAATTACATGAATAAACATTACATCAACCAAATACACTCATGGTCCGACTACGGAACCAAAATAAAGAAGAACCCCAAATGCGACAAAGGTCCCCGATCGACCCCAACTGGGCCCACTACTGATCAACTAAAATGAAACAACACAAAGGACAAGATCTTCATCGAGCTCCTCCTGAGCTGGATTGCGTCATCTGCATGGTCTCATCGGCACCTGCAAACTGGTTTTGGAAGTATCTGTGAGCCATAGGGACTCAGCAATCTCGCACCCTCGCGATCAAGACTATTTAAGCTTATGGGTAAGGTAAAGGTATGAGGTGGATCTGCAGCAAGCGACTAGCATATATGGTGGCTAACCTATTCGCAAAAGAGAGCGAGAAGAGAAGGCAAAGCACGGTCGATAAAAGTATGATCAAGAAGTGATCCTGGACTACCTACGTCAAGCATAACTCCAACAACCGTGTTCACTACCCGGACTCCGCCGGAAAGAGACCATCACGGTTACACACGCGGTTGATGTATTTTAATTAAGGTCGACTTCGGGTTTTCTACAACCGGACGTTAACAAATTCCCATCTGCCCATAACCGCGGGCACGGCTTTCGAAAGTTCAATCCCTGCAGGGGTGTCCCAACTTAGCCCATCACAAGCTCTCACGGTCAACGAAGGAATAGACCTCCACCCGAGACGTTCCGATCAGACTCGGTATCCCGGTACAACAAGACATTTCGACAGGGTAAAACTAAACCAGCAACACCGCCCGATGTGCCGACATCTTGATAGGAGTTGCACATATCTCGTTCTCAGGGCAACACCGGATAAGCAATCCGTACAACTAAAACCAGCCCTCGAGTTTCCCCGAGGTGGCGCTGCAAGGGGCTCTAGTTTGGACCAACGCTTAGACAAGCACTGGCCCGGGGGGGTAAAATAAAGATGACCCTCGGGATGCGCGACTCCCAAGGGAAAAAGGCTAGGTGGCAAATGGTAAAACCAATGTTGGGCATTGCTGGAAAAGCTTTACTTAAGGCGAACTGTCAAGGGGTTCCCATTATAGCCCAACCGCGTAAGGGACGCAAAATCCGGGAACATAACACCGATATGACGGAAACTAGGGCGGCAAGAGTGGAACAAAACACCAGGCATAAGGCCGAGCCTTCCACCCTTTACCAAGTATATAGATGCATTAATTAAATAAGATATATTGTGATATCCCAACAAATAAACAATGTTCCAACAAGGAACGAACTCCATGTTCCAACAAGGAACAAACTTCAATCTTCACCTGCAACTAACAACGCTATAAGAGAGGCTGAGCAAAGCGGTAACATAGCCAATCAACGGTTTGCTAGGACATGGTGGGTTAGAGGTTTGACATGGCAATTGGGAGGCTGACAAGCAAAAGGTAGGCATCGTAGCATTGGCATAGCAAAGAGCGAGCAAACTAGCATAGCAAAGATAGTAGTGATTTCGAGGGTATGATCATCTTGCCTGAAATCCCGCAAGGAAGAAGAACGAGTCCATGAAGAAGACAAACGGACGTAGATGAACGGATCCTCACAACACGACGTTACCGGAAACAACCCGAAGAAGCACACCGGAAAGAAGCAAACAACATGGTAAACAACCTTCACATAATCATGGCAAGATGCACAACCAAGTATGATGCATGTCCGGTTTAATTATGCATGGCATGGCAAAGTGCACAAACAATACTACAAATTAAGTGGAGCTCAATATGCAACGAGTTGCATATTGACGAAACACCACATCAATTATTTAGTTCACTCTCGGTTAGGTACTCAACAAAGTTAAATGTTGGTTAACATGGCAAGAGGTGAAACATAACAAAACTATACCATCTAAACAATTTAAATGGGGCCGGATATAATAAACAACAAATCCGGTAACTCCCCATATGCATTAGTAATTTAATGCAACAACAATTTAAACATTTTAATTGTTGTTATCATGATGCGGATGACATGAACAAGTTTATGCAAGTTTTTAAGAAAATGTTGATAAGAGCATATTATGAAGCATTTGCCACCGTGGTGGAAAGAAAAGGGGTGCCACGGCAATGAATCCGAAAATGATGCCACGGCAACATATCGGTTCTGGTAACTCGATTGAGATCCCGGTGCAAAAGAAAATGCGACGAGAGCGTGACATGCGATAGAATGCGGGGTGCTCCCGAATACCGAGTTCCCACATGTCGGTGGCAAGGCAAAAGAGGGGCGACGTTATCAAACAAGGGTGCATCTCATACAACATGCATCCATTTACGGGCATCGTCTCGGGGTTATACCTTTGAAGCGTGCATTATCGGAACGGATCGAGTTCGGTGGTAGGGGTACATTTGTCGAAGGGGGAAGTAGTTGTTCACGGTTCGTCGTGGGAAGTAGAGGAAGTAGTCGTTCAAGCGTCCGATGGTAATAGTACTCGGTCGTTTCGAAGAGGTACTTGGGGTCATTCGAACTTGCCGATCTCGTCATCTCGAAGGGGTACTTGACATTCTTAGCGATTCCGAAGACGAGGTAGAGGTACACTTGTTGTAGGGGTACTTGTCGGATCCACGACGACGGTAGAGGTACAAATGTTCTCGCGGTACTTGTCGGTCCAGTCTTGGTGTAGATGTACATCGCAAACGTAGTGGTACTCGCGGACTTCGGCGCCGGTAGTCGTACACGGGTTCGTAGGGGTACTTGGCGTTCTTGGTGATTCCGAAGAAGGCGGTAGATGTACTCGGCGAATCCACAAGGCGTGCACGGGTCGAAGTGGAACTCTTGACAAAATCCACGGGACTGACTTGGCATGCAACGAGCACGGCGCGATGGGCATGAAGGGCGGCGCTGGTTCTCTGCTCCAACAAAGCAGAACAACGGGCGAGCGGGCGGCCGACCTGGTGTCTTAGAGCAGCGGGGAAAGGCGGTGGTGAGCGACCGGATCGGAGGCAGAGGAGGTCACGGGAAGCTGGTCCGGCGGGATCCGGGCGAAGGAGGGCCGACCTGGGCGCAGGTCGCCGGATCGGGAGGCGATGGGCCTCGGCAGACCCGAGCAGAGCCGGGAGGAGGAGGTCGCGGGCGACGAGAGGGTGCAGTAGTTGCTGTAGCTGTCGGTGGCGACGAACTTGGAGGCGGGGCAGCGTGCAGAGCTGCGTGAAGGAGAGGCGGGGCCATGGTAGGCCTTCGTTGGCGGCGGAGCTAGGCTTCACCGGAGCAGGGGGGCCTCGGGCGTCATGGGGCGGCGCTTGGAGCTCGGGGCAGAGGAGGTAGAGTGCGTGACGGCGGCCTGGAGACGCGAGGGCGACCGGAGCAGAGGCGATAGTCAGCGCAGGGTCGAGGTTGCCGGGATCGAGTCGAGTTGGTGCATCCATGGCGTCCTGGTGGCTGCAGGCAAGGAAGCGCTCAAGGCGGCCTCTGGTTAGCTCGGTGGAGGAGAAGGTGAGGGAGAGAGACGAGGGGGAGGAAGAGAATGAGGGGATCGGGTCGAGGGGAGAGGGATGGCAGCGCGCGTGAAAGAGAGATCGAGGGAGATGGCGGCGGCGCTGGGGATCGAGAGAGAGGGTGCGCGAGGGAGATGAGGGTCGGGGCCTAGGGTGCGGTCGGGCTAGGTTTAGGATGCTTAGGTGGGCTGCGGGAGGCCTTGGGCCAAACGGGCCAGCGCGGATGGAGCCGACTTGGCAGGTTGCAGCCCAGCCGGGCTCTTTCTCTCCCATCTCCTCTCTTTACAAAAACAAAGAAAAAATAAGAGAAGGAAAAAAAAGAGAAGAGAAGGTTAGAGGAAGAATTTGGGCACAGGGATAATTTTCACGGACTCAGAAAAAATGTGCACGGTCCGGAAAAATAGAAAAAAGGTCAAGTTGAAAGATTAAATTCAAATTCCTTTGAATTTAATTCAAAAGGTTTGAGCTAGGATAGGTTTTTCGAAGTGCCCAAAAATGTTGAGAAATTAGGTGGAGCTCCGGAAAATGATGAAATGACATATGGCAAAGTTAGAGGCCAAGAGTTGAAATAATAAAAGGCTTTGGGATTTTTGCAAGTGTGTTAAGGTAATTCCACATAATTGGAATAATTACTATAGCTCTCTAAATATCGAGAGGATAAGCTGTAAAGAGAATCACCATGTGAATTCCCTCGATTTAAATGGATCAAAGATCCATACCATTTGTTTAGTTGAGTTTTAAAACGGGTTGCATGATGACATGATGCAATGCACATAATGACATGATAAGATGCAACACGCAAGCAAATGACATGGCAACGACAACGAATAACTGAACGACACCTGGCACATCGGTCTCGGGGCGTTACACAGCTCTTCATGTTATTCCGGATTGGACGCTTCCTTACCTGGCGTACAAGAACCGGGGCGAGTTGACAGCGGATGAGACTCTGGCCTGACAGATAATCCGGCGATCCAAGTCCATGACTATTATCAATGGCGAGTTGCATCATTGCAGTGTGTCAGGGGCGTTTCAATGATGTGTGTCTCCTGAAGAAGGCCGTGAAATTTTGCGTGAGATCCACGAAGGAGATTGTGGTCACCACGCCGGTTCAAAATCTCTGGTGGCTAAAGCGTTTCGTCATGGCTTCTATTGGTTAACTGCCCATGCTGATGCGGAGGATTTGGTCAGACGATGTGATGGTTGCCAAAGATTTTCAAGACGTGCTCATGTGCCGGCTCAAGAATTGAGAATGATTCCAATTACTTGGCCGTTTGCAACTTGGGGGCTGGATATGGTTGGGCCTTTCAAAAGGTCCAGAGATAAGAAGACCCACCTCCTGGTGGCGGTTGACAAGTTTACAAAGTGGGTGGAGGAAGAACCTATTAGCAAGTGTGATGCGGCCACGGCGGTTCAGTTCATCAAAAAGGTGATTTTCCGGTTTGGTTTTCGACACAGTATCATCACAGATAATGGTACCAATTTGTCCAAGGGTGCCATGAAGGAGTTCTGCGAACGGGAGCATATCCGGCTCGACATTTCATCAGTGGCACACCCACAGTCCAATGGTCAAGCAGAAAGGGCTAATCAAGAGATTTTAAGAGGCATCAAGCCCCGGCTCATGGTTCCTTTACAGAGAACGCCGGGTTGTTGGGTAGAAGAATTACCATCTGTGTTATGGAGCATCAATACAACACCCAACATATCGACAGGATACACACTGTTTTTCATGGTTTATGGAGCGGAGGTGGTTCTCCCCAGTGATATCCGTCATGATTCATGTCGTGTGACGACTTATGTTGAAGCAAACAATGAGACAGCACGGCAAGACGCTTTGGACCTGTTGGATGAAGAACATGACATGGCAGCTGCCCGTTCGGCGATTTACCAGCAGGATCTTCGTCGTTATCACAGTCGCCGAGTCAGAACCAGAACCTTTCAGGAAGGAGATTTGGTGCTTCGACTCATTCAAGATCAGACTGATATGCATAAACTATCCCCACCTTGGGAGGGGCCTTTCGTGGTCAGCAGGAATCTACACAACGGGTCATATTATCTGATCGATATTCGAGAGCATAAGGACTCATGTACATCAGAGGAGGAGACCAACAGGCCGTGGAACATAGCTCATCTTCGGCCTTACTACACCTAAGCCATTGGCTCTACTTATGTACATATTATGACAATGTATATATTATGACTAAATATAATAAATCGGAACCTCAGCTAAAGCGGGGTATCCGTTCTTTTACATCATGTGTGGTTACACGGAGCTGTTCTAAAGCGGCCTCCGGTTTACCCCTTGAGTTAGCTTTTTAAAAGTGTCATGTTATATCACTTGGGGGTTTGGTCGTGTCCGAACCAATACAATACCTTTTGATAGGCGAGAGCCACCAGATCACTTGGGGACTTGGTCACGTCTGAACCAGTCATGCCTCTTGATCGGCCTAAGGCCACAGAATCACTTGGGGGCTTGGTCGAACCCGAACCATTGCCATGCCACTTGATCGGCGTAAATGCCACGTTTCATTTGGGGACCTGGCTGACTAGAACCATAGTTACACCTATCGGGAGCTTGGTCGTGTTCGGCCATGGTAACGCCATCTGATCAGTTCAAATAAGTTTTGTCATTGCCTTTTGCTTTGCACTTTTCTTTGAAAGATATTTCTTTCTTTTTATCTGCGTTTTTTAAACCGACAAAGTTTTCAACCGGTTCACACTGTCAATTGACGGAACATGGTCCATTTTTTACAGCCGATTATTTGCTCGGTTTGATTTTTGTTAACATCCTATTATGGAGTAACACGGTGTTTATTATAACCCGGCACGGTTTACATGGTAAACCGGCATCATATATAGGAGCTGCTATCTCCTCCAAACAGAGTGGGTTTATAAAACTCCGCTTCAAGATTGGCCAAGCCAACTTCACGCTCAATGATGGCAGGTATTATGTATCTCAAAAATTTGGTCATATACTTAAAAAAATTCAGATGTCTTGATTTTATGTATGCAGACATCATATTCCGCCTGACGGTACAACCGCGGTGGTACTTTAAGATTTTTTTATTACAAAAAGTACTTTGGAAAGTTCATCACCCAAAGGAAGAGCAAGTTGCAGTAATTATGCACAGAGGCATATCAACATCAAAAGTATCAGCTAGCCTATTACAAGGCAACATGGTGCCCACAATAAGATCATTGTTTTTTTTGCAAGGAAGAAGCAGTTTTAAACCGGCTTCCGGTTCAAGCTTGGCCACCAGCCTGGCCTGATGGTTGTGGGTCATCCCGCGCCGCTTCAGCTCCAGTTTCTCTACCCAGCAGCTGGAAATCAACAGTTGTCCAGTCGATTCCCACTAATGCTCGAAAGACAGCTTCATCATGGATCAGCAACGACGGTTCAATATCGGGAGCATAAGTATGCTTATGGATTGGAGGGATAAGATTTTCCGCTTCATGAATTGGTGCAGCTACTCGCTTGTTTTGATTGTCATAATGAGCTTGATAGTGAGACAAGTCTGCTTCTTCAGCCAATTCACAAGCCAGCGAACGCACCTCCCGGTTTATTGCTCGCAGATCCGCTTCACCAAATTCTGACCCGTCTTCCTTCAGGCTGGGATAGCCCTGAGCCGCTTCAATAGGATCAAAATCTGGCACCCAAGCTTTAGCCCGGATTAAGGCGTTGATCGCGCCGGTTCGGGCAGCAGATTTCTTCAGTTCTTCAACCAGAGCAGGAAGCACCGACAGTTTCTGCAGAGTGTCCTGAATCAAAGTGGGCGCCGGTTTGTTGGGGGATGTAGTACAGATGATCCGTTGTGCACCAGTATATAGTTGTTCAATCAGTGTATAGGCGGCCTTCAATTTCTTCCGCACATCTGACCCCAGATGACCAATGCGTGTCCCTGCAGTGTCAAAAAGGATTAACAAACCGGTAGCTCTATAAGACGGTTGAGGCAATCTAGAAATTAAACCAGCTTACCAAAGATAGCACTGGTCATGGCATGCACATGCCGCTTTATGCTGGCCAATTCGTCTGCCACCGGTTTAAGTGCAACCTCAGCATCTTGTGCTTGTTTGGTTAAAGCGGATTTTTCAGTAATCCAATCCGCCCGTTCTTTCTTAAAGCCCTCTTTGAGTTGTTCCATGGCGCTTAAAGCGCTGGTTAACTCCTCTTTGGCTTTGGAGTTTTCAGTTTGTTGGGATTTCACATTTTCTTGGAGATCGGCGACTTGGCTTTCTTTCGTCTTCAGCTCAGCCTGCAGGCAGACAGTTATACGATTCAGCAAAACGATACAAGGATTAAAGTACCAAACACATAACAAGTTATGCACTTGGTACTTGGGGACTAATGCATATTTGATCTTCATCTTTCAATTGCTTACAAAGTCCCAAGATCAATACAAGTATTCAAATTGGCACTTGGGGGCTAATGGCTATTCGCTCGTATGTATTCTGAACCGGCCCTTGGGGGCTACATCAGCGAATTTCAAAACATTATGATTTATATTAGTAAGTCCTGGTTTGAAAGAAGATTACAAACCGGCCCTTGGGGGCTAGGAGAGTCAGTAAGAATTGAAGCATACAAACAGGAAAGAGCATATGGAAGTTACCTCATATTTATCTTTCATCATGTTAACCAGACCGGCTTCATAGTCACGGCTGGTATACAGCCGGTTCAGGTAGCCGGAATGGATATCTTGGGCGTTCAGAGCAGCATAAGTCGCCAGATCAGCATTCCACTTGCCTTTGCCAAAGGCAGCAACTTCTTCCTTGGCAGAGTGTTTGGACAAAGCGACAGGATTGTTTGGCTCTGTATGGCCAGTGCCAGTAATGACAACCTCATCATCCTTGGTATCGCCGGTTTGCACTGGGGCTGTTGGCTTGTCAATAGGTTTTGTTGGACCGGTGGATGTCTCATTTCGGATAGAGTTTGTGGGCTGATTGACAGGATTTGAGATATCAATAGGTGTGTCTTCAGCAATAAGATCGTCGTCTTGCTATGGTGGATCATTGGGTATATCCTCAGGAATAGCCGCTTCAAGATATGGTGTCATGCCCGGTTCAAGGACGGTATCTTCTTCGGCCGCTTTGTCTAGGCGAGCCTTCTTGCTTGGCCTAGGTTTGGCCCTGAAAGGAATAACAAAATCAAATACAACATATGTTTCAAGGCAATGTGCTGCAAATATTATGATAAGTATAGCTTACCCAAGCACCGTTTTGAGTGGTGGCAGCTGAGTAGCTGATGACTCGCCAGAGGATGAGTGGGAAGTAACCTGGTAATCGGAGTCAGATGGATTAAGAGGTTGACGAAAGCAGCCCGCTTTAGGACAAGCACTGACAAACAAATTAGAGACCTCTGAACGGCGTTTCCGAACCGGACTGTTCGGTAAACCGGCGGAGGTAACTACCTGGCCGCTGTGCCGAGTTGTGCGACGAGCTTCATGCTGTTGGGTCTTCATAAGAAATTGGGGATCCAAATAAGCAAGAGGATGAGAAAATTTAACTTTCCGGTTTGCCTGACGGATTTTTAGTGAAGGCAAAGGTTCTGAATCGGAAGAGAGAATAATTACCTCTACAGCATCAGCATGGCTGGCTTCGGCATCATCCTGACAAATAGCATCATCAATAAGACGCATGAAGAATAAGCCAAGTGAGTCAAGCCCTACCTCAAGGTCTGGATTATCCATGTCATCATCAGGGGGCGGGTTAGAGGATGCAGTGGTTCTTTTCCTGTGGGCAGTCTTCTTCACAGCTTTAGTCTTTTGTCGGGTTGCTCTTTCTAGTTTAGCTGGTTTTTCTGGTTTTTCCTGCGGCAGTTTTTTGCTCCAAAACGGATCATTGCCCTGGTTACACAAACACTGATATTAAACAATGACCAGATATATCAATAGCAGATTTAGCAAAAAGAAAAGTCAAACTCTTACAGCTGGCGATTTGTTGGTGGCACAGAAGGGAAGCAGACCGGTTTTAGCACAGATGTGTTCCGGTTCATTCAGCATCTTATTCACAGCCTCTGTGATTTCTTCATCGGTGAGCTGGATGTTGGAATGTCGCAGTGGGTCATCAACATTGCCAGTATACTCACACATCAAACCGGAGCGCTGGCTAAGGGGCAGTACGCTCCATGATATCCAACAACGGGCGAGGTCAACCCCTGTTAAACCGTTGGCCATAAAGGCTCTGAGCTTTGATAATTGAGGAGCATATTTGCTTCTCTCCTGGGCAGTCAACCTTTGCGGAAAGGGGTGTGTATTGTTGAGCCGCTCTGGACGAAATCCAGGCAAGGGATTTTCACCAGCAGGGGAGGTGTCTTTGCAATAGAACCATGTTTGATTCCATTCTTTGGGGTGGCTGTGCAGTTTGGCGTGAGGGTATGTGACTTCTTTCCTTTTCTGAATCGCCACGCCACCCAACTCCGTATTGGAACCGTCAGTAAATTCAGTACAGCGGTTTAGATGGAAACAATCTCTGAACAATTCCACTGTGGGCTCCTCTTGAAAGAACGCCTCACAGAGCACTTGGAAATGACACATGTTTGTAACCGAGTTGGGGCCAGTGTCTTGTGGATGGAGTTGAAAATCGGCTAACATGTCCCGGTAAAATTTAGAACCGGGCGGTTTAAAGCCCCAGGCTAAATGATCTACGAAAACAACGACCTCTCCTTCTTGAGGTGTGGGAGGACATTTGTTGCCAGGAGCCCTCCAATGGATGGTATCTTTACTGCCTAAGGCGCCGATCAGGACTAAATCGTTCAATTCAGCCTCTGTGATGCGAGAAGGAACCCAGTTGCACTCATATACTTGCTTGGCCATGATGAAATCTACAAGGTAGATAATCCCGGTTCAAAAAATGTTATACCGGAGACAGATCTATCTAAACCGGAGTTTTATGAAGCAACAACAACTGGCGGTTCAACAAGGGGACTAATGGTATATACCGGTTTGGCAATTTTTTCTACAAATTTAAACCGCCTGGCCTAAACATTGAAGCAGATGAGTAAATTTACAGAAACAGATTTCACAAGACTTCTCTACAGCAACGCATCTGAAGCAAGTTCAGAAAGGAAGGAAAATATTCAAGGTTCAAAAAAAGAACAGTACTGATCAATGGGCAGAGATACATATAGATCTATGGTCTTGAGGCATGAAACTGAAGGCGGATGCTAAAACCTACCACTACACAGAGCAAGGATTCACAGATGCATCTAGGATCTATCGTATGAACACGGAACAGGCGATGAACACTAGAAGAACATGAAACCCTAGAACAGATCTGTATTGAGAAGAGCAGAAAGCTTACCAGGGTTGAGGAAGACGCGGAAGGTCGCCGCGGTGCTTTGGTGCGTTCAGGTTGATGCAGCGGCCAAGGTTGGTGCAGAAGTTGACGGCGGCGGCGGAGCTCCGAGGATGGCGACGCGAGGAAGACGAAGAAGAAAGGCACGAAGGGGAGAAAGGAAATGACCTTTCGGTCCTATTTATAAGGCAAAAGGACATGTGTCAGGCGCGACAATCAAGGGGCCACGAAATGGAGCTGTTGCCTCGATTTCCGCAGATATATTAATCAAGGAAGCATAATGGATAAGATTCGTTATGACAGGTGACGTCACTCCGGTTTACAACAATCAGAGAAGATGACATCATGGCGGTTTACCAATTTATGAGAAGATGTTGAAGATGAAGTTTTCCTAAAGGATTGACATGAACCCGTTCAAATCAATCTGGGGCCTAATGTTGGGGATATTACCGCTGGGCGTAAACCGGCATATCTGGGCCGGGTCAACTTCATCAGTAATTCAACAGTACTAAAGCCCAAGAAGACAGACAAGGGCCTAAGGCCCGTGATCGGTTTTAGACTTGTAGCCGTAAACCGACATTTGTATATAAACTTGTATTGTAAGTTAGGAATAAGGAGAGACCAACCCGGATACGAATATGGACCGATGTTGGGACTCTATGAACCGACGGACGTCACCCGTGTATATAAGGGGACGACCCGGCGGCGGTTCAAGGACAGACAACAACTCGAGACATAGGCGAAGCTTGTTTGCTCCCTAGTCATCGAAACCCCATCAATTCCATCACAACTAGACGTAGGCTTTTACCTTCATCGAAGGGGCCGAACTAGTATAAACTCTCTTGCATCCCTGTGTCCGCTTTAACCCCTTCAAGCTAACCCGTCGCGATGGCTCCACGACTAAGTCCTTTCTCTAGGACATCTGCCGTGACAAAACCACGACACTATGGGTGACCTTCTCGTAGGGAGACGGGAGCGGATCCATAGTGGTGTATTGATATGGTGAATATGTGGACTCGTGTGCGCCACCTCAAAAGAGTTACTTGCAGTCGTAGTTCAGGATAGCCACTGAGCCAAAGCTGGCTTGCTGCAGTCAAACTCCACCACCCCTTTGTTGATATTGATACATATGTAGTTAGTTCTGATGTAAGTCTTGCTGGGTACATTTGTACTCATGTTTGCTTATTTTATGTTTTTGCAGAGAGACTTCAGTCTCGCTAGTAGTTCTGTGTGGACTTCGACGTTTAGCTTGATACCTCAGCTACGATCTTGTGCCCTCGACAGGATCTTGTAGATAGTCAGGTTTCTCAGTCTTTTTCATTTGTAGATGTCTGTACTCACACATGTCAAGCTTCCGCGTGTGCTTTGACTTGTATGCTCTGAATGTTGGGTCATGAGACCCATGTTTGTAATATCTCGTTCCTCGAAGCCCAATGAATAAATACTTTGAGTCGTAGAGTTATGTTGTGATGCTATGTTGTATTTACACATATCGAGTATATTGTGTGTATGATCACTACACCACGAACCTCTCTAACTACGCATACCTTCCAACGAAATAGCCATGTGTTGCTGGGATTGCCGCTACCACTTCCCATGACTATTAACCACTCCCTACGACAATTAAGGAAATATCATTTTCCAAAATAAAAATAAAGGAAACAACCCACTTCCTCCCGATAGGTAGGCACACCGCACAAGTCGCCCCCACCTACCTTCGTTCTATCGTGTGATCCCTGATCCAGATTCCTCCTGTTCGTCTCCGTCCTCGCCGCCTCAACTACGCCCCGTGATCTCGATGTTGAGGACTTCCCCATCTCTCCAGCACCTCCCTCCACTCCCACCCAGACCAATCTAGGATACGCCCCCAAACGCCAACCCTGCGGCATCGACGGAGCGTGACAATGTCGACCGCCCGGCGAGGCGGCGACTTGCCGGACTAGATGGTGCGGACCCTTCTGGAGCAGGAGAGTCTTCATCGGAGGCAAGACCACCTGCAGCTCCTTCATCTCCATCCTCGTAGCCGCCGTCAGCTTGTTCGTGCTTGTCCATCGATTCTGCCAGTACCACATCCTCGCCAAGGACTTCTCCAACCTCAATGCCATGGTAATTTTGTATTCTCTCGCCTCTCTCTTTGCTTGCTGCCAGTTCACTCAATCAGCCTAGGTTGTTGGTATTTGCGAGACAGGCAAACACTCATGCTGGCTATTAAAATGGAGACTTTCAATTTTGGGTGTTTTCGTAGGTATGTGGTACTACTTTGTGATATGTGGCTGGTTGATGAACCCTGTATATTCCCAATCCTTTGAACAGAGATTCTACTTGCGTTGGTTAGATGCTGGATTTCATCTTATACCTTCCTTGGAAGGTGACAACAAAAGATAAGGTCTGCGACTGGAAAATAAGTATGCTGTTTGGGCATTTTCATTTTAATATGTTCTGCTGATGACCGACTTTGTGTGAAGATTAAGGTGTCTACCTTGTAGAAAAAAATACCAATCATCTAGCAATTTCCTTTAAGTATTATAGTATTCCTGATCCACCGTTGTGGTTGTTGGCTTGCGCCGTTGTGTATGTACACGCTAATGACCGGCTGGCCGCAGCTAATTACTCATTATCCAATATGTTAATGAACTAGGACGAAATTAGATAATCCCAAAGCCAGCAGGAAATAGCCCATGTACGATCGTGGCTGGCTTATTTTGATCGATGAATCGATCAGATCATGACATGTGTATATGCATGTTCAGCACTTTCACCGGCTGGATATAGTAACTTCAGTTCAGATTTGATTGTGGCTGTCATCCTAGAGTGTAATAGCAGCTGCTGCTAGCAGCCTAACGCTGGAGCACTTGGTGTAGCGCCGCAGCATTGGTCTTCACAATAGTGTGTTTGCTGCGCACCGTCTTCCACGACGCGTTGATCTTCAGAGTCTTTGAACCTGGCGTCACAACTCATGTGAGTCAACCTTAAACTTAAGGTATATCATTACAAATTTATATTGTTGTTAGGACTTTTAAAGATTGCCAGTCAGTGTTTTTGTTCAATCTACTTAAATGTGCTAGCAAGTGCTTGTGAAATGAATCCATCATTCTTTACAGGACAAAAATTTCTTACATATTCATCTTTGGGAGTAGGGGTGCAGAGCGGCGTGCCGTGAAGTCCCAGAAAAGTGCCCAGCTAGTGCAAAATACTCTAACGCACTCTGATCAAGCTAAAACAGAATTTTCTCATTTTGAACTGGAAGTGGGGCGGATCGGGCACCGCCCTGCATCCCTATTTGGGAGAAAGTTCAGGGCATATATAGCGGGCTACTTCTGTAGAAGGAGGTACAACATGAATAATGTTGGATTGTAAAGCTGTAGGTGATTTAAGTGACATCATCTGCAGTGTAATTCAAAAAATCATGTTGAAAAAGATTTTGTATTCACTCAGATTACTATTGTTGTCAATCATATATATATATATATATATTTAAATGAAAATCACTAGAAAACACACTTGTTAACATTTAATACAGCCACCTGATTTAGCTTTGTGTGAATTATTTTCTATCAACTTCAAGTATTTCTGGACATTTTAAATCTCTGCATTTATATATGCACTATTTTGGTAACTTCAAATCTGTGTTTGCAATGAAGCATGCTCTATTTGTCGGCGGACATATTTTTTGGGCATTTACCTCCTTCATTATATTCTTTGTAAGGTGTTTATTAACTAATTAACATATGAATGGTCTGTTCATAAGGCTCTCTTTTCTCTGTCTATAGAGTTGAGTGCTATGGCTGGGACTGTAAAGAAGTGTTCAAATTATGATAGATCAAATCCCTTCACAGGTGATGACGTATGTTGGATGATGGAATGATTATTCTGTTCTGGTGCTTGCTTTGACTTGGGTGTTCAGAGAAGTAAAACTTTGAACTAACGTCTTTAGTGAAGCAACATATTGTATCTGAAGTGAAACTTTCTCTTTGATACGGAGATGCGAGCATCAAACTAACATCCATCTAAATAAGGTATGCTCATTTATCTACTGTTTGGAAATCAACATGCATGGTTGAGCAACAATTTATTATTGATCATTCATTTTGCAATATGAATGCTCATTGTAGTTCCTGCTTAGCTTGGGAAATCTAAACAAGAATGTTTCTCTTGCTACACTCCAAAGTACACTGACCTAGAATATAAAACAAAAATTGAGGGTGTTGAACTTGGTAATTGATTCTTGGTCGATACAACCACTAAAACAAACCTATTGTACATATAGCAAGATGAACTATCACATAGCCTTCAAGCTTCATATGTTGCTCTTTGTTTGAATTTTACTGCCCTATTACCTTGATTTTATTTTTTGGCACCTTATTTTCCCCATTTCTTTGTTGTTGTAGATTGCCAATATAAATCGATGATGCATGGCTCGGAAGTTGGTTGCAAAATCACGAAGGTGGCTACTACTCGATAGTTTTAGATTAGGTTATTAGAATGTCATTCAGGTCAATGTTTCAAACATTATGTTTTAGATGGCTGGCATGTTGATCGCAAGGTTGAGAATCAGACTACTACTAGATAGTTTCACATACTGTAATCTTTGTATCATGCTCTTTGTAAAGCAACCGAGTTGATTTAATATATGTGACCTTTCTAATTATTATATTTGTGTCTCCTATGCACTATCAACATTAACATAATAATTTAGAATTTTTATATGCAAAATAAATTAATTGTCCAAGCTATGCTTCTAGGAATTATAAGGATCTTTTTCTGGGCAGCCACCAACGCATACAGAGTGTTGTTAAGCTCTAGCTCTATACGTTGCCGCCTTACAACACATATTCATGCTGCTTACCAACGCATTTATATATGTTGTTGTAGACCTTTGCAACGCCACCAACGACAATGCATATAAATCCGTTGGTGTAGACCTTAGCAACGCTTATATGGACATACGACAACACATCAATGCGTTGCTTAAGGGGGTTCTTGTTGTAGTGGATTGAAATGCTTGGTATGTGTGAGATCCGACAACCTAGTTGTTCATCCTTGGTAGCCTCTCTTATGGGGAAATGTAGTCTTGTGCTTCCATGAGCCATAGTAGTCCACTACAGCCCGGTTCACCGGAGTCTTGCTAGCCCAGCACTACTGCTCCAGAACACTTGACTGACCGGCATGTGATTCACTTCGTTCCTGTGTCTGTCCCTTCGGGGAAATGTCACGCGGTGACATCTGGAGTCCTGCCTAGCCTGCTACAGCCCGGTTCACCGGAGTCCTGTTAGCCCAGTGCTACAGCCCGGATTCGCACGCTGCTGACCGACATGCTCGATGTTGATTCATGTATGCATGTCCCCGTAAGTTAGTGCCACTTTGGATTCACGACTAGTCATGTCGGCCCGGGTTCTCCGTCATATGGATGCTAGCGACACCATCATATACGTGAGCCAAAAGGCGCAAACGGTCCCGGGCCATGGTAAGGCGACACCCGTGGGAATACCGCGTGTGAGGCCGCAAAGTGATATGAGGTGTTACCGGCTAGATCGATGTGACTTGGAATCGGGGTCCTGACAACTTGGCACTCATCATGACCCATTTGGCATTGATGTTGTCAACCCTCTTCCCGGTGTTCGAGATCGAGTTGGCCTGGCCGGCCCCGATGAAGTTGGCGCACCCGGAGATATGGCCGCCGGTGAGGCGGAGGAAGAAGAAGTGGCGCAGCAGCGCCACGGACGGCATCACGCCCAGGTACGCTTCACAATAGTAGGTGAAGATAGACAAGAGAAGAATGGAGTTGGGATGGAGATGTAGCGCTTGCAGCCCGAAGTGGTCGAGGACCTTGAAAAGAAATTAGAAAAGGGGGAACCAACCCGGCGGTGATGCTGCTCGTGAAGAAAGGGAAGAAGGTGCTTCCCTCAGGCTCTGGCTCGTCGGAGGCAAGACGGAGCTCCGTCTTCCCCCTCTCATTGCTCTCCCCCGCCATCAGCAAGCGCGTGGCGGCTAGGTTCTTCTCCATGACGTTGGGCAAATCGAGGGCTGGCTCGAACCAAGCCGGCGCCGAGGAGAACTTGACCTTGCGCGGCGCCATTGGTCGCAGATGCGGAGCGAGGTTGGAGCAGATCTGGAGGTTTGGCAGCAAGGAGCGAGAAAGGGGGTCTGGAGCAAGGCGAGGAAGAAGCAATGAAGGCAAGCACTGTCTGTGTCAGCCTTTTTGTCAAGTCGGGCAGTTGCCGAGGCAGCGTGGGGAAGCGGAGACACCCACGTCTAATCAACCGCCACGCGTCAATCGAGGTCGCAGGCTTTTGGGGCCTGCGGTGCTTCGCGCTTGACCTTTGGCTTCACCTCGAAGCCAAGCCCGAGCGCGCCTTGGGCCCGGGGGCTACTGTCAGCGTTCTAGGAATGGGGGTCCCCAGACTTGCCTGCCTGCGGCCCACGGTGTGGCTGAGCTAGCAGGTCTGTACGGCCCATCTTCATCGATGAGGTATTCAAGACCCTCGTGAGGGGCCAAGCCTTGTGAGGCGGACGATGCAAGACCTCCTCAGGAGCGGCCTCGCCAGGCAGGCTCACGAGGGGCGGAGAGATCAAGGCAAGGCAAACCTCGCGAGGTCCTCGTGACGTGAGCCATGACGATCGAGACCAGGCGGGTGCCAGGCAGGCACCAGCGCGCGTAGCGTCCTTGTTTCCTCTTTGGTGCCAAGGGGGCAAGCGCATGCGCGGAGTACCAAGGCATCAAGCAAAGGTTTCCATATCAGTGCAACGAGACCAAGACCAGCAGGACGGCAAGATGGAGGTCGCCATGGAGCCCAAGATGGCGTCACCACCAGAGCCTTTTGCAGGAAAAGACTACTTTTGTCAGGATAAGCTGTACTAGTTGTCCCCTTTCAAATTGGCCATTGTTGGCTCCCTTCCCGCTCAATATTTGGGGAGAGGACCAGGGCCTATATAAGTAGAAATAGCCACCACAGAAGAGAGGAAAAAAGAGAGAAAAGAAGGACGACGGGGGAGAACTCATTCAGAGGCATCTCACCCACACAAGTTCGCCAACCACAAGAACACCTCAACCTCAGGAGGTTGTTCTTCCCCTTGTACTGTTCATCATCGGCCCAAGAGGCAATCCACGACCACCACACTGGAGTAGGGTATTACACCACAATGGTGGCCCGAACCAGTATAAATCTTGTGTCTTTTTCTTGTGAGTTCGTCGAGTTCGTCCGCGAGATCTTAGAGAGCTAGGGCGTGGATCGATAGGGAGAAAACCTTCGCGCGCTCCCCAGTGTTCGAACCTCGAGGGTTTTGCCGGAACCCGTGATCCGACACACGTCACCGATCAGTGCGGTGTCAAGCCGCAAAGAAGTTAAGTGGCAGCCATTCGCCACATGGCAGCCATTCCCTACAGAAGAAACCCACAGATGACACCCGTCTTGGGATGTGTCAAGAGAACAGGCGCGAAGCTGGCAAGATAGCCCGGCAAGGCTTGCTGGCAACCCACGATGTGATGTTAAGTAGTGCATTTAATGCACCTTATCAGCCCGCGGAGTTAGGTATGATAGCACTATTTGCTATCTTATCAGTGCATAATGACTACTTTGCCACTGTGGTTACCCCTTGATCTATAAAAGGAGGCCCATACCAACCATAGAAAGGGTTAGAAGGTTGGATAACTCACACCCCCATACGCGCGTACTCGTTGCTACCTAAGGCAACCCCTGCTGGACAAAGTGTACTACGTCCACCACCACCTTTTCCACCATCAATTCACCAAAGCAAGAGTAGGGTTTTACGCCTCACGGCGGCACGAACCTTGGTAAATCGCATGTGTGATCTCTGCCACACTGCCCCCACGCTCGTCTGCTCTTTGTGCGACGCGTCGACCCCCTGCCGAACCCAAAAGGGACCTCCTGGTCCCACAGGTGGTCGTGGTTTCCCACGACATCTTTGGCATTCCAGGTAGGGGTCTCGCTTGCGTGAACCTGAAGGCGTGCGCAGCGCGTCATCTTCATCACCATTTTCATCTTCGGCGACGCCATTGACCATGGTGCCTAAGAAGAAGCCCGGTCCTCCAGCTCATCCATCCACCTCGAGGGCTCCGCCACTCGCGGCCTCTAACGCTGCGGGGGGTGCGGAGGCGCACGAGGGCGCAGACGCTGCTAGGGAAGTGGTCGGAACAGGCGGCGCCATCACCATTTCCCCCGCGGCCGACGCAGGAGTAGGAGGTGCTGGAGGAGAGCTACATCAGCAGCACCACGATGGCCACGCTCCTGAGGTACTGGTGAGGGGGTCACTCCATCTGGGCCCCTCTCCCCCACCGACGGGCACAGCTGCAGGAACGGCGCTCAGACCGGGACGAACCGCCACCCTTCGGTCGCCCCCACCACGGGCGCGGTCGCAGCACGTGCACCTCCCCCGGGGCGGGCTGACCAAACCGCTGCGCCTGACGAAGCCACTGTCCCTCAAGCGCTTTCGCCGCAACACATCTAGGCAGTTGCCCTGTAGCAGCGGCGGGGGCGCAGTGCTACCACTGCTGGCATCGTCAGGAGCTGAGCGACGGTACGATCGACTTCATCAACATCCATGCCAAGTACGGCTTCAGAGACCATGGTGTGAGCTCAGCTATTGTTGAGGTTTTCGCCGCCCGCCGAGCAATTGGACGAATGGCGTTCCACCATCCAAAGCCTACTCGGTTTCGCCGAAGCCGAGGGCTCACGGCGAGCTGGTCCGCCACGACCTCCCCAAGTGAGAGCAACAGCTCGCGCTTCTGACAGCACGGAAGGGGCCATCCCCATGGTGCAATCTCCGCCGCGGCAGCCAGTACGAGCGCAACAGAATCAAGACCCCGACAACATCTCGATGGCCTCTTCTGACCCTCGAGCATGTACAGGCCAACGTCGAGCCCCGGAGGATAGTCGGAGGGGAGACGCGCGTGTCATCCAGCAGCGCTGTGACAACCTCCACCGGACCGATGGGTACGACGACCTCAGCGTTGACGAGCCTGCACTCGGTGTTGGCGGGTGCCTACCTTTCGAGGTTGGCTACCCTGCCTTTATACGAGAGTTGCGGCAAGTTCGTTGGTCGTCCGTTCGCACATTCAAGCCAGAGATACCTAAGAAGTACGACGGAAGGCTGAACCCGGCAGAGTTCCTGAGCATCTACACCATCGTTGTTCAGGCTGCCGGGGGGAGAGATGAGAAGGTGTTCGCCAACTACTTCCCTTTGGCTCTCAAGTCCAATGTGAGGTCTTGGCTGATGCACCTACCGGAGAACTCCATTTCGTCATGGGCTGACCTGTGCCACGAGTTCATTGGCGCTTTCACCGGCGATCATCAGGAACCCGGCAGGCCTAGCGATTTGCAGCTTCTCCAGCAGAAAGAAGGAGAAACCCTCCGTAAGTATTTATAGAGATTCAGCAAAGTTCATAGGAATATCCCAAATATCCATCCGGCAGTTGTAATAGCTGCCTTCCAATCCAATGTGCGCAACCGTCGTATCTGTTGCAAGATGAACGTGCGGTTGCCCAAAACTGTGAAGGAGCTTTACACACTAGTGGATAAGTGTGCTCGGATGGAGGAGGGAAGGAAGTTGCCTGGAGAGGAAGGTTGCACCAATGTTGATTCAGAAGATGATGATGAACCAACCAGTCAGAAGAAGAGCAAGAAGCGCAGTAAGAATCGGAGAGATAAGGCAGTGATGACTGTTGAAGGTTCGGGTACGCCTAGTACTGGCAAGAAGGCTAAAGCTGAGGCCCCGGCAAGGAAGCTACCGCATGCACTGACTGCTGGGAATCCGCTGCTGCTGAGAAAGTCGGGAAGGGTGATGGGTCGTACTGCAAGATTCATCGGACCAAGGGCCACGACCTTCAAGAGTGTTACCAGGTTGAGCAACTTGTCAAGAAACAGGAAGCAAAGTATGAGAAGCGAGATAAGGAAAAAGTTCAGAATGTTGCTGGCGATAAGAGCTGATGTGGTGAAGTAGGCCGCCCCGGCAAACCCTTTCAGAGCCAAGAAAAACCCATCAGATGTCGAGAGAAGGAAACATGTGATGATGAGAGTGATGGAGGGGATGAAAAGGAAACCAGTGACTAGGAGTTTCAAAAGGCCACAGACGCCCTGTGCATTGATGGAGGTGCATCTCTGCATGGTTCTCACCGCCAGCTCAAGCGGTGGGCGCGAGAAGTCAATTGCGTGGAGCCAGCGCCAGAGGCCCGGAAGCCGCTCAAATGGTCCCGTACGCCCATCATCTTCGACGAAGAGGACCGTCCTAGTCGTACCATGATACGTCTCCAACGTATCTATAATTTTTGCTTGTTCCATGATGTTATATTATCAATCTTGGATGTTCTATAATCATTTTATATCATTTTTTGGTACTAAACTATTGACATAGTGCCAAGTGTCAGTTGTTGTTTTTTCCATGTTTTCTACATCGCAGAAAATCAATATCAGACGGAGTCCAAATGCCACGAAACTTTACGGAGAATTATTATGGACCAGAAGGAACACAATGGGCCATGGTTGCGCCTGGGGGGTGCCCCGAGGGAGGCACAACCCACCAGGGCGCGCTAGGAGGCCCAGGCGCGCCCTGGTGGGTTGTGCCCACCTTGGGTGCCCCCCCCGGACCACCCCTTTGCTCTATAAATACCCCAATATTTCCAGAACCCTAGGGGAGTCGACGAAATATTCATCCAGCTGCCACAGAGTCCAGAACCACCAGATCCAATCTAGACACCATCTCGGATGGGGTTCACCACCTCCATTGGTGCCTCTCCGATGATGCGTGAGTAGTTCTTTGTAGACCTTCGAGTCCGTAGTTAGTAGCTAGATGGCTTCCTCTCTCTCTCTCTCCCTCTCTCTCTCTCCCTCTCTTGATTCTCAATACAATGGTCTCTTGGAGATCCATATGATGTAACTCTTTTTGCGGTGTGTTTGTTGGGATCGATGAACCTTGAGTTTATGATCAGATCTATCTTTTGATATCCATGGAAGTATTTGAGTTTCTTTGATCTCTTTTATGCATGATCTCTTATAGCCTCATATTTCTTCTCTGATATTTCGGTTTTTTTGGCCAACTTGATCTATTTATCTTGCAATGGGAAGAGGTGCTTTGTAGTGGGTTCGATCTTACGGTGCTTGATACTAGTGACAGAAAGGGAACCGACATGTATGTATCGTTGCTACTAAGGATAAAATGATGGGGTCTATCTCTACATAGATAGATCTTGTCTACATCATGTCAACATTCTTATTGCATTACTCCGTTTCTCCATGAACTTAATACACTAGATGCATGCTGGATAGCGGTCGATGTGTGGAGTAATAGTAGTAGATGCAGGCAAGAGTTGGTCTACTAATCTTGGACGTGATGCATATGTAATGATCATTGCCTGGATATCGTCATGAGTATTTGAAGTTCTATCAATTGCACAATAGTAATTTGTTCACCCACCGTTTGCTATTTTTCTCAAGAGAAGCCACTAGTGAAACCTACAGCCCCCGGGTCTCTTTCTCATATATTTGCCTTTGCGATCTATTTTCCTTTGCATTTATTTTCAGATCTATTAATCCAAAAACCCAAAAATACCTTGCTGCAATTTATTCTTATTTATTTTATTTCACGCTCGATCTATCAATCTACTACAAATTATTCTCACGTCTGTTTGCCTACCTGAGGCGCCGTACCCCGGAAGGGATTGACAACCCCTTTAACACGTCGGGTTGCGAGAAGTTGTTATTTGTGTGCATGTGTTGTTTATGTTGTGTTGCCTGGTTCTCCTACTGGTTCGATAACCTTGGTTTCATATCTGAGGGAAATACCTACCGCTGATGTGCTTCATCATCCCTTCCTCTTTGGGGAAATACCGACATAGCTTCAAGCGACATCATACCACCACGGTAGGATGTTTCTCGTTGTTGGTCTCTCCAACAATCTGCAACCTCAAGGTCACAAATATGCTGGTGGACGGCGGAGCCGGGTTGAATCTAATTTCCCCGGCAGTCATCAGCAAGCTTCAGATAGGAGAAGAAAAGCTAGAGGTTACCGGCACGTTTCAAGGAGTTAATCCCGGCAGGAGTCGTTCTAAGGGAAAGATCATGTTGCCAGTCACGTTTGGGGGAGAACTAAACTATCAAACTGAGAGAATTGTGTTTGATGTGGTTGATCTCCCCCTGTCGTACAATGGGATTCTTGGACGCCCGGCTCCGGCTAAGTTCATGGCGGCATCCCACTATGCCTACAACACTTTGAAGATGCCTGGGCCACTAGGAGTCATCACTATCCCATCAGATGAGAAGGATGCAATTATTTGTGTGGATAAGATGTACTGGGACGCAGTCGCGGCAGAGGCAGTGGTGGCTCCCGCTAAGGAAAGTAAAGGTAAGAAGAGAGACTGTAGAGACTCCGGCAAAGAGTCCGGGAAGCGTGCCCCCACCGAGTGCACGGCACCCATTGACGACGTGCCGGAGTGTTCTAATAGCAAGAGATCCAAGGCTGCTGCACCCCACGTGAAGAAGGTCCCGGCAGGGCTGGCTGGTGTTGATGGCACTTTTACTATCAGCGCCACCCTCGATGATAAATAGGAAAGCGCACTCGTTGCCTTCCTGCGGGCGAATATCGATGTGTTTTCCTGGCAACCATCTGATATCCCCGATGTTCCCAGGGAGGTAATTGAGCACCAACTTGTTGTCTACCCACATGCCCAGCCTGTCAAGCAAAAAGTCCGCAAGTAGGCCTTGGAGAGGCAGTAGTTTATTGAAGAAGGGATCAAGAAGCTTGAGGCAGCTGGTTTGGTGAGAGGAGTATTGCACCCCACGTGGTTGGCGAATCCAGTGGTAGTCCGGAAGGCTAACGGGAAGTGGAGGCTTTGCATAGATTTCTCAGATCTCAACAAGGCTTGCCCGAAAGACCCATTTCCCTTGTGGCGCATCGACCAGATTGTGGATTCCACTTCAGGTTGTGATTTGCTCTCCTTTCTGGACGCATACTCTGGGTATCAGCAAATCTTCATTTCCAAGGAAGATGAAGAGAAGACATCGTTTACCACTCCTTGTGGTACGTACTGCTTTGTCTGCATGCCATTCGGATTAAAGAGTGTCGGGTCCACTTTTGCAAGGGCAATCTAGATTGGTTTTGAGCCACGGTTGCATAGAAACATAGAAGACTACATGGACAATATCGTGGTCAAGACCAAGGATAAGCCACCCTTATTCAGGATTTGGAAGAGACATTTGATAATCTGCGCAAGATCAATCTAAAGCTCAACCCGGAGAAGTGTGTATTTGGTGTTCCCTCCAGCAAGTTGCTTGGTTTCTTTGTATCTCACCGCGGGATCGAAGCCAACCCCGACAAGATCAAGGCCATCGAGTAGATCCAAGCGTGAAGGATAGTTAACGATGTGAGGTGCCTAACAGGATGCATTGTCGTGCTAAGCAGATTCATTTCCAATTCTGCCGATCGCACCTTGCCTTCCTTCAAGATTTTGAAGAAGGTCGACCCTATGAAGTGGACCCCAGAAGCAGATGTAGCTTTGCAAGAGTTGAAAGCTTATTTGTCCTCTGTGCCTACCTTGGTTGCTCCCAAACCCTAGGAGCCGTTGTTGCTATACTTGGCGGCAACCAACCAAGTGGTCAGTGCGGCCCTGGTAGTGTAGTGGGAAGTGGATGAGGCAGAAAGTGAGGAGAGACTGACAGAATCAGAGAAGGATCGGGATAGCAATGAGCATTGCAATGAGAACAACCCCAAGGATGCAGCAAGGAAGGAAGTGGTGCAATGTCTAGTGTACTTCATCAGCTCCGTGGTACAGGGGGCTAGATCAAGGTACTCTGGCGTGCAGAAGTTGATCTTTGGTCTCATCATGGCCTCAAGGAAACTTCGCCACTATTTCTAAGCCCATGAGATCATGGTTGTTACTCGTTTTCCATTGCAAAGGATACTCCGAAACCCTGAGGCTACCGGCAGAATAGTGGAGTTGGCTTTGGAGTTATCCAGTCTTGGTTTGAAGTTTGAGAGCACATCGACTATTCAGAGCAAGGCATTGGCAGAGTTTATTGCAGAATGGATGTCAACCCCTGATGAGGAGGTGACAGACACGGTAATCCCGGCAAGGAATCGCCCCAAGAATGGATTATGCATTTTGATGGTGCTTTTCCCTACAAGGTGAAGGAGCTAGCGTGCTTCTTGTTGCCCCCTCCTGGGAGCACTTGAAGTACGTCGTCCAAATGCATTTTTCCCGGGAAGAAGAAACCAACAATACAACTGAGTATGAAGGGCTGCTTGCCGGGCTAAGGATTGCAGCCGAATTGGGAATTAAGAAGTTGATCATTCGAGGAGATTCACAGCTTGTGGTGAGACAAGTCAACAAGGATTATCAAAGTCCATTGATGGAGGCATACGCCAAGGAAGTGAGGAGATTGGAGGAGCGCTTTGACGGATTGCAAACAGAGCACGTACCCCGTGTGAAAAACAGCATAGCTGATCATCTATCAAAGTGTGTTGCACAGAAGCTTCCTGTGGAACCAGGTACTTTTGTTCTCCATCTCACTCAACCCTCTGTATCCCCAACAACAATGGCCCGGAAGAGGAGAAAGTTGGACACCAGAAAGCCTCTGCTGGTAGAGCCATCCGCTCCCGGCAGATTCCTGCCGGAAACAACTCCTCACAGCCTACAGGACCACCCCCTCTAGTCGGGCCTATGGACCCTGTGAACGAGGCTGGTGCTCCCACAGCAGAGGAGGTGCCGCTAGTCCTCGTTGTCGAGCCCCAGGCTCCAACTTGGGCAAGGCACATTGTCCACTTTCTCCAAACCGGAGAGCTTCTCGGCGACCCAGATGAAGCTGAGAGAGTAGCCCGGAGGGCCAGTATGTACCAGTTTGTCGATGACACTCTGTAAAGAAGGAGGCCCAACGGTGTGAAATTAAAGTGTGTCTGCCGGGAAGTAGGAAAGGAACTGCCGGCTGAGATTCACAGAGGAATGTGTGGCTCCCACATTGGATCAAGGGCACTAGTTTGGAAAGCATTCTGGCAAGGATTCTATTGGCCCACGTCCCTCCAAGATGCGGTCGAGCTAGTCACGACATGTGAAGCCTGTTAGTTCCATTCCAAGAAAACACACCTGCCTACCCAAGCTCTTCAAACAATCCCTTTATCATGGCCATTTTCGGTCTGGGGGCTCGATATCCTCGGCCCCTTCCCTTGAGCAATCGGGGGCTTTGAATTCTTGTTCGTTGCCATCGACAAGTTTACAAAGTGGCCAGAAGTGACTGCCGCGAGAAAGCTGACTGCTCAGTCAGCTATCATGTTCATGACAGAATTGGTGTGTCGTTTTGGAGTTCTGGCAAGGATCATCACCGACAACGGCACCCAGTTCATGAGCCACGCCTTCATGCAATATGTTCATGCCCTTGGATGCAAGATCTCATTCGCCTCTGTGGCACACCCCCGCGGCAATGGACAAGCTGAGAGGGCGAACACTGAAGTGATACGTGGACTCAAGACAAGAACTTTTGATATGATGCAGAAGCACGGTAGGCGGTGGATCGAGGAGCTGTCGGTGGTTCTCTGGTCCCTCAGAACGACACCAAACCGAGCTACCGGGCAGACTCCCTTCTCCCTGGTATATGGGGCAAAAGCAGTTATCCCCACGAAACTCATTTACGGGGTCGCCTCGAGTGCTTGCCTATGATGAAGTAGCCTAAGATCAACACTGGCGTGACGACGATGTGCTACTCGAGGAGAACCATCTCCGGGCTGCTACGCGTGCTGCACGCTACCAGCAAGCCCTGCGTCGCTATCATAGCTACAGGGTTCATGCCCGGTGTTTTGAGGAAGGTGACCTTGTCCTTAGGCGTGTTCAGTCCACTAAGGGTACACACAAGTTGTCGCCGAAGTGGGAAGGCCCTTACCGGGTAGTACGAGTTACCAGACCTGGCGCAGTCCGTCTGTAGACCGGAGATGGCACTCAGTTGCAAAACTCATGGAATATTGAGCATCTCCGCAAGTTCTACCAGTAAGGTGCAGTTGTCGGGCCCTTCCCGGCAGCCACCCTTTTGTACAGGCCTTGCCTCAGCTTCATGTAACCCCTTGTACAAAGTCGGGGCGATGACCCCGTGCAAGAGAAAATAAAGAAGCGCTGTGGGGGCCCCCAACCAAGATTGCATGCATGCATGAGCATTCCAAGATCACTGCATAAGCATTTCATGAGCATTTGCATATGCATATAGATAGGATCGTATCCTGCATTCATTCTCATCTACATGGAGTTGCGGGTTCCTGCCGCGAACTTGGCTTCGACAAGGAGTGAGAAGATTGCCCAGCACTGCGGTCCCTGGCGAGCCAAGCAGATAAGTTCCACCTCCTGTCCATTAGTGTTATGTAAAGCTATAACTTTGCATGAGAAAACCTCGCCTCTCTTTTTGAGACTTAGGTGCTCCCATCCATGACTCGAACGTTGCTTCGGTCAGGATGGTCGCAGTGGCCTTTGGTAAAAAGGAGTTGGCAGGCCCTCTATCTGTTCCCCTGTAGACACGCTCTCCGGCAGACAAGAAGGGTACCGGCAAGATAGTCTGCCGGGAAAAACTCGTTTATTTATATTAAAGAGGCATCTCACCTATGCATGGACATACACATGCACGGGTTCCCGGCAAGGCTCATCTTTTTCATTAATATGCTAATACAAGTACAAGCATTATAGAATACAGACATGGACTAGAGAGATTACATTATTTGAATTAAAATTTGGCTATCGCCTGTAGATTTGAGATTAAAAAAAGATAAGTGCCCCGCAATGCCTTTGCCCCTGTTCATCTCCTATAGGAAGAGGCCGAAGAGGCCGGCGGCGGACCCAGCTGGGGTTCGGCGCCTCCCCAAGATCAGGGTGGCGCCGCTCATCGGTAGGGAGGAAGAAACCGGAGGGCAGGCGTGGATGGTGATGCTGCTGGAGGACCAGATGGGGGGTGTGGAGTCACCGGCAAACATGACTCGTCGGAACAGTCGTCCCCATTCTTGATGCGTCGTGGGTTGCCGCTGCCATCCGCATCACTATCACTATAAGACCCTGGCGCGGCCATCACGTCGGACGCCATGCTCTCTAGGGCTACCCACAGAGAGCATGGTCGTCCCCAGGAGCCCTAACGTTAGAAATCGTTGCATGTCCCGGAGACATGTACGAGAGCAAGGAGCCCTCCTGCACGGCGAAAGGACGGCGCCCAGGAGGAGCCAGATTCACCCCTTCTAACGATGAATCTCCTCCATGGCTCCTCCCCAGCGCCGCGAAGGGAAGAAGAATAGGGAGCAACCGACTACCACGCGCCATGCCCGCTTCGAGCCACGACATGGTGTCGTTCGCATCCCCTCCCACTAGAGTCAGGGCCACGGGCGGCCCGGCAGCAAGAACGCCGGGATTGCCACCCCCGACGCGAATCGCCGCCCCACCCGAGTCCCCCTTTTAGATCCAGGGGAGACTTCGAGATGGAGCTCAGGGGCTGGCCCCAGGCTCTTCCCTTCGACATCGCCAACGGAAGAAGAAAATAAGAAGAGGAGGAAGGTGAAGATGAATGCCTCCTCCCTCCTCCGCCCCTCCCTTTTATAGGCAGGGCGAGGAGGGGGGATACTCCATCAACGGGCAACCACCACCCTCCTCCGCCAATTCAAGATGACCGGGCCCTCACCATGATGCTCTTCCACACCACGCGCCTCCGTTACCTACCCCACGCGATGCATGCAGCATACGTGGCCAAGGATAAGGGCGTGGTGGGAAGAGTGAATTGGTCGTTTCTACCCCGTGCATTAAAGTCATTCACAGGCCATTACTAGAGTGGCGCCACCACTATTGCCTTTACACGACACGTGGAGAAACTCGAAACTGGCCCAAAATCAAGGCTAGTGAAAAAGCAAAGAAGACTTCGAGAGACCAACCTCTTCAGCAACCCTCGCCTGTGCACTTATTAGGCCCTACCCCGACATCGCTCGGCAGCATGTTCGGGGCAGGCCCGGGGGCTTCTGTCAGTGCAACAAACCCTGGGTCTGTTGCCCAGACTATGCACAGGCACGGGAATAAGGATGGAGCACCAGCCCAAGCCAGAGTCCAAGAAACCAAGAAGTTTGAAGGACCAACATGCAAATTAGAGAGACCAAGAACAAGTCAAGGAAGCAGGGTATCGCCAAGAGAAAAGGCCTCCCTTGTCGGGCAGGCAAGCCCGGCAAGGGACGAGGCCGCCCCAGAAGCAGACAGCCAAAACACCCCGGTAGGGCCTGCCGGGGGCTCGCGGAGGCAAAACCGCCTCACCGACCACTCCACCATGATCCAGGTCGTCGATCAATGTGGTGTCAAGCCACAAAGAGGTTAAGTGGCAGCCATTCGCCACATGGTAGCCATTCCCTACAGAAGAAACCTATAGATGACACCCGTCCTGCGACATGTGAAGAGAACAGGCGCGGAGCTAGCAAGATAGCCTGGCAAGCCTTGCCGGGCAACCCATGATGTGATGTTAAGCGGTGCATTCAATGCGCCCTGTCAGCCCACATAGTTAGGTATGATAGTACTGTTCGCTATCTTATCAATGCATAATGACTACTTTGCCACTGTGGTTGCCCCTTGATCTATAAAAGGAGGCCCATGGCAACCGTAGGAAGGGTTAGAAGGTTGGATAACTCACACCCCCCATAC
The DNA here is from genome assembly GCF_056163025.1 of Triticum urartu. Lineage (NCBI taxonomy): Eukaryota > Viridiplantae > Streptophyta > Magnoliopsida > Poales > Poaceae > Triticum > Triticum urartu. The sequence goes on along the minus strand of NC_141877.1, from coordinate 144,349,146 downwards.
GTGTGTACTCGCTGCTGCCTAAGGCAACCACTGCCAGGCAAAGTGTACTACGCCCACCACCACCTTTTCCACCATCAATCCACCAAACCAGGAGTAGGTTTTACGCCTCACAGCGGCCCGAACCTGGGTAAATCGCCCGTGTGATCTCTGTCGCGCTGCCCCCACGCTCGTCTGCTCTTTGTGCAATGCGTCGCCCCCTGCCAAACCAGAAAGGGGCCTCCTGGTCCCATAGGTGGCCGTGGTTTCCCGCAACACACCTATAGTGCTATATCCATGGCTCACGCTCATGTATTGCGTGAAAGTTGAAAAAGCTTGAGAACATTGAAAGTATGAAACCATTGCTTGGGTTGTCATCGGGGTTGTGCATGATGAAATACTTTGTGTGATGAAGATGGAGCTTAGCCAGACTATATGATTTTGTAGGGATAACTTTCTTTGGCCATGTTATTTTGAAAAGACATGATTGCTTTATTAGTATGCTTGAAGTATTATTGTTTTAATGTCAAATGATAGACTATTGCTTTGAATCATCTGTGTCTTAATATTCATGCCATGATTAGATTATATGATCAAGATTATGCTAGGTAGCATTCTGTTGGAAATATGCCCTAGAGGCAATAATAAAATGATTATTATTATATTTCCTTGTTCATGATAATTGTCTATTATTCATGCTATAATTGTGTTATCCGGAAATCATAATACATGTGTGAATACATAGACCATAACATGTCCCTAGTGAACCTCTAGTTAACTAGCTCGTTGATCAATAGATAGTCATGGTTTCCTGACTATGGACATTGGATGTCATTGATAACGGGATCACATCATTAGGAGAATGATATGATGGACAAGACCCAATCCTAAGCATAGCACAAGATCGTGTAGTTCGTTTGCTAGAGCTTTTCCAATGTCAAGTATCGTTTCCTTAGACCATGAGATCGTGTAACTCCCGGATGCTGTAAGAGTGCTTTGGGTGTACCAAATGTCACAACGTAACTGGGTGACTATAAAGGTACACTACAGGTATCCCCGAAAGTATCTGTTGGGTTGACACGGATCGAGACTGGAATTTGTCACTCCGTATGACGGAGAGGTATCTCTGGGCCCACTCGGTAATGCATCATCATAATGAGCTCAATGTGACCAAGTGTTTGGTCATGGGATCATGCATTATGGTACGAGTAAAGTGACTTGCCGGTAACGAGATTGAACGAGGTATTGGGATACCGACGATCGAATCTCGGGCAAGTAACGTACCGATTGACAAAGGGAATTGAATACGGGATTGATTGAATCCTCGACATCGTGGTTCATCCGATGAGATCATCGTGGAACATGTGGGAGCCAACATGGGTATCCAGATCCCGCTGTTGGTTATTGACCGGAGAGTCGTCTCGGTCATGTCTGCGTGTCTCCCGAACCCGTAGGGTCTACACACTTAAGGTTCGGTGACGCTAGGGTTGTAGAGATATTAGTATGCGGTAACCCGAAAGTTGTTCAAAGTCCTGGATGAGATCCCGGACGTCACGAGGAGTTCGGAATGGTCCGCAGGTGAAGATTTATATATAGGAAGTCCAGTTTCGGCCATCGGGAAAGTTTAGGGGGTAATCGGTATTGTACCGGGACCACCGGAAGGGTCCTGGGGGTCCACCAGGTGGGGCCACCCATCCCGGAGGGCCCCATGGGCTGAAGTGGGAGGGGAACCAGCCCCTGGTGGGCTGGTGCGCCCCCCATGGGCCTAGGGTTGGAAACCCTGGGGGTGGGGGGCGCCCCACTTGACTTGGGGGGCAAGTTCCCCCTTGGCCGCCCCCCCCTTGGAGATGGGATCTCCTAGGGCCGGCGCCCCCCTAGGGGCCCTATATATAGTGGGGGGGAGGGAGGGCAGCCGCACCCAAGTCCCTGGCGCCTCCCTCTCCCCTCGTAACACCTCTCCCTCTCATTGGAGCTTGGCGAAGCCCTGCCGAGATCACCGCTGCTTCCACCACCACGCCGTCGTGCTGCTGGATCTCCATCAACCTCTCCTTCCCCTTGCTGGATCAAGAAGGAGGAGACGTCTTCCCCAACCGTACATGTGTTGAACGCGGAGGTGCCGTCCGTTCGGCGCTCGGTCATCGGTGATTTGGATCACGACGAGTACGACTCCATCAACCCCGTTCTCTTGAACGCTTCCGCTCGCGATCTACAAGGGTATGTAGATGCACTCCCCTCTCCCTCGTTGCTAGATGACTCCATAGATTGATCTTGGTGATGCATAGAAAATTTTAAAATTCTGCTACGTTCCCCAACAGTGGCATCATGAGCTAGGTCTATGCGTAGTTTCTATGCACGAGTAGAACACAAGATGTTGTGGGCGTCGATTTTGTCAATTTACTTGCCATTACTAGTCTTATCTTGATTCGGCGGCATCGTGGGATGAAGCGGCCCGGACCGACCTTACACGTACGCTTACGTGAGACAGGTTCCACCGACTGACATACACTAGTTGCATAAGGTGGCTAGCGGGTGTCTGTCTCTCCCACTTTACTCGGATCGGATTCGATGAAAAGGGTCCTTATGAAGGGTAAATAGAAATTGGCATATCACGTTGTGGTTTTGGCGTAGGTAAGAAACGTTCTTGCTAAGAAACCTATAGCAGCCACGTAAAAAATTTGCAACAACAATTAGAGGACATCTAACTTGTTTTTGCAGCATGTGTCGTGTGATGTGATATGGCCAAAAGGATGTGATGAATGATATATGTGATGTATGAGATTGATCATGTTCTTGTAATAGGAATCACGACTTGCATGTCGATGAGTATGATAACCGGAAAGATCCATAGGAGTTGTCTTAATTTATTTATGACCTACGTGTCAACATAAATGTCATGTAATTACTTTACTTTATTGCTAAACCGTTAGCCATAGTAGTAGAAGTAATAGATGACGAGACAACTTCATGAAGACACGATGATGGAGATCATGAGGATGGAGATCATGGTGTCATGCCGGTGACGATGATGATCATGGCGCCCCGAAGATGGAGATCAAAAGGAGCAAAATGATATTGGCCATATCATGTCACTATTTGATTGCATGTGATGTTTATCATGTTTTACATCTTATTTGCTTAGAACGACGGTAGCTTAAATAAGATGATCCCTCACAATAATTTCAAGAAAGTGTTCCCCCTAACTGTGCTCCGTTGCGAAGGTTCGTTGTTTCGAAGCACCACGTGATGATCGGGTGTGATAGATTCTAACGTTCGAATACAACGGGTGTAAGCTAGATTTACACACGCAATACACTTAGGTTGACTTGACGAGCCTAGCATGTACAGACATGGCCTCGGAACACGGAAGACCGAAAGGTCGAACATGAGTCGTATAGAAGATATGATCAACATGAAGATGTTCACCGATGATGACTAGTCCATCTCACGTGATGATCGGACACGGCCTAGTTGACTCGGATCATGTATCACTTAGATGACTAGAGGGATGTCTGTCTGAGTGGGAGTTCATTAAATAATTTGATTAGATGAACTTAATTATCATGAACTTAGTCTAAAAACCTTTGCAAAATGTCTTGTAGATCAAATGGCCAACGCTCATGTCAACCTCAACTTCAACGTGTTCCTAGAGAAAACCAAGCTGAAAGATGATGGCAGCAACTATACGGACTGGGTCCGAAACCTGAGGATCATCCTCATAGCTGCCAAGAAAGCATATGTCCTAGAAGCACCGCTAAGTGAAGCACCCATCCCAGAGAACCAAGACGTTATGAACGCTTGGCAGTCGCGTGCTGATGATTACTCCCTCATTCAGTGCGGCATGTTTTACAGCTTAGAACCGGGGCTCCAAAAGCGTTTTAAGCAACACGGAGCATATGAGATGTTCGAAGAGCTGAAAATGGTTTTCCAAGCTCATGCCCGAGTCGAGAGATATGAAGTCTCCGACAAGTTCTACAGTTGTAAGATGGAGGAAAATAGTTCTGTCAGTGAGCACATACTCAAAATGTCTGGGTTGCACAACCGCTTGTCCCAGCTGGACATTAACCTCCCGGACGAGGCGGTCATTGATAGAATCCTTCAGTCGCTCCCACCTAGCTACAAGAGCTTTGTGATGAACTACAATATGCAGGGGATGGTGAAAACTATTCCTGAAGTATTTTCAATGCTGAAATCAGCGGAGGTGGAAATCAAAAAGGAACATCAAGTGTTGATGATCAATAAAACCACTAGTTTCAAGAAAGGCAAGGGTAAGAAGAACTTCAATAAGGACAGCAAGGGAGTTGCCGCGGTCGGTAAATCAGTTGCCGGGAAGAAGCCAAAGAATGGACCCAAACCTGAGACTGAGTGCTTTTATTGCAAGGGAAAGGGACACTGGAAGCGGAACTGCCCCAAATACTTAGCGGAGAAGAAGGACGGCAACACTAAAGGTATATGTGATGTACATGTAAGTGATGTGTACCTTACCAGTACTCGTAGTAGCTCTTGGGTATTTGATACCGGTGTGGTTGCTCATATTTGTAACTCAAAACAGGAGCTGCGGAATAAGCGGAGACTGGCGAAGGACAAGGTGACGATGCGCATCGGGAATGATTCCAAGGTCGATGTGATTGCCGTCGGCACGCTACCTCTACATTTACCTACGGGATTAGTTTTAAACCTCAATAATTGTTATTTAGTGCCAGCTTTGAGCATGAACATTGTATCTGGATCTCGTTTAATACGAGATGGCTACTCATTTAAATCCGAGAATAATGGTTGTTCTATTTATATGAGATATATGTTTTATGGTCATGCCCCGCTGGTCAATGGTTTATTCTTAATGAATCTCGAACGTGATGTTACACATATTCATAGTGTGAATACCAAAAGATGGAAGATTGATAATGATAGTCCCACATATCCGTGGCACTGCCGCCTTGGTCACATCGGTGTCAAACGCATGAAGAAGCTCCATACAGATGGACTTTTGGAGTCTCTTGATTTCGAATCATTTGACACGTGCGAACCATGCCTCATGGGTAAAATGACCAAGACTCTATTCTCCGGAACAATGGATCAAGCAACCAACTTATTGTAAATTATACATACTGATGTGTGCGGTCCAATGAGCGTTGAGGCTCGCAGTGGCTATTGTTATGTTCCCACTCTCACTGATGACTTAAGTAGATATGGGTATGTCTATTTGATGAAACACAAGTCTGAGACCTTTGAAAAGTTCAAGGAATTTCAGAATGAGGTAGAGAATCAACGTGACCGAAAGATAAAATTCTTACGATCAGATCGGGGGAGAATATTTAAGTCACAAATTTGGTACGCACTTAAGGAAATGTGGAATCGTTTCACAACTCACGCCGCCTGGAACACCTCAGCGTAACGGTGTGTCCGAACGTCGTAATCGCACTCTATTGGATATGGTGCGATCTATGATGTCACTCACTGATTTACCGCTATCATTTTGGGGATACGCTCTAGAGACAGCTACATTCACTTTAAATAGGGCACCGTCTAAATCCGTTGAGACAACACCGTATGAATTATGGTTTGGGAAGAAACCTAAGCTGTCGTTTCTAAAAGTTTGGGGATGTGATGCTTATGTCAAGAAACTTCAACCTGAAAAGCTCAAACCCAAGTCAGAAAAATGCCTCTTCATAGGATACCCTAAGGAAACCATTGGGTATACCTTCTACCTCAGATCCGAAGGCAAGATATTTGTTGCCAAGAACGGGTCCTTTCTGGAGAAAGAGTTTCTCTCGAGAGAAGTAAGTGGGAGGAAAGTAGAACTCGATGAAGTATTGCCTCTTGAACCGGAAAGTAGCGCAGCTCAGGAAGATGTTCCTATGGTGCCTGCACCGACTAGAGAGGAAGTTAATGATGATGATCAAGGTACTTCGGATCAAGTTGCTACTGAACTTCGAAGGTCCACAAGGACACGTTCCACACCAGAATGGTATGGCAACCCTGTCCTGGAAATCATGTTGTTAGACAACGGTGAAGCTTCGAGCTATGAAGAAGCAATGGCGGGCCCAGATTCCAACAAATGGCTTGAAGCCATGCAATCTGAGATAGGATCCATCTATGAAAACAAAGTATGGACTTTGACAGACTTGCCTGATGATCGGCGAGCGATAGAGAATAGATGGATCTTTAAGAAGAAGACGGACGCGGATGGTAATGTTACCATCTATAAGGCTCGACTTGTCGCTAAGGGTTATCGACAAGTTCAAGGGGTTGACTACGATGAGACCTTCTCACCCGTAGCAAAGCTGAAGTCCGTCTGAATCATGTTAGCAATTGCCGCATACTATGATTATGAGATATGGCAAATGGACGTCAAAACGGCATTCCTTAACGGCTTTCTTAAGGAAGAATTGTATATGATGCAGCCGGAAGGTTTTGTCGATCCTAAGAATGCTAACAAGGTATGAAAGCTCCAGCGCTCCATCTATGGGCTGGTGCAAGCATCTCGGAGTTGGAACATTCGCTTTAATGAAATGATCAAAGTGTTTGGGTTTATGCAGACTTATGGAGAAGCCCGTGTTTACAATAAAGTGAGTGGGAGCTTTGTAGCATTTCTCATATTATATGTGGATGACATACTTTTGATGGGAAATGATATAGAACTTTTGGACAGTATTAAGGCCTACTTGAATAAGTGTTTTTCAATGAAGGACCTTGGAGAAGCTGCTTACATATTAGGCATCAAGATCTATAGAGATAGATCGAGACGCCTCATAGGTCTTTCACAAAGCACATACCTTGATAAGATATTGAAGAAGTTCAATATGGATCAGTCCAAGAAGGGGTTCTTGCCTGTGTTGCAAGGTGTGAAATTGAGCTCAGCTCAATGTCCGACCACGGCAGAAGATAGAGAAAAGATGAGTGTCGTCCCCTATGCCTCAGCCATAGGGTCTATCATGTATGCCATGCTGTGTACCAGACCTGATGTAAACCTTGCCGTGAGTTTGGTAGGAAGGTACCAAAGTAATCCCGGCATGGAACACTAGACAGCGGTCAAGAACATCCTGAAGTACCTGAAAAGGACTAAGGATATGTTTCTCGTATATGGAGGTGACGAGGAGCTCGTCGTAAAGGGTTACGTCGACGCTAGCTTCGACACAGATCTGGATGACTCTAAGTCACAAACCGGATACGTGTATATTTTGAATGGTGGGGCAGTAAGCTGGTGCAGTTGCAAGCAAAGCGTCGTGGCGGGATCTACATGTGAAGCAGAGTACATGGCAGCCTCGGAGGCAGCGCATGAAGCAATCTGGATGAAGGAGTTCATCACCGACCTAGGAGTCATACCCAATGCGTCGGGGCCGATCACTCTCTTCTGTGACAACACTGGAGCTATTGCTCTTGCCAAGGAGCCCAGGTTTCACAAGAAGACCAGGCACATCAAGCGTCACTTCAAATCCATTCGTGAAAATGTTCAAGATGGAGACATAGATATTTGCAAAGTACATACGGATCTGAATGTCGCAGATCCTTTAACTAAACCTCTTCCGCGAGCAAAACATGATCAACACCAGAACTCTATGGGTGTTCGATTCATCACAATGTAACTAGATTATTGACTCTAGTGCAAGTGGCATTCTGTTGGAAATATGCCCTAGAGGCAATAATAAAATGATTATTATTATATTTCCTTGTTCATGATAATTGTCTATTATTCATGCTATAATTGTGTTATCCGGAAATCATAATACATGTGTGAATACATAGACCATAACATGTCCCTAGTGAGCCTCTAGTTAACTAGCTCGTTGATCAACGGATAGTCATGGTTTCCTGACTATGGAAATTGGATGTCATTGATAACGGGATCACATCATTAGGAGAATGATATGATGGACAAGACCCAATCCTAAGCATAGCACAAGATCGTGTAGTTCGTTTGCTAGAGCTTTTCCAATGTCAAGTATCATTTCCTTAGACCATGAGATTGTGTAACTCCCGGATGCCATAGGAGTGCTTTGGGTGTACCAAATGTCACAATGTAACTGGGTGACTATAAAGGTATACTACAGGTATCCCCGAAAGTATCTGTTGGGTTGACACGGATCAAGAATGGAATTTGTCACTCCGTATGACGGAGAGGTATCTCTGGGCCCACTCGGTAATGCATCATCATAATGAGCTCAATGTGACCAAGTGTTTGGTCACGGGATCATGCATTACGGTACGAGTAAAGTGACTTGCCGGTAACGAGATTGAACGAGGTATTGGGATACCGACAATCGAATCTCGGGCAAGTAACGTACCGATTGACAAAGGGAATTGAATACGGGATTGATTGAATCCTCGACATCGTGGTTCATCCGATGAGATCATCGTGGAACATGTGGGAGCCAACATGGGTATCCAGATCCCGCTGTTGGTTATTGACCGGAGAGTCGTCTCGGTCATGTCTACGTGTCTCCCGAACCCGTAGGGTCTACACACTTAAGGTTCGGTGACGCTAGGGTTGTAGAGATATTAGTATGCGGTAACCCGAAAGTTGTTCGGAGTCCCGGATGAGATCCCGGACGTCACGAGGAGTTCGGAATGGTCCGGAGGTGAAGATTTATATATAGGAAGTCCAGTTTCGGCCGTCGGGAAAGTTTCGGGGGTAATCGGTATTGTACCGGGACCACCGAAAGGGTCCCGGGGGTCCACCAGGTGGGGCCACCCATCCCGGAGGGCCCCATGGGCTGAAGTGGGAGGGGAACCAGCCCCTGGTGGGCTGGTGCGCCCCCCATGGGCCTCCCCCTGCGCCTAGGGTTCAAAACCCTAGGGGTGGGGGCGCCCCACCTGACTTGGGGGGCAAGTCCCCCCTTGGCCGCCGCCCCCTAGGGGCCCTATATGTAGTGGGGGGAGGGAGGGCAGCCGCACCCAAGTCCCTGGCGCCTCCCTCTCCCCTCGTAACACCTCTCCCTCTCGTTGGAGCTTGGCGAAGCCCTGCCGAGATCACCGCTGCTTCCACCACCACGCCGTCATGCTGCTGGATCTCCATCAACCTCTCCTTCCCCTTGCTGGATCAAGAAGGAGGAGACGTCTTCCCCAACCGTACGTGTGTTGAACGCGGAGGTGTCGTCCGTTCGGCGCTCGGTCATCGGTGATTTGGATCACGACGAGTACGACTCCATCAACCCCGTTCTCTTGAACGCTTCCGCTCGCGATCTACAAGGGTATGTAGATGCACTCCCCTCTCCCTCGTTGCTAGATGACTCCATAGATTGATCTTGGTGATGCGTAGAAAATTTTAAAATTCTGCTACGTTCTCCAACACATTCCACATAAAAAATTATCTTTTTTATCATTTATCTACTCGAGGACAAGCAGGAATTAAGCTTGGGGATATTAATAGGTCTCCGTCGTATCTATAATTTTTTATTGTTCCATGCCAATATTCTACAATTTTTACATACTTTTGGCAACTTTTTATACTATTTTTTGGGACTAACATATCGATCCAGTGCCTAGTGTCAGTTCATGTTTTTTGCATGTTTTTTGTTTCACAGAAAATCCATATCAAACAGAGTCCAAACGGGATAAAAACTTACAGAGATTTTTTTGAATATATTTGATTTTGGGGAAAAAGAATCAACGCGAGACGATACCCAAGGGGCCCACAAGGACGGAGGGCGTGCCCCTGGTCCTTGTGGCCACTCCATAAGGCGGTTGGTGCCCTTCTTTTGGCGCAAGAAAGCTAATATCCAGATAAAATCGTGTTAAAATTTCAGCCCAATTGGAGTTACGGATCTCCAGGAATTTAAGAAACGGTGAAAGGCCAGAATTGGGAAGCGCAGAAACAGAAGGAAACAGACAAAGAGATCCAATCTTGAAGGGGCTCTCGCCCCTCCTCCGCCATGGAAACCAATGACTAGAGGGGAAACCCTTCTCCCATCTAGGGGGAAGGTCAAGGAAGAAGAATAAGAAGGGGGCTCTCTCCCCCTCTCTCCCGGTGGCGCCGGAACACCACTGGGGCCATCATCGCAACGACAATCTACACCAACAACTTGGCCGCCGTCATCACCAACTCTCCCCCCCCCTCTATGCAGTGGTGTAACACCCCTTCTCCCCGATGTAATCTCTACTTAAACATGGTGCTCAATGCTATATATTATTTCCCAATGATGTATGGCTATCCTATGATGGTTGAGTAGATCTGTTTTGTCCTATGGGTTCATTAATGATCGTGACTGGTTTGAGTTGCATATTTTATTATTGGTGATGTCCTACGGTGCTCTCCGTGTAGCACAAGCATGAGGGATCCCCGCTGTAGGGTTTGCAATATATTCATGGTTTGCTTATTGTCTGTGTTGCGTGAGTGACTGAAACACAAACACGGATAAGTGGGTCATGGCGTATGGGAATAAAGAGGACTTGATACTTTAATGCTATGATTGGGTTTTACCTTAATGATATTTAGTAGTTCCGGATGCTTGCTAGAGTTCCAATCATAAGTGCATATGATCCAAGAAGAGAAAGTATGTTAGCTTATGCCTCTCCCTCATATAAAATTGCAATAATGATTACCGGTCTAGTTATCGATTGCCTAAGGACAAATAACTTTCTTGTGACAAAAGGCTCTCTACTAAAACTAACTTAGTTGTGTCTTTATCTAAACAACCTCTAGTTTTTATTTACGCGCTCTTTATTATCTTGCAAACCTATCCTATCACACCTACAAAGTACTTCTAGTTTCATACTTGTTATAGGTAAAGCGAACGTTAAGCGTGCGTAGAGTTGTATCGGTGGTCGATAGAACTTGAGGGAATATTTGTTCTACCTTTAACTCCTCGTTGGGTTCGACACTCTTACTTATCGAAAGAGGCTAAAATTGATCCCCTATAGTTGTGGGTTATCACCTACGCCGGTGGCCGCACCTCGCGGTCAAAATGTTTGAAACTTCTCCCCGTTTCTCAGATAATGGATGAAAACTCACAAAGTGACACACAAATGATTTGTACACCTTTTTTGCTAACTAACACCCAGATGTAGTTGTAGAACAGTTTTGAATTTAATTATATGCACTAAATGAAAGGCAAGTGCAAAAAATGACTTAAATATAGCAACGAGGCCTGAAATGGGCCAGAAAATCAAACCTAGGGTATATACGTGATTGTTTACCGTGAAAAAAATTCAAGGTGGAATGATGTAGTCACTGACGATTGGAGTCCGAAGTGCCGCGTCTCCTTTTGGAAACTATGATCCTTCTTGTGAGATGCTCCGATTTGGAAGGTGTGAGCATCAAAACTTGTACCATCTTTACGAAAAAAATATCCATGTGATCCTGAGAGAACGCCACGGTGACACACCGATTTTCGTTATTTCTGGACTCTATATGCATTTCCTGTAATTAGAATACCAACATGGCATACGCCTCTGGCCGCACCCTGCAGCCGAACTATTTGAATTTTTTTACGTTTCTCAAACAATGAATGAAAACTCCCAAAGCGACATACAAATGATCTTACTAACTAGCACCCATGTGTAGTTGCGATTATAGGAAATGACTCAAATATAGTAAACGATACCTCAAATGCACGAGAAAATCGAACCATAGGATACAATGGTGATTTCTTACCGTGGAAAACAATTTGGAGGCAAAACGATGAACTCTTGTTTTCATTCAAAAGAAAATATGATGTTAGTTCATGTAAATGTTTTAAAATAGCACACGGTTCACTCACGAAAGCTGTGTGCCTACCAAACTGTGCCCGACGCCCCCCTGCCACGCGAGTGATCTAAGTCGTGTGTTCTGATTGGCCAGAACCCAAACCCACGGATCATACGTCTGCACCATTGGATGCTCCCAGATCGAACGGCAATCCTCATCCCTTTCAATAGAAAATGCAGTCCGGTTAGGATTTGATTTATATGCCAAAATGCACGGCAAATGCCAAAAAAGTCTTAAATATAGCACACGAGACCTGAAATGCGCCAGCAAATCAAACCCGTGGTATAATGGTGATTGCTTAACGTGGGGAAAACTTAGAGTCGAAACGATGAACTCACATCTTCATTTCAAAATTAGTACGTCTTCGTTTCAAACGAAATTTTTCTATTTGTGCACACGAGTGCTTAGAGGCAACCATTTGCATAGGCCTTTTCACGCGGTGACCGGGGATATTTTTCACTCTTTTCACCTAGGCCGCCAACACCCCACACCGCCAGTCCGTGTTTCACTCAACTAGTCCACCCAATCTCCATCGCCAGCTCCCCCAGATCCACAGCAGAACCCTCTCCGGCGCCGGCGTGCTCACCCCGGCTGTGTGCCCGCTCTTCGGCGTCAAGACTACCTCCACCGCCGTTCCCAACACGCGGCTGCCCATGCCTCGTCGTCTTCGTTTGCTTGCCAGCCACCCTCGTGCATATCGATCATGTAACCCTCGCCTCTCCTGTGGTCTGGCCGGGTTTGCATTAAGAAGCATGTTAGTTACTGCTCTCCATCGCGGTGAGGCATATTTCCTCACAATCCCTCTTCCTATTTTCGTTCTATATGTTCCTAAATTGGCTATAAAATAACAGAGAGCGTATATATGTTCATTATCTACCTTCCTAACTAGTACATATAAGTTGTATTTGTTCCAATAAGTTACTGCTGATTTACAGATCGCAGGTGTCCGAGTCACACAAACTTAACAAATAAGCCGTACATTTTCTAAATTATTGCATGACATGTTTAGACAGCTTCATACCAAATTGTTAGTTTTATGCTTATCCTCCTTTCCCGAGTTTTGCATGTGTTCTCTGTAGATGCCGAGTAGCAGCGACAAGACTCATGCTTCAGGCAATGTATCTTCATCTGATTCCGACGAGCGTGCCGGTGAGGATCTGTCCGGGGCGACGAGGCGGCTTCTTGGTCGCGGTTGCGGCTGCGTCGGGGGGTGCAGGGGTGGGAAGCAGTCGGCTCCCCGGCGGCAAGACGGCGGTGGCAGGCGACGTGGGAGGTGACGGCGTTGCTGAGCGGATGTTGCAGCGCTGGCAGAGTCGCCGGAAAAAATGGGCGGCCGCGTCGGCAACGATGGAGGCGGACGAGGGTTGTTGTTGGAAGAGGGAAGGCCAATGTGCCACCGACCAGCAGGTCCGGAAGGAGAAGAAGGCGAGTGCGTGCATCCGTCTCGTGTCCGCACTGACGCAAATCCAGCTTAAAAATGGGCCGGAAATGAATCGCCTGCGGATGAAAAACGGACGTGCCGATCTAAACAACCGTCGACGGATGAAATGGATCGCCCCGTTAGAGTTGCTCTTATTGTAAGGATCGGGCCATCTGACGACTCTGCTCTTACATGGCAGCTCACATGCGGTCATGCATCGCAGTCTTCTGGAAACGTTTCTTAGCCGCCAAGAAGATTTTCAAAATGAGAAGTCCAGCTCTACGCGTACGTACGGCCAGCCTAAGAAATGGAGAACCATGCAACGACTCTTCTTCTGTTTAATTAATTATTATTATCTCGCCGGCCTCTCACTGTCGTGGTCGTTCAAAGCGCTGTTCATGGTCTCGTCTAACTTCACTACGTAATCGTGTTGAGTATCCTGCTGGCCAACAGCTTTGATTAACAAGGTGGCGGCCCACCGGAGTGGTTTGGCGCGTGATGGCACAACGCATGGTCGTCTTTGACCAGGCGGCCGGCTTTGTGCGCACACACACTTCTTTCTAGTAAATTTTATTAATTGGCTCTGTAGTTAAGCATGACTTGTCACCTATCGTGGGAGATAATATTGTATGACTCACAACCTACTTAGTTTACATCCAACTATTGTTCATATTTAAATTTTCCTCGCACAATTTTTTCTACAGCCAAAGCATGTATGACTAATTATTGTTGATGATTACTCAAGATACCCATGAGTGTTCTTACTCAAGTCCAAGAATAAGGTGAAGGTGTCATTTGATGATTTTGACAGGCAATTTCGAGAAATAGATCTTGGCAATTAGAAGCGGCAACGGGCTTGGAGTTCAAGAACTACACCTTAAAAGGATTCTTCATATAGTGATGAGAGTATTGAGCATAAATATTCTGTACCATATACATCTCAATAAAATGAGCCAAGAGGAAGAACCGAATACTAAAGCTGATGGCAATGCCCATGTTGAATGAGTACAAGTCACCATATAGCTTTTGGGTTGAGCCGTCATCACCGTTTGTCATGCATCAAAACGGCTATTCCTTCGCAAGTGCTTGAACAAGACACAATATGAACTCCTAACCGATAACAAGCAAACATCAAATACTTTGGGGTATTGAAATGTAAGTGTTGCATTCTCAAGAAAAAAACCCGGTTAGCCAAATTTTAACCAAAACTATTGAGGGTATATTAGTTGGATGTGGATCAAACTCTCACACCTATAGTCTTCAAACAAATTCAATGGATGTGTTGAAGAAACTTGTGGTGTCGTGTTTGATGAATTTAATGGCTCCCATGGAAAGCAAGTTGATCTAAATTATGTAGGTGATGAGAATCCTTCACAAGATATTGTGGCTATGGGCATTGGTGGCATTTCCCCCCTGCAACAAGTTCACACCAATGATGAAGAAACCTCACGTACCATCCTTGTTTCTCCCCGCTCTGAATCACAAGAAGATCACATTGCTCAAGATGAGCCAATTATCCAAGAACAAGAACACGACCATCCTCATCAAGATGCGTAAGATCAACAAGAACACGTCATTGTGCAAGATAAACAGCAAAATGTTTGGATACACATTTACATTCTACAAAGCCTAAACTTGCTAATTATTGAAGTAAAGTTTGTAGTTTTACCTATTCACTCCTTCTTTAGGTCCATTTTGGTTACCTTTTATCCTCCATCAATCCACCCTCCCCCCCTTGTCGGAAAAATATGTTCATCCATGTTGCAGACATTTTGCTTGTCGGGCCATCACGCGTGGGCCTTTCCTTCTCCCACTTCTTCGCCATCACATGTCTATTCCTTTTTGGCACAGTCCCTTGTCGATCCACCCCTCCACCCGGCTCATCGTCGTCATCCAATCCAATAGACTGATGATAGCTTGAGCCATCGTTGTTCTTCATCTTCTTAGTGGGTTTCTTGACATCTTCATAGAGGGTGCATAAAGTGAATGGCTTTTTCTAAACTTCATGGTACAAAGTGGCAGTGAACCCGAGCTAGCAATCAAACATTAATATAATGGCACAAACAAAAGCAAGCAATAAAAATGACGACCATGTGAAGCAAACAAAAATGGCGTGGCTTTCGTCCAACCCTAGTTTGTTGCCTATTTCATCATTTGTGCATACAAACTACAAAACATGTCCAAGGACTCTTGGATGGTGGACTAACTTTGCTGGAGAGAGCCCTTGTTACAGGTGGTATAAATTGGTTTTGGCTCCAAATAGTGTTGGTGTTAATGGTACCAAGCATGATTTTTTCCACTACTTTGATTCCTTTTGCTCGGTTCCACAAATAGGATACATGTTTGTGGCCAACCAAGCTCTACACAATAAGACATCTTCGTGAGTTGATAAAGATGGTCTTCTTTCCTTTGGAGCCTTGTTTTTCCGAGTGCCCGATAATTTCCCAACATTATAGAAAGGCGAATTGGTATCACCATTTCATAAGTTGGCGGTTTTGACCGTCATTTATCAAATCCATCATGAATGAGCCCTAAAGATGAATAACAATGAAACAAAAAGCCTACCATTTATCCTAAAATTCGTATGGGTCAAGGAAAAACCTCTAAATTTTGGTTTGAACTATCCTTAAACAGTTGGTGGGCATGTCTGGCGTCGAAGATTCCCGACGTTGTCCACGGTCGTCAGAGTTGCAGCGACTCGTATGCCATTCCGGGATCTGTCCTCTTCCACCTACATGAAGTCATCTGGGATGCCCCCCCCCATTATGAAGGCGGAATGACGTCGGGTGCGGGGCATGGCAGAGAACGAGAATGCAACAAACTACATCTGGACGGCATCCTTCTCCGCCTTCTGAACCTTCTTGCAGGCGTTTTCCCGGGCATGCCCCTCCCGTGGGGCGATAGTCTTCGTCTTGTTCACGATGTTAGGGATCCTGAAGGACTCTGCAGAGCCATCCACCATGGGGCGGGCGGACGATGGAGCGAGTGTTGACGACTAGGACGGAGGAGGAGGTCCATCACGTTGACACGGTGGAGAGCGAGGTGCAGATAGAGGATAGGGAGGAAGGACTCGGGAGAGAGGGCGGGAGGCATTTGGGGTGGGTTTGAGGGGGGCTGGACAACCCAGACAATATGGTTTGGGTTTGGGATCCGGTTGAGTGGCGTTTTTTGTTCCATTCTTGAACCATATTTGGTTTCGATTTTAACAAAAGAACTACTATTGCATGCATCTAAATAATTAAAGAAGTCCCTGCAAAAAAAGAATAATTAAAGAAGCCTTTTTGTGGAGTGCAATATTTGAATAGCTTGTGTGCCTCTAAGCTGCAAAATCTTCATGTGATTGGTCATATGCAAGTGTATCTGCGACAGATCCCCCGGCCAAGTGGTAGCTTCCAACATGTGATTTTTTGGGACAGAGATCCGGCCCACAGTCAACCACTGCTAAGTGAGAGGATCTATGTCAGACTTTTTGTGGTTCCTGTAGGGTAAGTGTTCGTCATCTCCTTCCATGTGTTAGTACCATTGACATTTTTGCAGGTGCTAATGCCATCTTTTTTGTTTTTCCACAAGCCTTGTGTTTGACATTATACATCATCACCTAATCAACACTATATGGCTTGTGCGCAGCAATTGATGCAAAGGCAAGAGTTGTTATCCTTCTTTTCGAAAAAAAACATTGGCATTTGCATGGCATGCTGGTTTCATCATGCAAATCATCAACCATGCATCAATACTTTTTTTAAGCATGTCGGCTCGATTCCGATAGTCGGGTTGACAAAAAGGAAAATATTTTATTTTTCAATCGAAATAATAGGCAAATAGATTACTATAATGGTATATATAAGGAAAAACATGTATGCAAAAAATTACAAAAAAGCCAATTTTGCAGGCCTAGATAGGTCTTTCTCTCTGCCCTATGGTTAACTCCTTTGAAAGTTTGCCCCATATGATGTAACTAGACAAAATATATCAAAAATATAACCATTTATGCTTCGCCATATCTTTTAGGCAGTTTTTTTTTGTTGTTACTGGAAATAAGATAACTTAAATAGTTGCAGTTATAATATTTGTAGGGCGCTCTCAATGCTAGTTTCTTAGCATGAGTTTATAGGCAAAAACATAGACGGGGCACACCAATTAATGAAGAAAAAGAAGGAAGATGTAGTTTAGCGAAGATACGGGTCTTGGCACGTTTCTGTGCACAGTGTAATTAATGTTTTAATCCGGTGCGTTTTCTTTTTCTATGTTTCCTCATTTGCTCTTCTCTACAACTATGCCAAAATATTAAGATGCATATGTGATCCATAAACCTTATTTGCAAAAAACAAAATGTGATCCAGAAACCAATTAAATGCAGCATCACTTAGAAACAACACCTAAGAGACGGTGCATTGGGGTGATTGTCTCTAATTTATTATCACCTAGGATGACAAATTAAGAGCTAATGCATTGGGAGCACCCAAAAGAAGAAGCTCACTTGAAGTTAATGCTCCTAAGCATATAAAAGTATGTGATGATTAAATTAATTAAAATAGGGTGCGTTGAAGAAAGATGACATCTTATATAATGTACTGTTTGAGAACAGGGTGTCCTCCAGTTGGCTAGGCTCGCAAGGAGCGAGCTAGCCCAACCGGGCTTAAATCCTCAGTGGCTCGTGGTGCTAGTCCTGAATGGTCTCCTTTTTTTAATAGTATAAAATAATGTATTGTTTCTTACAACTGATTTTAAAATTATCATTTCCTTCGTTGATTTGCTAAGCTAGAACCTAACATATGTTAATCCTAAAAAAAAGAACCTAGCGTATGTTTAGATTATCATACGCGCCAAAAAAATGGGGTTTTCTGTTAGACCCATCTCTGTCAACAGAAGAAAATAAAAGAAAAAGAAGAAGAAACCCTTGCACAACATCCATTGGTCACCCAAAAATGGTGTTTGGTGTTGTGCTGAGCCACAGCGGATGCCAAGTCTTACAGGCCTCGCTTCTCCTTCCTTTCGCAGGCAATAAACCCCCGACGAGTTCTCTCATTTGATTGTTTCCTCTCCAGACGCGAACCTTCCTTCTTTTCAACCCAAAATCACCGATAATAAAAGCCGCGGTTCCCCGATCTGTTCCGGTCTCCAAGAACCCGTCTACCTCTCCGGTCTCTCTTTCCCCGCGAAATTTGTCTGCGATTTCGTGGAGCGATTCCGCGGCTTCTCGCCGGTCGCCGCTCTCCAGGATGCGCAACCTCCTCTCGGTACGATCTCTTTCCCTGTTGTTTAACCTCGTGTTAATCGTTGATTCTTGTGGTGGTTTTGGGGGCGTAAATGTGAAATTAAGAGGTCCTGCCACGGGGTTCTTGTTTTCTGTTAGCCAACTTTGAGTTCTTGGGGGGATTTACTGAATTGTTGTGTCAAGACTTGGATTATGCTTAGGATTAGTTCGTGACTGGATCGGCCTTGATGAACCGCGTCCCGACTCCAACTAGATGTACTGCTGAGTTGATGTTTGTTAAACTTTTTAGATGTTTATTTTTGGAAAGTTCAGCCTTTAGATCTTTTGTGGAATTGAGCATCTTGTTGACACTGGAAATTTCAAGGCGAAGAGAAAGCGTGTGCACTGCTAAATTTTGTTCACCATTTGTCATGGACACGTTGATATATTCTTCAAGACAACATAAGTTTCCAAAAGTCTCTTATTTTCTGCGTGGAGGGTAACACAAAAATAACCTTCAGTTACTTTCCCCGTGCCTTGATTCCAGATAGTTCGTTCTTCAGTAAGTTTTTTTTTTTGAACTGTTCTTCAGTGAGTTTTGGTAAAAGGTACTATCTTTGCCTTTATAAATTATAACACTGAAAAAGTAATTCCATAATTACATTTGCCAATTTAACAGAATTCGTTTGAGCTCAACAAGGAGGAACGTCCCCCAGGGAATGTCGATATTGAGCTAGGTTTGCAAGGCGACCTGTCGGGTTCCGCACAGCCAGGTTTCGATGGCTTCTATGAACAGGTGCCTCCTTTTCCTTTTCTGTATTTTCGAGTCTCTTTGTGTGTGGGCATAGCCGGTATAATTCATGTGGCATGGTTTTCTTCTTGTGAGTTGAGCTCTGTGTTATTATGACATTCAGGTCAGGGAGATTAATAAGTTGCTTGAGACGTTGACAAAACTACTGAAGGATCTTCAGGTGAGTAAGAGTACCAAATTGGAGTTGTTCAATTTATCTAAGTTCAAAATAGGGTCTCTTATAGGAGTTTGGACCACTAAACCTCAGTAGTACTTCAGAGTTTGTGGCTTTCTATATTGTCAGGTGTCACATATGGCCATATGCCTATATGTTGTCAATCGAGTGCTGTTTCCTTTTCATTCAGAGTATACCGGCTTCTGTCATAACAAGAATGCAAATAAGTTGATCTTTAAATAACGTTATCTGTCGCCCAAACCAGTTTAATTGAACGGTTATTTTAACAATCATGACATCCATCTCTATAACAGTCTTGGATCTTTATGTAGAACTCAAATGAGGAATCGAAGGTTGTCACTAAGGCATCAGCTATGAAAGGTACTAATTTTGATTGTTTTCTCCAAACATCAGAGGGCAAACATGATTTCCCTTTCTCCAATTTCTTTTCCAATTTGCTCCTTTTTATGAATTGCAGATATCAAAAGGCGCATGGAGAAGGATGTTAATGAAGTGACAAAGGTTGCACGGCTCACAAAATCAAAACTTCAGCAATTGAATAAAGAGGTGAGTTATTTTGCGCTATGCCTAGGACTTTTACCAACTAATGCATGAGAAGTACGCATAGTAATCCAATAGTATTCCTCTATTCTTATAGATTTGATGTATGCATTTCTCCACTATAATTAATCACACGCTCCTCTGATTTCTTTTTACAAGAATCTTGCAAACAGAGAAAAGCCGGACTTTCACAAGGGATCAGGTGTGGACCGATCTCGGACCTCAGTGACAATGTATACTCCTTCTGGCATCCTCTTGCTTGTTTTTCTTTTCACTTCTATTCTAGTTTATGCATTATTGATTCCACTTCATAATAATCTTATGTGCAGTACATTGACTACGAGGTTGAGAGAACGCATATCAGAGTTTCAGGTACGCATTTCATCAACTCTTGCACAGAGTCTACCTGCTAAATATGTTATTTTCTTGCTTATAGACCGTAACTGCTGCTACTAAATAGCCCATGTTGTATCAAAAAGGCAAAAGCTAAACACAAACCGCCTTTAGTTCTTGTGGCCTGTCTAACATTTAGTAGTCCGATAAAGCTTGAAAAGCGCTTCAAAATGTCAGTTTATACTACTATGTGATCATACATGCTACTGGTAAATGAGCATGTTATGAAATATGTTTTCAGACACTAAGAGAAGCAATCCAGACGGAGTACAGGGAAGTTGTAGAGCGGCGTGTTTTCACCGGTCTGTTGCCCTTAACTCTCACCATGATGCCAGCCCTTTTGCATTTCAGTTGAGCTGACTTATTTTATCTTTCACTCTGCAAATTTCCAATGAGCAGTAACGGGCGAGCGTGCTGATGAAGAGGTATAAATATCTATCTACTCTCATTTACTTCAAGTCACAATCACTAAGCGAATCCGCATACTGTATGTTGCTAACATTGTGTCGATTTCTTTCAGACTATTGACAAGCTGATAGAAACAGGCGACAGTGAGCAAATTTTTCAAAGAGCTATTCAGGAACAAGGGCGTGGAAGGGTGATAACTCTTTGCCTTGTTTAGTTCTAGTACCAACAGCAATGCATGTTTTGACCTGAATTTCCTGCATTCGCAGGTGCTTGACACACTCCAAGAGATCCAGGAGCGGCATGACACGGTGAAAGAGATCGAGACTAAGCTCCTTGAGCTGCAGCAGGTAAATGACTAAATGCATGAGCACTCTTCCAGAATTGGAAATTTAAAGCCTGGGCATCATCAGTTCACCTGGTATCCGCCAAATGCAGATTTTCCTCGACTTGTCGGTACTGGTTGAGGCGCAAGGCGAGATCCTGAACAACATCGAAGTGCAGGTAGGGAAGATTGGTCCATTTCATATAATTCTTTTCCAGCATCGTAGTACTTTTTTGCAAGCTTCAGTTTGTTCCTGACTTTTTCTGATCATGTCTCTGCTGCCTCAGGTTACAGGTGCAGTGGAGCATGTTCAGACTGGAACAAACCTCCTTCAGAAGGCGAGGGTCCTGCAAAAAAACACGCGGAAATGGACCTGCATAGCGATCATCATCCTGCTGATCATCGTACTCGTCATCGTCCTCTCGTTGAAACCGTGGGCAAAGAAGTAGGGAAAAAGAAGCATCACGCTATGCTAGGACAATATACGATATTCCATATCGGAAATGCACTTTGGCACATGGGAGCATATGCTCCTGCTATTGGAAAAATATTTCAAAATGTCAAAAAAATTCAAACAAAAATTTAACGTGTACATCTTCATATTCTATGCAGGCACGCCAAGTTTCACATAAAACCAGCATTTTTTGTGGTTTGCGTAAAAAAGACAAAAAAATGTCTAGTGAAAAGCCCTTTGCAACACAAAAATTATCTGTTTTTCCACGAAACAACTTTGTGAGTATATAGAATGTCGAGATGTACGCCCAAAACATTTTGCCAAAATTTTGTGACATTTTAAAATACGCTTAAAACACATTTGAAAAAACAGGAGCATATGCTCCTAGGTGCCAAAACGCCGCTCTCCATTTCATATGATATTTATTGTATAGCTTTTGCTGTGTATACATCAATGCCATATGGTGCCGGAGCCGTCATGTATATTTCTCTGATTAGTTTTTGGTGGGGTGTGAACTTTGTTCGATTTTGTGGTTCGAATAACAAAATTCAGCTTCTGCATTTTTGCCTTTTGTGGCCATAATGAGTGTCATTCTAAGCCGCCAAATGATGACCTTGCGATAGAGTAGTTGTGATATAATGCAATCTTTGTTCTTTTAGACACAATTTATTAAAGAGATCCAATAATTTCGAATTTTCTCCACATAGAGATATCAAAGCGCTTTTTTTTCATACGGTTAAATAGAGATTACTCCATATAGAATTATATGCACCAAATGCGCTACAACCCTCGACTCAGTATGGCTCGACCAAATCACATATAGTTATGTACACCAAACGTGCTACAACCCTCACTCGGCCTTGCTCGACCAGATCAACGCAGAAGCAGGCAATGGACGAAGGTTGGCGTGAAAAGTTTGAGCGACGATGCCTTATGACATTGTAAGCTTTGGGTGTGGCCCCGGTGGGCTTGTAATTTTGGGTGTGGCTTTATCTAACTCTTGTATAAACTCTTTTCTACTGTTTTGAAAAGAAATATAAAAACGTTTAGATCACTACGGAGTAAGTATCAATCAATGCATCGCCCTGCTTTGAATCGTTGTAAGTTGATACGTCTGGATTTAATTTACAGGTGTATAATACCAGTCGTAGTATAGTTTTCGCCTGGAATGAAAACGACAGCGGGAGGTGTGTATCGGGTTTACAGGGGTATCTACGAGCTAAACGACGATCCAAACGGGGCGTAAGGCTTTTGCGCTTTCTCGGAAAAACGAGTGAAGCTGAGAAACATTTTCCATCGGTTTAAAGCCTTAAACCACACTCTCTTCTCTTCCTTTTAACCCTACTCTCTTATCTTAACCCTCGCTCTCCTCTCCTGTGTCTTCGTCCCCCTTTCGCTTTCGCTCTCCCACCCGGAAAAACCACGCGACAATCCGGGCAACGCAGCCATGCGCCCGCTTATCCGAACCGCCTGTCTCCGCGCTCGTGTGCGCGCCATGGCCACGCTTCCCACCACCGCCGCCTTCTCCTCCACACGCGCCCCTTCCCCATGCCCCTCTCCTTCGCGCGCCCGTCGCCTGCTCGTCGCAGCCCGCTTCCTCCCCTCAGCACCGCCGCCGCCGGCAGGGGCACGGGCGCTCCGGACGTCCGCGGCGGCGGCGGAGGCCGCCGTCGAGGTGGGCGGCGTCAAGATCGCGCGAGAGGGTGAGTTCTCCTGCCCCTGGTGCTGACGGCGGGATCTTGGGGACGGTTAGTGGGCCTCGGAGGAGGAGGGTTCTAGAATTTGGCAGTGGGGAGAGAGGTTTTTAGGCTTGGTTAACTTTGGCTGCTGGCATTGTTCCGCACTAGAACGTTTTTTTTACCATGACCAGGCATAAAAGTAGTCTTATAACGGGATTTAGGAGGAAGGTGAAGTTGATACGCCTAGTGCTCACATTCTTCCGGAGCTTACCGGCAGTATGAGTGCCACGCGGTCGATCGAATGGTTGGGTTCCGGGATGGAATGTCGTTGATTAATGTGCTAATATCCCAATGGAATTTGGTGGGGAGTTAAATCGCAATGTATCACAGCGCCGTGTCAAGTCTCAAGCTAGCAGGCGCTGACTTGTTTCGATGTCCTTTGTAGATGTCGTCAAGGAGGATGACCCGACGAACAATGTGCCAGACACCATTTATTCAAAAATAGGTCTTCAGCTGCACAGGAGGGATAACCACCCTCTAGGGATTCTCAAGAATACTATCTACGATTACTTTGACAAAAGTTTTCCTGGCCAGTTTGTCAAGTTTGATGACCTCTGCCCTCTTGTTTCTACTAAGCAGGTATGATCTACCAATAGCTTATTGCTTATATTAGCTTGAATATAAAAGCTGAATGTTAGCTAAGAAGACCCTACATTTTTATGGTAATCACTTAAACATGGTGCAGCACTTGTGCCTAACTAAGGGCAATTCTAATTATATGGTCAAATGAAACCTGGCACTTGGGGTGGAAAAGAGTGAGGAAAAAACACTAAGATTCAAAATTGTGAAAGGGTCCAATTGCTTGTTCCTTTGCTCTCCTGCTATCCTCCCTTTTCTAGTGAACGGTCACTTAGTTGCTGTGTTCTGGTTCTCCAGATTAAAAAACCAACTATGGTTGTTCTTACCTTCTCACTGACCTTGAGGTGGTGCATTCTGCAGAACTTTGATGATGTCTTGGTCCCTGCCGACCATGTAAGCCGGAGTTACAATGACACATACTATGTCGATTCTCAAACAGTCTTGAGGTGTCATACCAGCGCTCATCAAGCAGAGCTGCTAAGAGAAGGGCATACACACTTTCTTGTAATTGGAGATGTTTATCGTAGGGATTCTATTGATTCAACTCATTACCCTGTCTTCCATCAGGTAACTGTATTTTCCCAGATTGTACTTAAATGTTTTCAAAATGTGTTATGAATTCTATTGATCTTTCACACATACAGATGGAAGGCTTTCGTGTCTTCTCTCCAGATGACTGGTCAGGCTCCGGAATGGATGGGACAGCATATGCAGCTACAGACCTCAAGAAAACGCTGGAAGGCTTGGCAACACATTTATTTGGTAAAAAATGCCTTGGCTTGCTCCTTGTCATCAAAGGCAATGATAAAATAGCTTCACATGTCAGCTAAACTAGATGAAAATATGTTGTGTGCAGGTGCTGTGGAGATGCGCTGGGTTGATACTTACTTCCCATTCACCAACCCATCCTTTGAACTCGAAATATATTTCCAGGTTTGTTGTAGTAAGTGAATCAAAGTAAAACATGTTACACAACTTGCGTCTTCATGGTGCCTGGTCTGAAAGAACTGTATCACCTTTTGTAGGGTGACTGGTTGGAAGTTTTGGGATCTGGGGTCACTGAGCAGGAAATTTTAAAAAGCAATGGTAGGACAGATCATGTTGCATGGGCCTTCGGACTAGGCTTGGAACGACTAGCAATGGTCCTCTTTGATATTCCAGATATTCGACTGTTCTGGTCAAATGATCAGCGGTTCACATCCCAGGTATTGCTGCTACTATTGGATTGTTGGTTATCTCACTGTGTTCACATATTAAACAAATACTGCATACTGCTGAGCCACAAATCGTGTGAAAAGTAATTATCGATGTTGAAGCAATATAGCCTCTTAATCTATCTCTGTCCTCTGACTTATGTGCTGATCTATTCAACAGAGCTCATCTTTCTATGCCACCCCCTTTGATCTCTAGGATTACTAATTTGCTGTATTTATAGATTATAAATTTTGGAAGACCGAGTGTTTGATCTCTAAATGAAAATCCTGATAGTGTTGATTTTAGTTACTAGTACTAAACTTGAAATTCTGATGTGAAGAACTTGTGCTTTCTATTTCTAAGAGTTTCGCAAGAACAACTTATGTTTCCTAATGAGTGTTTAACACTTGACATAATAACCGATATGTTTGTTCCTGAGTTCTGACATATGCTCAAAACTCAGGTTACTCTCTTTACTTCAGTTGGTATACCTCTGGGCCATCTTTTTAGTGCTATTGCAGTAATATCAGAAAATTTAGTTAACAGAACAAAACTTTGTCCATAACTCTATGCTGAACTGATTTTCTTCATATGCACACTTTCAACTTTATGGCTAAGATATGTGTATTGTTATTATTCAGTTCTCTAAAGGCAAGCTTGGGGCCAAGTTCAAGCCATTCTCGAAGGTATGCAATATCATTTACTATGTGTATCTGTATATCATCCGTGGATAAAATCAATTTGTTCTAGAATAAAAGTGGTTCTGCATCTTGCGAAATGCTAGAAGGTCACTAGGATGCTGGAGATAATTGCTCCATCTGGTTGAGCTCATTTGACTATGCAAAGTACGCCCACTAGAACAAATTAAACCAAATCTTTGTGCACCCATTAGTTTGGATCATCTAGCATTAGAAATTACAGCTTAAATTGTTTGTGACATCCATCTAATTGGTAAATGTGGCTAAATTTGGATTAAAAATTGTATCCTAATATGATTTGCATTGATTGCCGCAATTCATGTATATACACTTGCGATAATTGCATCAAGTTACCCTAGCTGACTTTTTTCTGTTCTACAGTTTCCACCCTGTTACAAGGATATGAGTTTCTGGATAAATGATGAATTTACAGAGAACAATTTATGTGAGGTTGTCAGAGGAATTGCTGGAGATCTTGTAGAGGAGGTATGCACTCTGATTTGGACGCATGGCTGTAAATCGAATTTGTGTTAAGCACTAGCCATGTCCAAAATTTCTTAGTGAGATAACCAACAATTACTTGTCACTCAATTTGTGGCTCAGCAGTATGCAGTATGCAGTATTTCTGTATTAAGTGGTACTCCAAAGAGTAGCATAACATTTCTGCTAAAAAAAAGAGTAGCATAACATAGCTCCAAATTAGACGAAGAATTTGCTCTAGTCTCTGCAAGCTTATGGCAGCCTTGCTTTGTACTCTATCCGGCAATGGTTTAGTTAGTGCCAGACTTCCCTTGCATTGTTTGTAGCTCCTTCTGCTAGTATGGTACATTAAGGTTCTAGTTCATTTCCATGGCCCCAACTCTCGTCAGTGTCCACAACTCCACGTAACATGCATACCTATAGGCAAACTCTTTCGCTGTTTAATTTCTATCTTAAAATGTTAGCGGTGATTGTTGGGAGCTTAAGCTTCTTCATCTAGTATTACTAGTTTGCGGTATCATGTAATTTGATAGGTCCATATCTCGCGCAATCTGAAGGGCTCTCTTTTTGTTTTACAGGTAAAATTAATAGACAATTTCACAAACAAGAAAGGCATGACGAGTCATTGCTACAGGATAGCCTATAGGTCAATGGAACGGTCGCTTACAGACGAGGAGATCAACGACATGCAGGTACGTGCAACCGAGTTACATTATACTATGATTTTTAGGTGCTGTCTTGATTTGATCGGATTCTGATCTTAACTACAATTTGGGTTGCAGTGGAACGTGAGAGAAGAGGTGAAAAGTAAATTGAGAGTTGAGCTGAGATAAAACAGAGCTGGCTCACGTGTTCTTTGTATGTAAATTTGTTGAGAAGTTTATTAATACATGGAGAAATGGGGGCCATTTTGCTCTTGTAATAACCCACATCTTGTCTTTCTTTTCTTTATGAAGGAGAAAAACCCCTTCGCATAGTTAGCACGTTAAATTTTGCTGGATTCCAGCCATTTGAAGATAATTATCCATTGCTCAGTTCTGATTTTTCACTGATACTCCATCCGTTCCTAAATACTCCCTCTGTAAACTAATATAAGAGCGTTTAGATAACTAAAATAGCGATCTAAACGCTCTTATATTAGTTTACGGAGGGAGTATTTGTCTTTTTAGAGATCTCAAATGGAGTACCACATACGGATGTATATAGACATATTTTAGAGTGTAGATTCACTCATTTTGCTTCATATGTAGTCACTTGTTAAAAACTCTAGAAAGACAAATATTTAGGAACAGATGGAGTATTTGGCAGACCGAACTTGATGAACAGCATTTTCCCGCCACTTATCTTTTCTTCCTTGGTACATTGTTTATCTAGGCACATGCATCTATGGTTACATCAGTTCTATTTTCGAGATGGTGGAGCTGATTGTGCAATTGATTGTGCTGTGTACCGTCATGCAGTTTGGCACTAATGGTCCATTTTGTAATACAAATAAAATCATGATCTCTCATGACAAAAAACACCATCTGGATGTAAAATTGCAATGTCTGAAGAAAATAAACGATGTGAAGCTCAGACTGAAAATCAGAACATTATTCTGTACTCGCAACTTTGTGACCTGAAGAGAAAATCTGATCAGTACAGGCTAACCCTTATTCTGTACAGGCTAACCATTAAAGCAGCCCATGCTAAAAATTTACCCTTCCAAAAATCAGTACTACAATTCTGACAGACCCTCATGAATGTTGAAAGAAATGCCGATAAATGAGTGGAGCAAAATATGCTCTCCAACTAGACAAATGTTGAACTGTATTTTTCTTCAATCTCTTGCGGTACTAAATAGCAGACATTCCAGCGAGTTCCCGCAGCTTCTCGCACGCGACGAAAGTGATAGCTGTTTGAGGGCCTAACCTTGCGAAGGTGGCAAACCCACTGAAATTTTTGCAGAGTTTGTTAGGAATTCACAGTGGAAGAGGCTCAAATAGAACTAATCCGAATGGATCGATTCAATCTGTAGTAGCTGTAAATCCCGTAATAATGTTTCAATGTAAAAAATGACGATAACTAGAGCTTTGGATTGTGGTTCGTATAATCATATCGTACTGATCTTTAACTAGTTGCTGTTTTTCATAAGTATACTGGTAAAGTTTATATTCATCAATTTTTTTCTCTCAAGAGTTGCAAATGATTTAACAAAATAGCATGATCAAGACTTGTTGAATAAAGCGAAAAAATTATATATACTCCCTCCGTTTCTAAATATAAGTCCTTTTAGAGATTTCAATATGGACTACGTACTGATGTATAGACATGCTTTAGAGTGTAGATTCATTCATTTTGCTCCGTATGTAGTCCATATTGAAATCTCTAAAAAGACTTATATTTAGGAACGGAGGGAGTATATATGTTATTACGGAGTCCTCACCCTTTATAAAGTGACTTTACACCCTCTGTCAGGACAACCTGTGAACCAAGAAAAGAATGTATAAGATACATTAGCGGCTTAAGATTTGAGATCTGTGACGTCCAAATAAATGAAAGCATTTTTCTTCACACTTAATTCCGAACATAAACTATAAACATGGCATGGGGTTCTAGAAAATGTGAATCCTCTTATAGTTGGTGGGGATAACTTTCTATATTCCTGTTTTGAATAGAGTGCCAATTGTTGGTACTCTGTAAAATAATGCATTTCTACTCTTCAAATATGCTCCTTTCTCATATTGTGCCAACTACTATCTACTAACCATGCATTTTGGTTCTGTGTTAAGCGACTAAATTTAATATTATTTACCAAAGTTTTCCAATTTCATTCACAGACGCACACTTCAAAATACAAATTCACAGCCAAGGATGAAGATTAACACCTGGTAAGCACAGTGGAAACCATTCCTGTATACTCTGGCACCTTTGGACTCCCGTTGCAGCATTAGCCTTGTTTTGATCATGTCAATAGGTGCAGTCACAAGTGTACCAGCTGTTCCAGCGATGCAGCTCGACCTTTCAGCCACACAGAAAAATAGCTATCAACAAATTTCATCCAAGTATAGGCATCAAAATGCAGGATAAATTTCACAGTACATGAGATGTAATTGAAAACCTTCTTCAAGTGGTGTCCACATCAGCAAGACCTAAAGTAAATAAAGAAGAAAATTCAGTGGTGGCTCAATTAGTAGTACATGCGACAATTTCATTGCTTTCAATCAAAAGACAACAAAAAAATAGTGTATACCTGTTTGGCCTCATCATAAGTTGCCATTTGTGATGCCGTGAGGCAGCCTGCTCTCACCATAGCTGGGCCAACTCCTTTCCAAAGCGCTTTGACTCCTTCCTCTGATACAATTTCCCTCGTCACTCCAATTGTACTAATTCTGCTTGTACTCATCTGTGATCTCACCTATAGGATGTGCCCAGATCAAGATCAAATCCATAAAATTATTTCATACTTTGAATTAAGTATCACAGTACTGTACCTTTAAAACCTCCATCGGGTTTGTCAATGCAGTTGCTAGGGCACCAGCAACTACTCCGGATGCAAATTTAAAAGCAAAGTTTGTTGAACCAAATGCGTAGCTGCAGACATGTTTGCAGGGCTCATACAATCCTAATCGAAGGCCACCATAGATGAGGGATCTAGTCAATGCTGGTGCAAATCCCAGATAGAGTGATCGAGGCCCTTCCCTTTCTACCATTTGTGTAAATATTGCCCCCTGATAGGTTTCACTAAAACTATTAAATTTAGCATTAATAGGTGATACATAGATGATGCGACACCTGAGGCTATGCTTACCATTCCAACTAAGTTTCCTCTTTGCCCAGCAAGCTGCATTTGGAGTCTAATTTTGATAACGTCTGCAAGATGAAAATGATGGTACATATATAAAGGGTTTCTTATTTCTTGGAGAAACAAATATACGTAAAAGAGTGGCCATCCTTTTACAACGTTATCATTTAGCAGTATATCAGTAAACAATTCACTGTTATCAAGTCAGAAGCATGACTCAATTTTCAATCCAGGTGCTACTTGACAAATATCTCCGAAAAATCACAATAAATCTGGGCCGTGCGACCTCCTTAGTTTTAGTCAAGCCAATATATGTTTAATTTGCTTTGGCTCCACATACATATGTCCCCTTTTGTTTGCTGATGTTAACCATTATCCACTATGATCCCGACAAAAAGGCTCATTTGTCACATTCTGTTTTTTGGTATCAAACCCTACTAAATGTTTGAATGGGGAAATACACCAAGCCAAGAAGTTAAAATGAATGCACTGATTAGGAGAAGTAATAAGCATAGACAGCATATAATACATGCATTCCATTCAAATACACGTCTCATCTATATCAACATATAGACCATCACCCATGAGGACAGATATTCCCAAAGCACAGCTTATCATGTGCTATGATGGATGAGCACTTTTCAACACAGCCTGTTGTGCTGGGAGAACTATACCTTAACCTAATTCGATTAAAAAAACTGTTGTTTTACTGACACGGTTATTTTCTACAGGGAAAAAATCCCAAGCTTCTATCTACTTAAACATAGTTTCCAGTTCCACCACACATAACAATTCATTGCAAAATCAGATGTGCTTTTCTTTGGAAAGAGCTGCCAATTTTTCATTGACACAATAGAAGAGTTTACAAGGTCTTAGGGTACAAAAAAGGTGCATCTCGACACTGCACGGCACTGCGGCTCAATGGGGACAGAAGCCTACTCTCTCGATGTTATGTGGCGAGCACGCGGCATCACCCAGCATTTTGCCTCATCCTTTCAACTTGTCAAGGAACCGGCCTTGGTCATCTCCTTTCCTTTGAAGAGGCGATGGCGAACGGTAGAATCTGTCGCCCGGCTTCTCAGCCAACAATGTCTAGCACTGATGGACGCAAGTAAACTAAGCCTAAAGCCCTGAACTATGGCAGATTACTGCAAGGCTAGAACATGGTAAGCCCAGAACTATGACAGATTACTGCAAGGCTAGAACATGGTACTAGCAAATCTGTTCTCCCCACCAAACCCAACCCAATATATAATACTGTGAGTTAACAAGTAGCGTGCAGGAGCAATTGGCTGACCGAGCGGATGCGTGACGGCGGTGGCGACGGCGACGGCGGCGCCGCTGGTGCCGAACTGGTACAGAGCGTAAGGCGCCGCCCCACGGGGCGGCGTGCGTGCGTCTCCGGACATCGGCGATGTCATTCCTCTCCGCGCCGGATCCCCCTGGCCGAGTCGCGCGAGACGAAGAAACGAGGGAGGCGAGGCGATCAAGCAGATGGGGGAAAACAAGATTTGAGCTCGGGACGGAGGGAATCGGGTATATATTCTTCTTGCAATTCCTGCTCCGGTTCTCGTGGGGGAGAGCCGAAGAACTATCGCCAGAATCACCACAGGACGACAATTAGATTGTGCAATCGGTCAGTCGTAATGATGTAGAAGATTCGTTTCTGTTAGCATCAACAAAGGGCATTTGGTCTAGTGGTATGATTCTCGCTTAGGGTGCGAGAGGTCCCGAGTTCAATTCTCGGAATGCCCCAATTTTTCTCTTCTTTTGATTTTCTTTTATGTATCATGTCTTCTTTCTCTATTTTTGACTTATCTCTTTGTTTTTTATTTTGACAATCATCTTCTCCTTTATTCATTTGTAAGGATCGTAGCATCGCTTACAATAAGAGGAATAAACACATCTGAGGCAGTGTCCTTCCATATATTTGGAGGAGAAAAATCTAGATATCCTAGCCAGTTCATGAGCTACTTGATTTCTTTCTCTGTTACAATGATCATAGATGACATGAGTAAAGTCAAGCGATATTAAATTAATAGTCATCAAAGATAGCAGAAGCTATTGAAGAAGAGTAACCATCGATTAAGGCAGCAACAACCTCCACACTATCAAAAATTGATCTCGATTTTTACTCCACCCAACTGTATGTGTCGGGTTCATTTCAAACCTCCCTGCAACTGCCTCTGCCGTGAATGAGTCAAAGCAAAGATCAATCTTTTCATTTGTACTCCCTCCGTTTCTAAATATAAGTATTTTTAGAGATTCCAACAAGTGACTACATACAAAGCAAAATGAGTGAATCTACACTCTAAAATATGTCTACATACATCCGTATGTTGTATTCCATTTGAAATGTCTAAAAAGACTTATATTTAGGAACCGAGAGAGTAGTTGCAATGAACTTATCTCTTTGTTTAATAATATTGCACCAGCCCAAAATCTTCTCTCATGTTTCTTCTTATTTATGGGGCTTATTTATGATCTTTTGATTTGGTGTTTTCATTTTTGATTCCTTTTGCAGGGAAAACCGGCGACTCATTTAACTGTAATTTCCTCCTGTGGGGAAAGCCGAACATCTGATAAAGGAGCTCCAATCGCGAACGGGGAGCAAATTTGATTGGAGAATGGAACATGACATACCTGATTCCACAGGTGTATATTACTTTATCGTTATTATTACTAGTATTCTACAAAACTCATGCAATCTGGCAAGCAAAGCCTCCTTGCTGTTTTCTGATGCACCAACTTCTGGCAAACAAATATATTTGGGCTATACAATGCAAATTTTCAAGCGAGGCCATCTCACAATCTACTCAAACTGATTGCTGATTCCAAATCCAAACACTTGTACGAAAACCCACAGACATGGATGTGTCTATCACAAGCGAGGCTTGAGTGATGTACTCCTGTCTCCCTTCACAGCGCTAGGGTTGTCCAAAGAATTTGCCAGCGCTCGGAATTTACCATCAACCGCTGAAAACAAAGACAAGAGTTATATCAAAATTTACCATCCATTAGGCATCCGTAGAAATAAAACTGCAGATATTATGGCCACACCGCCACACTGACTTTATCTCCAGACAATTATCGCCACCTCATTCAGATATCCAACACATTTTAGTAATTCACACAACCTTGAAAAAAGAAGGAAAAAGAAACATCGTGATTCTACCATGAACAAATGTGAAAACTGGAAACCTGGGAAACGTGCAAAGAAAGTGGCACCTAAGTAGTTTTCCTGACAGTCCTATGGAAGGGGAGGATGCATTTTGAACAAACCTTATCATGTCTTTCTCAGAACAATATCACGCATCAAGCTATCTGGAGCTGTATGACGAGCCATAGGAGAAACGATGTAAGACTTACTACCACACACGAACTCATGGGCAAGCACACAAAAATATAAGCATAATTTTTTTTACCTGGCATGCCCGTGAAATGCTCAAATTGACCCATTGCTTGCCTTATGAACATCTCCAAACCACTAACAACTGTGGCCCCACATTCTGCAGCTTCCTTAAGAAGTCTAGTCTCTTTCGGTGTGTAGACCGCATCGAAGACAACAGCATAAGATTTAAGCGCTTGCTGCAAAATTATATCATTAGTATATGAAACTAGAAATGCAGAAGATATTTCACTGTAATTCAGACTAGCAAAACAAGGAGATTTAAACCTTGGATAGAGGAGTTTCATTGACATTTGGATGCATTCCTATTGCTGTTGTGTTTGCAAGAATCATCCCTTCCTCCGGATGGTAGTTTTCTAACTCCGTGAGAGTCAAAGCAGGCCCACCGATTAAGTTACCAAGTTCTTGAGCACGTGCTGCAAAGTACAATGAAGGCTATGTTTAAGATACAACACACTCAGAATAATTCAAATGTAATGACAAACTGTATAGCTGCCTAAAATATGAAGCAGAGTAAGGATACAATATGAAAAATGATGTGTCTTTTAATATGTAGCATGTGCTCTATGCATGCTGATCAATATAGATAGCACAGGGTCTAGAGCAAATGCATACCGAAAGTGCGGTTTGCTATTACAACTCTTGCTCCCTTCTCTTTTGCACCGTAAGCAAGTGCTTTCCCTGCACCACCAGCACCAATAACAACGAAAAGCCTTCCAGCCAGTGGTGACGTGGTAGAATGCGTTGGTTGTGTTGCTGCCAATTTGTTTAAAAGCCACTTAAATTGAATACTGATCAGCAATAATACAATGGTTCAATATATAGTGGCATGTAGAAACCTCTTATTCCATCTTCAATAGCAGAAATTGCACCGACATAATCAGTATTGTAGCCTACAAGTTTCCCATCAGGTTTTCTAATAATTGTATTAACAGCTCCAATGTCCTGAAGAAAACGGAATACTCCCAAACGTTAATCTGGGTGTCTTAAATGGTTCAACAATCCAATGAATGGAGTAGCAGAAGAAGGGAGGATGAAATTACCCTGGCAATAGGATCAACCTCATCACAGCACCTAACTGCAGCTTCCTTGTGGGGAATTGTACAACTGCAATCCAGTTCATAAGATGGAAAGAATTAACTTCTGGTTGAAATAGAGTACGTGATGTGGCTCACTAAGATTAAGTACCTGAAGCCAGCAAAGTCTGGTGAAGAGTAGGTCGAAAGAAATTTAGCCAAGTCATCCACCAAAAATGGCACATACACAGCATTCAAACCCACTGATCTGAAAGCTTCATTATGCAAAATCGGGCTTTTACTGTGTCCAACAGGATTTCCAATAATACCAAACACCTTAGTATCTGGGCCTATCTGTCTAATGTTGTACACATTGATCAAGTCTGCAGCGGTTGGCTGTGAAGGTGCAGATTCTTTTCCTTTTTCAAGAGAGCCAAAAGTAAGGTATCCACCGAATTTGGGGCAAAGAACACGAGAAATAAAACCTCTGTCGTTCATCACCAGTCCTATGATCGGCACCTGCTTTTCCTAATGCATTATTCAAATAAAAGATAGTGTGAACTAGGAATCCTGCTAAAACACCTGAGAAATGGAGCATGGAGTCATGAACATGTCACGTAGCATAATATCTCACTCAAGTGCGAGAACCCCTAAATCGATGTCAGTGCATCAAAAGTGCATTATCAGCTAAGAAATTTACAGTTTTGTCTGCTATTAAGGGCCATCGAAGTACATTATCTACAACAAAACTTATACTAAAAATAGCAATATTTGGATGTTCTTACACTGGATATGATGATATAAGTACAGATATACTAGAGAAGATTCCTCATAGAGAATATTATCCTTTTCGATCTTAGCTTAAGGTATCATCACTTCATCAGCAGATGTTGGGCTAAATGAGGTATATACAGCAGTCTTGCAGACCAATACTATAAACACGAAAAATAGCAACGGCTAACACTAGTGTGTGCTGAGCTTGCTTAGAATTAGACAGCGAACTTACTTGGCAGTGTACAAGTATTTGAAACATTCTTGAAACATCAACAATTTCAGTAGCAGTGGTCGCAATTTTTACTATATCAGCTCCTGTTGCTTGAATCTGAGCCAACAGGCTTGCAAGCTCTTCTGCCGAAGGAGTGTTATCATAGTTATGGGATGAAACAATGAGCTTACAGTTTTCAGGTTTCTTTCCGGACATGAATTTAATAAATTTGTCAGCAACCTGCACAATAACAAGATTATTGTAAGCAGCTACCAACTTATTCATAGGTGCAGAAGGCAAGAGTAATATCCCCGAAACTAATCAATGCTAATTAGTAGTAGTGTCTTGTTAACCTTGGACAGGGTTCATCTTAGTGCACGTGCCTCTTAAGTTAAGAACTTGGTAGCATCAGCTCAAACTGGCACACACACACACACAAAGCCGGTGGAATATTAATTCTTCTATTCCAGAGCATAAAGATTTATTTGTCTAGTGAATTAGCCTTGTGATTCGATTCGCAGAAGAGAAAGAAATGTTTTACTAGGTGCAAACCTTAAGCTCAATATCAACGTATTCAGCTCCCAGTTCCATTGCCAATTGAAGTGCCTCAAACCGCGGTTCATCATCGCCTTCATATTCACCACCTTCCCACTTTGGCCTATGAAACCAACAGTAAGCAACATACATTTAGATGAGCCAGCGACGCAAAATCGACATGCAGTGTTTACACGCAATTAACCAAACAAGTGCATACTGTTGTTTTGCTTATGATGATACATGGCGAAGTTAAAAAAAAAAATCCCCCATTAAGTTAAACCCCGCTATAACACCACCCAAACCAATCCAGATAAGAATCAACAGAGAAGCCCTCTGCTCCCAGGACTGGCCTAGATGAGATGATCCCCGGAGGGAGGTGGTGTGACTCACTCACCTGTATGTGACGAGGGCGGGGAGCGTGCGGGGCTTGGCGAGGAGCGCGGGCAGGTCCCGGCGCGGGGCGAACCCGGCTAGGCGGTCGAGGCGGAGCTCAGCCAGGTCGGCGCCGAGCGCGGCGGCGGCGGCCACCTCCGCCGCCATCTCCCGCGGCGCGC
The DNA here is from genome assembly GCF_056163025.1 of Triticum urartu. Lineage (NCBI taxonomy): Eukaryota > Viridiplantae > Streptophyta > Magnoliopsida > Poales > Poaceae > Triticum > Triticum urartu. The sequence continues at coordinate 144,312,795 of NC_141877.1, read as the reverse complement.
GCGCCGTGGCGGGCACGCAGAGCAGCGTCCGCGCCACCGCCGCCGCCGGCGGGACCACGGCCGACACCGACATCGCCGCCGCCATGGCCGTCGTCGTCAGAGGATGGGCCGCACGTCTTGGCGGTGGTTGGTGAGAAGGGCGAGCGTGCGCTTCAGCTCGAGGATGATGGATGCCTCGTTCCTTGGAACTGGCGGCTGGTGGAAGCTCCTGTTTCTTCAGTGGGCCGGGCGGTTGGTGGAGCTGAACCTGGTCTGACTGCCGTGCCGCGCCCGCGTTGGAGCAGGGCCATCGGCAAGCCTTTTTTTTTTTCTCTCTCTTCAGGATAGAATGAGCTTTTTTTTTTGAGGTTACGATAGAATGAGCTCATGGCAACTGATCATCTGATCAAAACCTTTTTTTTTAAAAGACCAATCCAAGGGCTAACCCTCGTTGACATTTTTTATAGGAAAAACTCCGTGAGCACCGCGCGTCCGAGTCGGGACTCGAACTCGGGTGGGCTGGCAGTAACCCCAACTGCCCAGCCAACGGGTCGACGCCCCGTCCTCATCTGATCAAAACTCCACCACTCAAATTTTAACAAGTTAGGCGAGTTAGTTTCCCCTCACATCAAAAACTTTTCCCATCTCCCTCCGGGGCCCCTACCGTGGGCGGCTCCGGAGAAGAAACCCTAGCCGCCCCTTCTCTCCTTGATTCCCTGGCTGCCGGTGGTGGTGGTGGCGCCCAATCATCAAAGGCCATGGGCGAGGGTTGTGCGCCCCGGCGGGCCTCCTCCGCGCGGGGGAGGCTTGTCAAGCAGGTGGCGCGGTGGTTGTCTCCGGTGTGGTGACGCACATCATGGAGCGCTGGGAGGGGTGGAGCACGGTTGTAAGGTGAGGGGTGGCGGTCTTCTCGGGGCGCCGGTGTGGGTGTTGGAGGTCGCGACGCGGCGAGGCCTTGGTTGCAGCGGATCTCAGCTAGGTGTTGCGGTGGCCGGGAGTCGCTGCAGAGCCCGGGGCGCGCAGTGTGCCTCCTATTGACGCTGGTGTGGTTGTGGAAGGGGACGCCTTGGGGAGCCGATGGCTGCGCGGTCTAGATCTAGACGCTCGGACCAGTGACTCGCGATGGGAAGCGATGTGGTGGGAGCTTGCACTCGCGTGCAGGCGGTGCAGCTGAAAGAGCATGGTGTCACATGTTTGGTTTTGATAATTAATGACAATCCATATGGACTAATGGTTGCCTTGAGTTATATTCGAAGGATTTGTTCATAGGCAATTCTTGAAGACCATATGTTAGCTTCAAGGTTGAAAGGAATAGATTATGTGTTGACCAAGGTGTTATTTAAGGAGTTATTCAAAGATTGGTCATGTGAGAGTTGAGCCAATTGCAAACATGCCTTGAATAAGAAGGCTATGTGAACATTCATGTTTAACTTCAAGACATCATCTTAATGAAGAGAGAAGGTAATAAGATACAAGGGCGATCAAGTCAAAATACAAAGAGTGGATTCATGTTGACCAACACACAAAGCGCAGAAAGATGTACTGAGTGGGATAATGTGATCCCATGGTATGGTAAGATTGTCCATTACGCTTTGTGTACTAATTCATGATCTATGCGAGGTTTATTTGTGGGGTTAAGCATATTTTCAAGTGCTTGCCTCAAAAGGAAGATCTCATATATCCCATGGAGGATGACATCAAGTGGTGACCGTCATCAAGATTGAGTTGTGGAAGTTTAAGTGGAGCATCACAAAGAGATCACATGCCTTGAAGCTTGCCGCCCATTCTCGTGTTAATGGTCATGTGAAGATGTGCCTAAGAGAGGTTCACCCATAGTGGAGTATGGGGGAACAATTTGCTAGTCTTCATCGAGTCAGTGCAATCAAGAAAGGTGGTCCAACTTGAGGAGGTCAAGATTGTCATCATCTAGCTCCAGTGGATTATATGCAAGGCAAAGGTATAACCTTGATAGGTTGTAACGCCCCGAGACCGATGTGCCAGGTGTCCTCCAGTTATTCGCTGTTGTTGCCTTGTCATTGCTTGCGTGTCATGCATGTCATATCATGTCATCATGTGCATTTCATTTGCATACATGTTCGTCTCATGCATCCGAGCATTTTCCCGTTGTCCGTTTTGCATTCCGGCGCTCCTATGTCATCCGGTGCCCCTTTCTACCTCTTTTCGTGTGTGGGTGTTAAATGTTTTCGGATTGGACCGAGACTTGTCATGCGGCCTTGATTTACTACCGGTAGACCGTCTGTCAAGTTTCATGCCATTTGGACTTCGTTTGATACTCCAACGGTTAACCGAGGGACCGAAAAGGCCTCGTGTGTGTTGCAGCCCAACACCCTTCCAAAGTGGCCCAAAACCCACCTAAACCTCTTCCATCCTCTCAGTCGTTCGATCACGATCGCATGGCCGAAAACCGCACCTCATTCGGACTCTCCTAGCTCCCTCTACCTATATAAACACCTCCCCCTCCGAAATTCGCGGGCAAACCCTAGTCCTCTTCCACCTCGCGCCCGGACAAATCACCCTCGACGCCCGGACATGTCCGCCCGCCGCCGCGTGCCCAACCGCCGCACGCCACGTGTCCGCCGCCGCTCCACCTCCGTCGCGGCCCGCGGGGCCCGAGGCCGGCCCGCACGGGCCCATCTCGCTCCGCCGCCCGGGAGACGCCACCGCCTTCGCCCGAGCTCCTCCTGCCCGCGTCGCGCCGCCTCTCCATCGACCGCTGCCGCGGCTCCTTCCCGCCGTGCCGCCCTTCGCCGGCGCGGCCCCGCACGCCGCCGCCCTGCCGCGCCTCGTCGGACGGCCGCACCGCCGCCATCGGCGTCCTGCCGGACCTCGCCCGCGCCGTCCCGGTCCCTCGCCGGCCACCTCCGTCGACTCCGGCCACCTCCTCTCGTGAGCTCCGTGAAGGAAATATGCCCTAGAGGCAATAATAAAGTTATTATTTATTTCCTTATATCATGATAAATATTTATTATTCATGCTAGAATTGTATTAACCGAAAACATAATACATGTGTGAATACATAGACAAACAGAGTGTCACTAGTATGCCTCTACTTGACTAGCTCGTTGATCAAAGATGGTTATGTTTTCTAACCATAGACATGAGTTGTCATTTGATTAACGGGATCATATCATTAGGAGAATGATGTGATTGACTTGACCCATTCCGTTAGCATAGCACTTGATCGTTTAGTTTGTTGCTATTGCTTTCTTCATGACTTATACATGTTCCTATGACTATGAGATTATGCAACTCCCGTTTTCCAGAGGAACACTTTGTGTGCTACCAAACGTCACAACGTAACTGGGTGATTATAAAGGTGCTCTACAGGTGTCTCCGAAGGTACTTGTTGGGTTGGCGTATTTCGAGATTAGGATTTGTCACTCCGATTATCGGAGAGGTAACTCTGGGCCCTCTCGGTAATGCACATCACTTAAGCCTTGCAAGCATTGCAACTAATGAGTTAGTTGCGGGATGATGTATTACGGAACGAGTAAAGAGACTTGCCGGTAACGAGATTGAACTAGGTATTGAGATACCAACGATCGAATCTCGGGCAAGTAACATACCGATGACAAAGGGAACAACATATATTGTTATGCGGTCTGACCGATAAAGATCTTCGTAGATGTAACGACCAAACCTCGAAGGATTTGAGTCTCTGTACTTACCGTGCTAGTCCCCGGATCGAACTCGCTAGCACACACAGTATAGATGAATACCAGAATAGCAAGTGCATCATTTATTACATCGTATGATCCAGAATATATAAAATAAAACAATCTGCATAGCACTTGGCTAGCTTTATTCAATCAAACAGCGGAAAAGTAGCAGAAAATAACGATGCGTCCCATCATAGCCCACTGGCGATGCTGAGTGCAGACTCGCGACCCTAACGGTACCTTACTCTTCGTTTGAATATCCTGTAACATGAGACGTTGCAGCCATATAGGTCAATACTTGGAATGTATTGGCAAGTTACACAGGAGTAATAATAAAGCAAACCTACATGTATATGCATAGTACAACAAAGGAAGGCTTGAGGGTTTGTTTTGCAGAAAGCTGATTTTGTCCTCATAACTACCTAATAGTCAAATTTTTATTTAGTTCTTTTATTACTACAATTAAATACATAAGGTTGAGTTGGCAAAATCAACTCCAACCTACCCTTTATTAAGTTGCCCAACAAATTTATTAGGTGTCACATTTGTCAAGATCATCCAACAACTGTAATGGCATAGTGGCTCAAATTTACCCATAACCGGGGGCATGGCTAATCATGATTAGTTTTAATACTCTGTAGAGTTTAGTATGCTTTACCCACTGGACCCAATCCGAAGATTGAGACGAAGTCTTTTAGAAGAGGTTCCCTTGACCACCTGACGGCCACATCCCACCTACATATGCTACATCTGTCGACACTGTCTGGGCCAGGGTTCCAACAACGGATCAACTAAGCCAGAGCCCATATAGCCAGTGGCCGCACATGGAAGCTACTAGTCACTAAGTCTGTCTGATCTTTTTGAGCCTAGGCGGCATTCCACTTAGGGTGCACTCTCATGAGCGCATGGCCTTAGAAAAGGTGGAAGACCCCATGATGCCTTCCCTCAACATCAAGCAATACCACTTCCGCCCAGAGGTGAGTTAAATCCTGAGTTACTACTCAATTTGTTAAATATATATAATCCTCACATAAACTCAATGAATACACGAACCACCCCCATCTACAAAGCATAGCAACCTACCACTACCACGACTTGCAAAGACGGGAAGATAGCTCAACAGCATAGCAAAATAATATAGTATTCCTATACATGCATATATTCATAGTGTGATATAACTACATGCATAGAAAACAATAGGTAAAGGATGATCAACATGTAACTTGCATTGGTTCTGGTTCAGAAAGTCACACTCCTGACAATAGCTCGCGTCGCACTCCGGACAATCTACACGTTTCACACAATTCAACGAATCAATCACCGGAACACGAAAAGAACCAAAACAAAACCAACAGTAAGAAAATCATTTTTAAAACTCAAAAACAGAAGCTTAGCAGCACCTAAATTGCACAACGGTCACAATGCAAAAAGAATCACTAAATTTCATTAAACGGTTGGGAAGTTACGACCTCCGGAAGATTTGATTCAGATTCAAACGAATTCAAATTTAAACAGTGCAAACATGTGCAAAGTTGGTACTGTGATAATGTGCTGATTTTTGTGAGATCACAGGAAAAAGAATTACCTAAATTGGAGCTATAGACTAAAAGATATAGCTATTTGAAGTTAGAGATGAAATCTGGAAAGAAAACAAAAACAACAGAAAACGCCTGGGCGCTGTAGCGAACTCCTGTAGAAGCTCCTGTAGCGACGTGCCACGTGGCAGCGCGTGATTGGCCGAGAAAACTCCTACGCGTGCGTGCTCACCGGAAACAGAGAAAACGGCGGCGGTGGTCGGCGTCGGCGGCAGCGCTCCTCTGGTGGGTCTCCGGCGAAGGCGAGGTGACGGACGGGTGCGGAGGTGAGTGGCGGAGGCGTAGGTGAGGTCGGGCGGCGATGGGGCGTCCTCTACGGGCAGCAACGGCGACGGGAACGGTGGTGTGCTCCGGCGGCGGCGGACGTCGGTGGCGGCAGCGTTCAGGTGCTCTGCAGGGTACTTCGAGGTGTCAAAAGAGTTCGTCGTCGAGTGGGGGTTCGAGGGGTGCAGGCAGCGCGGCTTGCGGTCTCTTACGACGACGGGATCGACCGAAGAAACGGCGGCGGACGGCGGAGCTCCGGGAGAGATCGGTTCTGCCCTAGCTCGCGCGTGCGGCAGCGGGGAAGATCGAGGAGTGGATTTGGGGTTGCCCTCGGTCTTCTGGTTGCACACGGTAACTCGGGAGCATTCGAGGTGGACCAGGAGCACGAGCTCGGGTCGGGTTCGACCTCGGGTGCGGGAGCGGCGCGGCGCTCCTCCGGCTCGGGGAAGGAGAACAGGGTGCGGGGCCCGCGGTCAGCGGCCGAGGCGAGCTAGCGGATCGGGTGCGGGTCGGGCACGGGCGGCGCGACGCGTACCGCTTCGTGTAGATAGGTGGGCTGGGCGACAGAAGCCGGGCTGCGGGGTTGGCTGCTGGGCCGCGGCGATGGGCCGGTTGGTGGCCGGCTGGTGTTTTTTTCAACAAAAACTACAGCAGCAGAACAAAATAAATAAAATAAAATACACAGTATAAATTCTAAATAAAAGTACCTAGACACACAGTAAAAATATCTCTACAGCTATAAAATACAGGAACACTAGTTCCAACACTAATGCAATTTTAGAAATTCATTTTGATGCAAAAGGCCACACAAACAGTAACATAACACACAATTAAAATACTTTGAAGATCACAAAAATTACCAGAACATATCAGATGAACTGGAAATAATATTCTGCACATTATGAGCGTTTTTAAAATTAGGGGAGAAGTCATGTTATCTCCGCTCCAATAAATTGCCTTTTGTTGCATAATGATTTGAATATTCTGAAAAAGCAAATAATGCAATAAAAATATGATATGCATATGAATGATCTATTAACATCCTAATTTAGTAAAATTGGGATGTTACAAACTTACCCCCCTTAAGATGAATCTCGCCCTCGAGATTCGGGCTGGCTAGCAAATAGGTGTGGGTGATCCTGCTTGAGATCTTCCTCTCGTTCCCAGGTAGCTTCCTCCTCTGTGTGATGATCCCACTGAACCTTGCATAACTTGATTGTCTTGGTGCGAGTAACTCTCTGTGCTGTCTCCAGAATCTTAACAGGCTTCTCCTCATATGTCAAATCACTCTCCAACTGAATTGCCTCAAGTGGCACTGTGTCCCTCAATGGAACATCCATCATCTCTGCATGGCACTTCTTCAACTGATATACATGAAACACATTATGAACTCCTGACAAGGATTCTGGCAACTCCAGCTGATAAGCTACCTCTCCTCTACGCTCCCAGATCTTGTAAGGCCCCACAAAACGTGGTGCTAACTTACCCTTGATTCCAAACCTCTTAATTCCACGAAGTGGTGAAACTCTAAGATATGCACGGTCTCCTACCTCATATGCTACCTCCTTACGTTTTGCATCAGCATAACTCTTCTGCCTGGACTGTGCTATCTTCAGCCTGTCACGAATCAACTTGACCTTCTCCTCAGCATCTCTGATCAAGTCTGGTCCAAAGAACTGACGTTCTCCAACCTCATCCCACATCAACAGTGTCCTGCACTTCCTACCATACAATACCTCAAATGGTGCCATCTTGAGACTAGCCTGGTAACTGTTATTATATGAGAACTCTGCATAAGGTAAATTATCATCCCAATTGGACCCATAGTCCAAAGCACAAGCTCTCAACATATCCTCCAAAATATGATTCATCCTCTCTGTCTGCCCATCTGTCTGTGGGTGGAAAGCAGTACTGAACTCCAGCCTGGTGCCCAAGGATTCATGCAACTGACGCCAAAATTTGGATGTGAACTGAGTACCTCTATCAGACACTACCTTCCTTGGAACACCATGCAGAAAAACAATCTTAGACATATAAATCTTTGCTAGCTGAGCACTGGTATAAGTAGTCTTTACCGAGATGAAGTGAGCAACTTTAGTCAAACGATCAACAACTACCCAAATAGAATCATAACCTGATCGAGTCCTGGGTAAACCTGTAATGAAGTCCATACCAATCTCATCCCACTTCCAATCAGGTATAGGCAATGGCTGTAACAAACCTGCTGGTCTCTGATGTTCCGCCTTAACTCTTTGGCACACATCACATGCTGCAATATACCCAGCAATTTCCCTCTTCAGGCTAGGCCAGCAAAATCTTTCCCTCAAATCCAAATACATCTTAGTATTACCTGGGTGAATAGAATAAGGTGAATCATGCGCCTCCTGAAGAATCAACTTCCTGATATCTGCATCCTGAGGTACACAAATACGCTTCTCAAACCAGATGGCTCCATGTTCATCCTCATGGAAACCTTCTGCCTTACCTTTAGCCATATTCTCTTTTATCTCGGCAATCTCCTTATCACCCTTTTGAGCTTCTCTGATCCTGTCAAGCAAAGTAGGCTTTAACTCAAGTGTTGCCAAATATCCCTTAGGAACCATCTCCAACCGGAGATTCCTGAACTGCTCACATAACTCTGGTGGCATATCATCAATATTAACTGCATTAGCATGGCTCCTACGACTCAATGCATCAGCAACAACATTAGCCTTACCAGGATGATACTGCACATTCAAATCATAATCCTTAATAAGCTCCAACCATCTCCTCTGCCTGAGGTTCAAATCCTTCTGAGTAAAAATATACTTCAAGCTCTTATGATCAGTAAATATATCACAATGATTACCAATAAGATATGGCCTCCAAGTTTTCAATGCATGCACAACTGAGGCTAACTCCAAATCATGTGTAGGATAATTATGCTCATGATTCTTAAGCTGACGTGAAGCATATGAAACAACTTTACCTTCCCGCATCAACACACTTCCAAGTCCTTGACGAGAAGCATCACAATATACCTGGAAGTCCTTATGTATATCCGGCAGAGTTAAAACTGGTGCTGTAACCAAATGCTGCTTCAATTCCTGAAAGCTGGCTTCACATTCATCAGTCCAAACAAACTTCTTATCCTTCTTCAACAATTCAGTCATAGGCTTTCAATTTTGGAGAAGTTCTCAATAAACCTCCTGTAATAACCTGCAAGGCCCAAAAAGCTGCGAATCTCTCCAACCGTCGTGGGTGTCTCCCACTCTGTAACTGTAGCAACCTTAGATGGATCAACTGCAACTCCATTACCTGACACAACATGTCCAAGGAATGCTACCTCATCTAGCCAAAACTCACATTTGCTAAACTTGGCATACAACTGATGTTCCCTCAATTTCTCCAATAACAAACGCAAATGCACCTCATGCTCTTGCTTATTCTTGGAGAACACCAATATATCATCAATGAAAACAACCACAAACTTATCCAAGAACTCCATAAACACCTTGTTCATCATATTCATGAAGTATGCAGGGGCATTAGTCAATCCAAATGACATAATAGTATATTCATACAACCCATACCTCGTAGTAAAAGCAGTCTTGGGAATATCTTGCTCACGAATCTTTAATTGATGATAACCAGAACGAAGATCAATCTTAGAAAACACAGTAGCTCCCTCCAACTGGTCAAATAGATCATTTATCATAGGCAAATGATACTTACTCTTAATGGTTACCTCATTCAGAGAACGATAATCAACACACATCCTCAAGGTCCCATCCTTCTTCTCCACAAACAAAACTGGAGCTCCCCAAGGTGATGAACTTGGGCGAATAAATCCTTGTGCCTGCAATTCTCTTATCTGCTTCTTCAATTCTTCCAACTCTTTAGGAGGCATTCTATACGGTCTCTTTGCAATAGGTCCAGTGCCTGGTATTAAATCAATAAGAAACTCAATATATCTATCTGGTGGCATACCTGGCAACTCCTCTGGAAACACATCTGGATAATCTCTCACAACTGGCACCTCTTCCAGGCTACCCCCCTTAAGAGAGTTCACATGCACCTGATTACGCTTATACTTACACACATATTTGATCCTCTTCCCTCCTGGTGCACTGAGAGTAATAGATCGACTGGCACAATCAATACGACATTTATAGAACTGCAACCAATCCATACCCAAAATAATATCCAGACCTTGTGACTTCAATATAATCAAATCCGTAGGAAAATCATGCTTTCCAATAGACAAAGTCAAATGATGAAAACCAACACCTGCTATCATCTCAGCTCCTGGGGAACTCACTCTAATAGGCATACTAAGTGTTTTGGTTGGCAATCCATGCTTATCAACAAATACCCTCGAAATAAATGAATGTGATGCACCAGTATCAAAAAGAACAAGTGCAGGTACTGAATTAATCAAGAACTTACCAATCACTGCATCAGGTTCATTGTAAACCTCCACATTAACATGATTTACGTGACCCTTTTGGAAGGGGTTTGGCTTGCTGGATCCTGAGTTCTTCACCCTGGGGCAATCTGTGGCATAGTGCCCCATAGCCTTACACCTGAAGCACTGCACCTGACTCAAATCCCTTGGCGCACGTGTAACCTGGTGGTTCTGGTTATTGTTCCCTCCATTGCTATTACCATTACCATTACCATTACCTCTGCCATTGCCATTGTTACTCTTGTGCCAATTATGATGATGGTGGCCATTATGGTTGTGGCCATTCCCTCCATGATGATTATGTCCATTACCTCCATGATGATTATGCCCATTACCTCCATTACCATGATATGAAGTGCATGGCTTCTGTTGTGGTCCTAAATTATACATGTTATTATTGTTGTTGTACTTCCTCTTGCGATTCTCTATGGCATGTTGCTTTCCCTCCAGCACAATAGCCTTATCAATCAAATCCTGGCAATTCCTAAAAGTGGCCACTGTCAACTAAAGGCTCAATTCATCATTTAGGCCCTCCAAAAATTTCTCCTGCCTAGCTGCATCAGTGTTAACATCATTAGGAGCATAACATGCAAGATTATTAAATTCCTCCACATAAGCATTAACTGTGCGACCTCCCTGGCGCAAACTGCGAAACTCCTTCTTTTTCAGACTCATAGCACCAGCAGACACATGTGCAGCACGGAAGGCATCCTGAAACTGAGGCCATGTGATAGTAGCAATGGGATAAGTGACCAAGTAGTTGTCCCACCAAGCTGCATCAGGACCCTCCAATAAATGTGAGGCAAACCTCACCCTCTCTGCATCAGTGCATCCAACCGTCTCCAGGTTCCTATTGACTCCACGGAGCCAGTCATCAGCCACAATAGGTTTAGGGGAACTGGAGAACCTCTGAGGATTCAACCTCAAGAACCTGGTAAGCATATCCACAGGTGGCGGTGGCGGCGGATTGTTGTTGTTATTGTTGTTGTTCTGGTTCTGAGTAAGCAGCTGGATCAACTGGGCCTGTCCCTCAATAACCTGTTGTATGTATGGTGGTACTCCATTGCCATTGTTGTCTCCTCCTGCAGTATTGCGTCTAGTATCACGCCTCGGCGGCATCTGGTGGGCAAGCATAGAAGAGTTATAGATATAATAGGGCCAAAGACTATGTATATATAAATATATTCTACCCATATGCATAATATGATCAAGCCAACAAAACACAACAACGGATAACACCAACAAACAAGCAAACAACAAACAACAAACAATATGATAATATTATATATATATATATAGTCGAATAATTTCGACACTAAGCAATTTAACAAACAACTATCAATCAAGCAAACAATCTAGTATCTTCATACCATGAAAGTGGGCATAATCAGATATGCTAACACGATAACGTTGCAACATAAAACAAACATGAATGGTGGTCTCAGCACTAGTTCCTACTTAACCGTTCAAGATGCTTGAGGGGGTTAACTAATAAACAGCAAGAAGTATAACTAGCTGATAAAATAATTTTCACTCCTATGGCTTTTCTAATCCATTTTCTAGGGTCACGTCCTACAGTCAACACACTCCTCTGATACCATCTGTAATGACCAAACCTCGAAGGATTTGAGTCTCTGTGCTTACCGTGCTAGTCCCTGGATCGAACTCGCTAGCACACACAGTATAGATGAATATCAGAATAGCAAGTGCATCATTTATTACATCGTATGGTCCAGAATATATAAAATAAAACAATCTGCATAGCACTTGGCTAGCTTTATTCAAACAAACAGCGGAAAAGTAGCAGAAAATAACGATGAGTCCCATCATAGCCCACTGGCGATGCTGAGTGCAGACTCGCGACCCTAACGGTACCTTACTCTTCGTCTGAATATCCTGCAACATGAGACATTGCAGCCATATAGGTCAATACTTGGAATGTATTGGCAAGTTACACAGGAGTAATAATAAAGCAAACCTACATGTATATGCATAGTACAACAAAGGAAGGCTTGAGGGTTTGTTTTGCAAAAAGCTGATTTTGTCCTCATAACTACCTAATAGTCAAATTTTTATTTAGTTCTTTTATTACTACAATTAAATACATAAGGTTGAGTTGGCAAAATCAACTCCAACCTACCCTTTATTAAGTTTCCCAACAAATTTATTAGGTGTCACATCTGTCAAGATCATCCAACAACTGTAATGGCATAGTGGCTCAAATTTACCCATAACCAGGGGCACGGCTAATCATGATTAGTTTTAATACTCAGCAGAGTTTAGTATGCTTTACCCACTGGACCCAATCCGAAGATTGAGACGAAGTCTTTTAGAAGAGGTTCCCTTGACCACCTGATGGCCACATCCCACCTACATGTGCTACATCTGTCGACACTGTCTGGGCCAGGGTTCCAACAACTGATCAACTAAGCCAGAGCCCATATAGCCAGTGGCCGCACATGGAAGCTACTAGTCACTAAGTCTGTCTGATCTTTTTGAGCCTGGGCGGCATTCCACTTAGGGTGCACTCTCATGAGCGCATGGCCTTAGAAAAGGTGCAAGACCCCATGATGCCTTCCCTCAACACCAAGCAATACCACTTCCGACCAGAGGTGAGTTAAATCCCGAGTTACTACTCAATTTGTTAAATATATATAATCCTCACATAAACTCAATGAATACACGAACCACCCCCGTCTACAAAGCATAACAACCTACCACTACCACGACTTGCAAAGACGGGAAGATAGCTCAACAACATAGCAAAATAATATAGTATTCCTATACATGCATATATTCATAGTGTGATATAACTACATGCATAGAAAACAATAGGTAAAGGATGATCAACATGTAACTTGCCTTGGTTCTGGTTCAGAAAGTCACACTCCTGACAATAGCTCGCGTCGCACTCCGGACAATCTACACGTTTCACACAATTCAACGAATCAATCACCGGAACACGAAAAGAACCAAAACAAAACCAACAGCAAGAAAATCATTTTTAAAACTCAAAAACAGAAGCTTAGCAGCACCTAAATTGCACAACGGTCACAATGCAAAAAGAATCACTAAATTTTGTTAAACGGTTGGGAAGTTACGACCTCCGGAAGATTTGATTCAAATTCAAACGAATTCAAATTTGAACAGTGCAAACATGTGCAAAGTTGGTACTGTGATAATGTGTTGATTTTTGTGAGATCACAGGAAAAAGAATTACCTAAATTGGAGCTATAGACTAAAAGATATAGCTATTTGAAGTTAGAGATGAAATCTGGAAAGAAAACAAAAACAAGAGAAAACGCCTGGGCGCTGTAGCGAACTCCTATAGAAGCTCCTGTAGCGACGTGCCACGTGGCAGCGCGTGATTGGCCGAGAAAACTCCTACACGTGCGTGCTCACCGGAAATAGAGAAAACGGCGGCGGTGGTCGGCGTCGGCGGCGGCGCTCCTCCGGTGGGTCTCCGGCGAAGGCGAGGTGACGGACGGGTGCGGAGGTGAGTTGCGGAGGCGTAGGTGAGGTCGGGCGGCGACGGGGCGTCCTCTACGGGCAGCAACGGCGACGGGAACGGTGGTGTGCTCCGGCGGCGGCGGACGTCGGTGGCGGCAGCGTTCTGGTGCTCTGCAGGGTACTTCGAGGTGTCAAAAGAGTTCGTCGTCGAGTGGGGGTTCAAGGGGTGCAGGCAGCGCGGCTCTGCGGTCTCTTACGACGACGGAATCGACCAAAGAAACGGCGGCGGACGGCGGAGCTCCGGGAGAGATCGGTTCTGCCCTAGCTCGCGTGTGCGGCAGCGGGGAAGATCGAGGAGTGGATGCGGGGTTGCCCTGGGTCTTCTGGTTGCACATGACGACTTGGGAGCACTCGAGGTGGACCAGGAGCATGAGCTCTGGTCGGGTTCGGCCTCGGGTGCGGGAGCGGCGCAGCGCTCCTCCGGCTCGGGGAAGGAGAACAGGGTGCGGGGCCCGTGGTCAGCGGCTGAGGCGAGCTGGCGGATTGGGTGCGGGTCGGGCACGGGCGGCGCGGCGCGTACCGCTTCGCGTAGATAGGTGGGCTGGGCGACAGAAGCCGGGCTGCGGGGTTGGCTGCTGGGCCGCGCAGTGCTCTGCGCTGCGCGCTGGCTGGCTGGGCCGCGGCGATGGGCCGGTTGGCTGGCCGGCTGGTGTTTTTTTAACAAAAACTACAGCAGTAGAACAAAATAAATAAAATAAAATACACAGTATAAATTCTAAATAAAAGTACCTAGACACACAGTAAAAATATCTCTACAGCTATAAAATACAGGAACACTAGTTCCAACACTAATGCAATTTTAGAAATTCATTTTGATGCAAAAGGCCACACAAACAGTAAAATAACACACAATTAAAATACTTTGAAGATCACAAAAAATACCAGAACATATCAGATGAACTGGAAATAATATTCTGCACATTATGAACATTTTTAAATCAGGGGAGAAGTCATGTTATCTCCGCTCCAATAAATTGCCTTTTGTTGCATAATGATTTGAATATTCTGAAAAAGCAAATAATGCAATAAAAAATATGATATGCATATGAATGATCTATTAACATCCTAATTTAGTAAAATTGGGATGTTACAGTAGAATATGTGGGAGCCAATATGAGCATCCTGGTTCCGCTATTGGTTATTGACCGGAGACATGTCTCGGTCATGTCTACATAGTTCTCGAACCCGTAGTGTCTGCACGCTTAAAGTTTCGGTGACGATTGTATTATGAGTTTATGTGATTTGATGTACCGAAGGTAGTTCGGAGTCCCGGATGAGATCGGGGAAATGACTAGGAGTCTCGAAATGGTCGAGACGTAAAGATCGATATATTGGACAACTATATTCGGACATCGGAAAGGTTCCAAGTGATTCGGGTATTTTCTGGGGTACCGGGGAGTTACGGGAATACGAGAAAGAAGTAATGGGCCTCATGGGCCAAGTGGTGGAAGAGAGGAGGCAGGGCGCGCCCCCCCTAGCCCAAACCGAATTGGACTAGGGGGCCGGCCCCCCTTTCCTCCTTTCCTCCTTCTCCTTCCTTCTCCTTCTCCTCCTTCCTTTCCTCCTCCTAGTAGGAGTAGGAAAGGGGAGTCCTACTCCTACTAGGAGGAGGACTCCTCCTCCTAGCGCGCCCATAGAGGGCCGGCCGACCTTCCCCCTTGCTCCTTTATATACAGGGGCAAGGGGGCACCTCTAGACACACAAGTTGATCAGTTGATCTCTCCCAGCCGTGTGCGGTGCCCCCCTCCACCATATTCCACCTCAGTCATATCGTAGCGGTGCTTAGGCGAAGCCCTGCGTTGGTAGCAACATCATCACCGTCACCACGCCGTCGTGCTGACGAAACTCTCCCGTGAAGCTCTGCTGGATCGGAGTTCGCGGGACGTCATCGAGCTGAACGTGTGCTGAACTCGGAGGTGTCGTGCGTTCGGTACTTGGATCTGTCGGATCGTGAAGACGTATGACTACATCAACCGCGTTTGCTAACGCTTCCGCTTTCGGTCTACGAGGGTACATGGACAACACTCTCCCCTCTCGTTGCTATGCATCACCATGATCTTGCGTGTGCGTAGGAAAATTTTGAAATTACTACGTTCCCCAACAGTGGCATCCGAGCCTAGGTTTTATACGTTGATGTTATATGCACGAGTAGAACACAAGTGAGTTGTGGGCGATATAAGTCATACTGCTTACCAACATGTCATACTTTGGTTCGGCGGTATTGTTGGATGAAGCGGCCCGGACCGACATTACTTGTACGCTTACGCGAGACTGGTTCTACCGACGTGCTTTGCACACGGGTGGCTGGCGGGTGTCAGTTTCTCCAACTTCAGTTGAATCGAGTGTGGCTACACCCGGTCCTTGCGAAGGTTAAAACAACACCAACTTGACAAACTATCATTGTGGTTTTTGATGCGTAGGTAAAGACGGTTCTTACTAAGCCCGTAGCAGCCACGTAAAACTTGCAACAACAAAGTAGAGGACATCTAACTTGTTTTTGCAGGGCATGTTGTGATGTGATATGGTCAAGACATGATGCTAAATTTTATTGTATGAGATGATCATGTTTTGTAACCGAGTTATCGGCAACTGGCAGGAGCCATATGGTTGTCGCTTTATTGTATGCAATGCAATCGCGCTGTAATGCTTTACTTTATCACTAAGCGGTAGCGATAGTCGTCGAAGCATAATATTGGCGAGACGACAACGATGCTACGATGGTGATCAAGGTGTCGCGCCGGTGACAATGGTGATCATGACGGTGCTTCGGAGATGGAGATCACAAGCACAAGATGATGATGGCCATATCATATCACTTATATTGATTGCATGTGATGTTTATCTTTTATGCATCTTATCTTGCTTTGATTGACGGTAGCATTATAAGATGATCTCTCACTAAATTTCAAGATAAAAGTGTTCTCCCTGAGTATGCACCGTTGCCAAAGTTCGTCGTGCCCAGACACCATGTGATGATCGGGTGTGATAAGCCCTATGTCCATCTACAACGGGTGCAAGCCAGTTTTGCACACGCAGAATACTCAGGTTAAACTTGACGAGCCTAGCATATGCAGATATGTCCTCGGAACACTGAGACTGAAAGTTCGAGCGTGAATCATATAGTAGATATGATCAACATAGTGATGTTCACCATTGAAAACTACTCCATTTCACGTGATGATCGGTTATGGTTTAGTTGATTTGGATCACGTGATCACTTAGAAGATTAGAGGGATGTCTTTCTAAGTGGGAGTTCTTAAGTAATATGATTAATTGAACTTAAATTTATCATGAACTTAGTCCTGGTAGTATTAGCATATCTATGTTGTAGATCAATAGCTCGCGTTTAGCTCCCCTGTTTTATTTTTGATATGTTCCTAGAGAAAATTAAGTTGAAAGATGTTAGTAGCAATGATGCGGATTGGATCCGTGATCTGAGGATTATCCTCATTGCTGCACAGAAGAATTATGTCCTTAATGCACCGCTAGGTGACAGACCTATTGCAGGAGCAGATGCAGACGTTATGAACGTTTGGCTAGCTCAATATGATGACTACTTGATAGTTTAGTGCACCATGCTTACACGGCTTAGAATCGGGACTTCAAAGACGTTTTGAACGTCATGGATCATATGGATGTTCCAGGAGTTGAAGTTAATATTTCAAGCAAATACCCGAGTTGAGAGATATGAAGTCTCCAACAAGTTCTATAGCTAAAACATGGAGGAGAATAGCTCAAGCAGTGAGCATGTGTTCAGATTGTCTGGGTACTACAATCGCTTGAATCAAGTGGGAGTTAATCTTCCAGATAAAATAGTGATTGACAGAATTCTCTAGTCACCATCACCAAGTTAGTAGAACTTCGTGATGAACTATAGTATGCAAGGGATGATGAAAACGATTCCCGAGCTTTTCATGATGATGAAATCGATGAAGGTAGAAATCAATAAAGAGCATCAAGTGTTGATGATTAACAAGACCACTAGTTTCAAGAAAAGGGCAAAGGGAAAGAAAAGGAACTTCAAGAAGAACGACAAGCAAGTTGCTGCTCAAGTAAAGAAGCCCAAGTCTGGTCCTAAGCCTGAGACTAAGTGCTTCTACTACAAAGGGACTGGTCACTGGAAGCGGAACTGCCCCAAGTATTTGGCGGATAAGAAGGATGGCAAAGTGAACAAAGGTATATTTGATATACATATTATTGATGTGTATTTTACTAGTGTTCGTAGCAACCCCTCGGTATTTGATACTGGTTCAGTTTCTAAGAGTAGTAACTCGAAATGGGAGTTGCAGAATGAACAGAGACTAGTTAAGGGTGAAGTGACGATGTGTGTTGGAAGTGGTTCCAAGATTGATATGATCATCATCGCACACTCCCTATACTTTTGGGATTAGGGTTGAACCTAAATAAGTGTTATTTGGTGTTTGCATTGAGCATGAATATGATTTGATCATGTTTATTGCAATACGGTTATTCATTTAAGTAAGAGAATAAATTGATGTTCTGTTTACATGAATAAAACCTTCTATGGTCATACACCCAATGAAAATGGTTTGTTGGATCTCGATTGTGGTGATACACATTCTCATAATATTGAAGCCAAAAGATGCAAAGTTAATAATGATAGTGCAACTTATTTGTGGCATTGCCGTTTAGGTCATATTGGTGCAAAGCGCATGAAGAAAATCCATGCTGATGGGCTTTTGGAATCACTTGATTATGAATCATTTTGATGCTTGCGAACCATGCCTCATGGGCAAGATGACTAAGACTCCGTTCTCCGGAACAATGGAGCGAGGAACTGACATATTAGAAATAATACATACTGATGTATGCAGTCCGATGAGTGTTGAGGCTCGCAGCGGGTATCGTTATTTTCTAACCTTCACAGATGATTTGAGCAGATATGGGTATATCTACTTGATGAAACATAAGTCTGAAACAATTGAAAAGTTCAAAGAATTTTAGAGTGAAGTGGAGAATCATCGTAACAAAAATAAAAGTTTCTACGATATGATCGCAGAAGTAAAATATTCGAGTTGCGAGTTTGTCCTTCAGTTAAAACAATGTGAAATAGTTTCACTACTCACGCCACCTGGAACACCACAGTGTAATGGTGTGTCCGAATGTCGTAACCGTACTTTATTAGATATGGTGCAATCTATGATGTCTCTTACCGATTTACCACTATCGTTTTGGGGTTATGCATTAGAGATAGCTACATTCACGTTAAATAGGGCACCATCTAAATCCGTTGAGACGACACCGTATGAACTATGGTTTGGCAAGAAACCTCAGCTATCGTTTCTTAAAGTTTGAGGTTGCAATGCTTATGTGAAAAAGTTTCAACCTCATAAGCTCAAACCCAAATCGGAGAAGTGCATCTTCATAGGATACCCAAAAGAAAAATGTTGGGTACACCTTCTATCACAGATCCGAAGGCAAGATATTCATTGCTGAGATTGGATCCTTTCGAGAGAAGGAGTTTCTCTCAAAATAAGTGAGTGGGAGAAAAGTAGAACTTGATGAGGTAACTGTACCTGCTCCCTTATTGGAAAGTAGTTCATCATAGAAATATGTTCCTGTGACTACTACACCAATTAGTGAGGAAGCTAATGATGATGATCATGTAACTTCAGATCAAGTTACTACCGAACCTCGTAGGTAAACCAGAGTGAGATCCGCACCAGAGTGGTACGGTAATACTGTTCTAGAGGTCATGTTACTTGACCATGATGAGCCTACGAACTATGAGGAAGTGATGATGAGCCCAGATTCCGCGAAATGGCTTTAGGCCATGAAATCTGAGATGAGATCCATGTATGAGAACAAAGTATGGACTTTGATTGACTTGCCCATTGATCAGCGAGCCATTGAGATTAAATGGATCTTCAAGAGGAAGACGGACGCTGATAGTAGTGTTACTATGTACAAAGCTAGAATTGTCGTAAAAAGGTTTTCGACAAGTTCAAAGTGTTGACTACGATGAGAGTTTCTCACTCGTATCTATGCTTAAGTCTGTCCGAATCATGTTAGCAATTGCCGCATTTTATGAAATCTGGCAAATGGATAAACAAAACTACATTCATTAATGGATTTATTAAAGAAGAGTTGTATATGATGCAACCAGAAGGTTTTGTCAATCCTAAAGGTACTAACAAAATATGCAAGCTCCAGCGATCCATCTATGGACTGGTGCAAGCATCTCGGAGTTGGAATATACGCTTTGATAAGTTGATCAAAGCATATAGTTTTATACAGACTTGCGGTGAAGCCTGTATTTACAAGAAAGTGAGTGGGAGCATTACAACATTTCTAATAAGTATATGTGAATGACATATTGTTGATCGGAGATAATGTAGAATTATTCTGCAAAGCATAAAGGAATGTTTGAAAGGAGTTTTTCAAAGAAAGACCTCGGTGAAGCTGCTTACATATTGAGCATCAAGATCTATAAAGATAGATCAAGACGCTTGATAAGTTTTTCAATGAGTACATACCTTGACAAGATTTTGAAGTAGTTCAAAATGGAACAGTCAAAAAGGAGTTCTTGCCTGTGTTACAAGGTGTGAAGTTGAGTAAGACTCAAAACCCGACCACGGCAAAAGATAGAGAGAGAATGAAAGTCATTCCCTATGCCTCAGCCATAGGT
The DNA here is from genome assembly GCF_056163025.1 of Triticum urartu. Lineage (NCBI taxonomy): Eukaryota > Viridiplantae > Streptophyta > Magnoliopsida > Poales > Poaceae > Triticum > Triticum urartu. The sequence goes on along the minus strand of NC_141877.1, from coordinate 144,292,671 downwards.
TCTATAAAGTATGCCATGCTGTGTACCAGACCTATTGTATACCCTGCCCTGAGTTTGGCAAGGGAGTACAATAGTGATCTAGGAGTAGATCACTGGACATTGGTCAAAATTATCCTTAGTGGAATAAGGATATGTTTCTCGATTATGGAGGTGACAAAAGGTTCGTCGTAAAGGGTTACGTTGATGCAAGTTTTGACACTGATCCAGATGACTCTAAGTCTCAATTTGGATACATATTGAAAGTGGGATCAATTAGCTAGAGTAGCTCCATGCAGAGTATTGTTGACATAGAAATTTGCAAAATACGTACATATCTGAATGTGGCAGACCCGTTGACTAAACTTCTTTCACAAGCAAAACATGATCACACCTTAGTACTCTTTGGGTGTTAATCACATAGCGATGTGAACTAGATTATTGACTCTAGTAAACCCTTTGGGTGTTGGTCACATGTCGATGTGAACTATGGTGTTAATCACATGGTGATGTGAACTATTGGTATTAAATCACGTGGCGATGTGAACTAGATTATTGACTCTAGTGCAAGTGGGAGACTGAAGGAAATATGCCCTAGAGGTAATAATAAAGTTATTATTTATTTCCTTATATCATGATAAATGTTTAGTATTCATGCTAGAATTGTATTAACCGGAAACATAATACATGTGTGAATACATAGACAAACAGAGTGTCACTAGTATGCCTCTACTTGACTAGCTCGTTGATCAAAGATGGTTATGTTTCCTAACCATAGACATGAGTTGTCATTTGATTAACGGGATCACATCATTAGGAGAATGATGTGATTGACTTGACCCATTCCGTTAGCATAGCACTTGATCGTTTAGTTTGTTGCTATTGCTTTCTTCATGACTTATACATGTTCCTATGACTATGAGATTATGCAACTCCCGTTTTCCAGAGGAACACTTTGTGTGCTACTGTCGGTGTCAAAACCGACGGATCTCGGGTAGGGGGTCCCGAACTGTGCGTCTAGGCAGATGGTAACAGGAGACAAGGGACACGATGTTTTTACCCAGGTTCGGGCCCTCTCGATGGAGGTAAAACCCTACTCCTGCTTGATTAATATTGATGATATGGGTAGTACAAGAGTAGATCTACCACGAGATCAAGGAGGCTAAACCCTAGAAGCTAGCCTATGGTATGATTGTTGTATGATGAAGTTGTCCTACGGACTAGAACCCTCCAGTTTATATAGGCACCGGATAGGGTTAGGGTTACACAGAGTCAGTTACAATGGTAGGAGATCTTGAATATGCGCATCGCCAAGCTTGCCTTCCACGCCAAGGAAAGTCCCATCCGGACACGGGACGAAGTCTTCAATCTTGTATCTTCATAGTCCTGGAGTCCAGCTGAAGGTATAGTCCGGCTACCTGAACACCCCCTAATCCAGGACTCCCTCAGTAGCCCCTGAACCAGGCTTCAATGACGACGAGTCCGGCGCGCAGATTGTCTTCGGCATTGCAAGGCGGGTTCCTCCTCCAAGTCCTTCAAGAAGATTTTAAACACCAAGGATAGTGTCCGGCTCTGCAAAATAAGTTTCCACATATTGCCATAGAGAGAATAATATCAACACAAATCTAATCTGCTGACGTATTCCGCAGCGTGACACCACACTACGGCCAAGTCCTTTACTCGATTCGTTTTTACTTTTCCACCTCAGCATGTTTAGTGAGGCGGTTTCCTTGGCACGTCTTGTCAAGGCAGAGATCGTGTCCCCCCTTTTACAGGATTCTCATCAATACGGACGTGGGTAACCCAACTGCGCCATTTATCACGGCACTTGGGAGGCAAGCGAGTTTTACTAGGCTGGTGGGGATGCATAACCGCATCCACCCATATAAGGGGATAAGGATCCACCTTTTTACCTACGCCTTCTTCCTCCTTTGCCTATCCATTTCCTGCGCACTCGAGCTCCAGCGCCCAAGCCCGCACTTCCTACCTCAACCTCCTCCAGCAATGTCTGGAGCGGGAGGCAAGTGGATGGTATCCTCCGTCACGGAGGGCCATGTCAAAAAGCTAAGGAAGGCCGGATACTTGTCCAAGGACATCGCACACCGGCTTCCCGAGGAAGGGCAGCTTCTCCCCACCCCAAGGCCCCATGAGAGGGTAGTATTCCTTCCCCACTTCCTCCGCGGACTGGGTTTCCCACTCCACCCATTTGTCCGGGGGCTCATGTTCTACTATGGCCTGGATTTCCACGATCTGGCCCCGAACTTCGTCCTCAACATCTCGGCGTTTATCGTCGTGTGCGAGGCTTTCCTCTGCATCCGCCCCCATTTCGGCCTCTGGCTCAAGACCTTCAACGTCAAGCGCAAGATGGTGCGCGGCAGCCAGGCAGAGTGCGGAGGCGCCATGGCGGGCAAGATGGCCAACGTCCTATGGCTCGAGGGCTCCTTCGTGGAGACCCTGAAGGGGTGGCAATCATGGTGGTTTTACATCACCGAGCCGCGCGATCCGAAATGGATCGCAGCCCCCGAGTTCCGATCCGGACCCCCCACGCGGCTCACGTCCTGGAAAGAGACGGGCCTGTCGTGGGGCGACGAAAAAGAGGTGACCGGATTGCAGACATGCATCCAGTCCCTGGTGAGCAAGCCGATCAAGCTTGTCAATGTACTCCAGGTTATGCTCGTCCACCGGATCCTCCCGTGTCAACAACGGGGCTTTAATCTGTGGGAGTTCGACCCGGCGCAACACCAAACCTGTAACACCCCGGATGTAACTTTCCCTATTTGTACTCCAACTCTTGCCGTTTCCGGCGTTAAGTTATATTTATTTTCTCGGGTTCGGGTCTTTGTCTCTGTGTGTTGTTATCATTATCATGCATCTCATATCATGTCATCATGTGCATTGCATTTGCATACGTGTTCGTCTCATGCATTCGAGCATTTTCCCCGTTGTCTGTTTTGCATTCCGACGCTCCGTTCTCCTCCGGTGGTCATTTCTAGCTTTCTTTCGTGTGTGGGGATTAAACATTTCCGGATTGGACTGAGACTTGCCAAGCGGCCTTGGTTTACTACCGGTAGACCGCCTGTCAAGTTTCGTGTCATTTGGACTTCGTTTGATACTCCAACGGTTAACCGAGGGACCGAAAAGGCCTCATGTGTGTTGCAGCCCAACACCCCTCCATTTTGGCCCAAAACCCACCTAACTCTGCTCCATCACCTAGAGCGTTCGATCACGATCGCGTGGCCGAAAACCGCACCTCTTTTGGACTCTCCTAGCTCCCTCTATGCCTATATATACACCCCTCCAAATCCGGATCTTCTTCTCCCCCGAAACCCTAGAAATCCACCGCGCGCGCCGGACGTGTCCGTTCCGGCCGGACACGCCGCAACCGCCGCCCGCAGCCAGTGGCAGCGCGCCACGTGGCACCCGGCCGCCGCCACGGCCCGCCCAGGCCCATCGCGGGCCCTCTCCGCCGCCACCCGGGCCGCACGCCCCGCGCCTCTCCCTCCGCCGCCGCCCGCGCCAAGCCGCCGCCTCCGCCGCCTCGGGCGCCGCGCGCCGCGGTTTGCCCCGCCGCCACCGTCTCCACCTCGTCGCCCGGGCCGCCGCACCCGCCGCCGGCCCCGGCCGCCGCGCGCCGCCTCGCCCCGCGGGCCGCTCGCCGTCTCGGCCGCCGCCTCCGGCCTCACCCCGGCCATCTTCTCCCTCTCCGGCGAACTTCGGCGAAGACTCCGGCCGGCGATCCTCGGGCTCCGTGCGATCCCGATCTAGATCTGGCGTGAACAGTAAACCCTAACCCTAGGTCGTTTTTTTCACCAAGTCCCAGAAATTGCAGATCCATGTGCCCATGTTCACAGCTCCGTAACTTTGCATCCGTAACTCCGTTTTTGGCATATAGTATATCAGAATGTTCATCTCAGAGAGTACATCATTTCATTCCATTGCATCATTTTCATTTGAGTTCATCTTGATGCCCGAAATGCTGTTAGAAGAGGGCTACTTGAGTTAATTGTCAGATCTGCTACTTCGTTTAGCACTTTTGTCATTTTTGCCATGATTATTGTGTGCATGCTATGCCCGTGAGTTCTACATATGTTTTGTTAAGGGTTTTTTCATCTTTCCAGAGGTGCAACCCATGTATTTTTGTGATGTGTGAGGTGACTAGTGCAAGCTTGCAAAGTGAGGCACTCGGTAATTCTGTTTTCAGGGACTTAGTGATTTCACTAAGTCCTGGAGCTATTTATCTCATGTTGCCATATGTTCATGTTGTTTCCTAGTGATCCATGCCTCTTTTGAGGATGATCAATAAGGGAGTTTTGTTAATATTGTAGTTCTATATCCATCCATGTATTTGTTTGCATTTATGGAGCACCCTAGCTTGAGTCAATCGAGCTCTACTTTTGCTACTTTATGAATCTGGGCAGATTGTCAACTTGTTTGCAATTTTGCCGATGATGTTGTAGTTGATCCGTGCATGCTATGCTATTGTTCTTGCCATGTCTAGCTTGAATGTTGTGCCTTCTTGATGGGTGTATGCTTGGCTTGCCATGACTTGCTCTATAGTGAGTGCATCAAGCTCGTAAACATGTCTACTTGAGTTATATTTCAGCATGTGTCAGTTTTTCACTAAGTCTGAAACTGATTATGTTTTTGCTATGTTCACATGCTTGCAATTGTATTTTATGATCCCTTTTGTCTCAAGGTCACTAAGGGACTTTTGTTAAGCTCTTTGAGTAGCTCCATGCCATGCTTTACTTTGCCATGATCAGGTCCTGTAGCATGTAGTTTTGTTGCTCCGAAGAGGGCTACCTGATCTGAAATTCCAGACAAGTGTTGATTTCACTAAGTCTGAGATCTGTTTGCCATTTGCATTTTTGCCATGCTTGTTTGAACCTGTTAATGGATTATTTGGACGTAGCTCAGTGCTAGACTTTTGTTAAGCATCTTGTGTGCATCCCTGCCATGTATTTTGTTGTCATGTTTGGGTGCTGTAGCATGTTCATCTCATTGCATTTAGATGCCTACTTGCTGTAAATCGCAGACCGGTGTCATTTTTGAATTGCTTGCCATTTCCAAACCGTAACTCCGATTCCGGCGTTCTTTATATCGTTTTCAAGCGATTTCATCTCATCTTTCCAGTGACACACTTGGATTTCCAAGTTGAGGCCAGGTTCATGCATTTCCTGTCATATCTTGCATTTGGCATCCCGCATCGCATCCCGCATAGCATATCATCATTTCATCATATTGCTTGTTCTTGCACGTGGTTGATTGTATCCTTGTTGCTTGTTTGTCTTTTTTGGGTAGAGCCGGGAGACGAGTTCGCTAACGAGGAGCCCGTTGAGTTTGCTTTCGAGGATCCAGTCAACTCTGACAATTGTGCAGGCAGGATCATCATACCCTCGAAATCACTACTATCTTTGCTATGCTAGTTTGCTCGCTCTTGTGCTATGCCAATGCTACGATGCCTACCACTTGCTTGCAAGCCTCCCAAATTGCCATGTCAAACCTCTAACCCACCATTGTCCTAGCAAACCGTTGATTGGCTATGTTACCGTTTTGCTCAGCCCCTCTTATAGCGTTGCTAGTTGCAGGTGAAGATTGGAGGCCGTTCCTTGTTGGAACATATATTTTACTTGTTGGGTATATCATTATATTGCTATGTTATCTTAATGCATCTATATACTTGGTAAAGGGTGGAAGGCTCGGCCTCTCGCCTAGTGTTTTGTTCCACTCTTGCCGCCCTAGTTTCCGTCATATCGGTGTTATGTTCCCGGATTTTGCGTTCCTTACGCGGTTGGGTTATAATGGGAACCCCTTGATATTTCGCCTTGATTAAAGCTTTTCCAGCAATGCCCAACATTGGTTTTACCATTCGCCACCTAGCCTTTTCTTTCCCTTGGGTTCTGCAGACTCAAGGGTCATCTTATTTTACCCCCCCGGGCCAGTGCTCCTCTGAGTGTTGGTCCAACCGAGCGATGTCCGGGGCTACCAGGGGCAACTCTGGGCTGGCCTACCCGACGTCGCTCATCTGAGTGTGCCCTGAGAAAGAGATATGTGCAGCTCCTATCGGGATTTGTCGGCACATTCAGGCGGTGTTGCTGGTCTTGTTTTAACCTGTCGAAGTGTCTTGAATTACCGAGATACCGAGTCTGATCGGAACGTCTTGGGAGGAGGTCTATTCCTTCGTTGACCGTGAGAGCTTGTCATGGGCTAAGTTGGGACTCCCCTGCAGGGATTGAACTTTCGAAAGCCGTGCCCGTGGTTATGGGCAGATGGGAATTTGTTAATGTCCGGTTGTAGACAACTTGAACCTTAATTAATTAAAATGAATCAACTGAGTGTGTTACCGTGATGGCCTCTTCTCGGCGGAGTCCGGGAAGTGGACACGGTGTTGGAGTAATGTTTGCGCAGGTTGCTCTCTAGTTTCTCGCTCGTGCTTTGCCTTCTCTTCTCGCTCTCTTTTGCGAATAAGTTAGCCACCATATATGCTAGTCGCTTGCTGCAGCTCCACTTATATTTACCTTGCCACACCTATAAGCTTAAATAGTCTTGATCGCGAGGGTGCGAGATTGCTGAGTCCCTGTGGCTCACAGATTACTATTACACCAGATGCAGGGCCTGATGATTCCGCTCCAGGAGACGCGTATGAGCTCAAGTGGGAGTTCGATGAAGACTCTCAACGTTACTATGTTTCTTTTCCCGATGATCAGTAGTGGTGCCCAGTTGGGGGTGATTGGGACCGTGTCGCATGTTGGGTTCTCTTTTATTTTGGCGCCATAGTCGGGCCATGAGTGTTTGGATGATGTAATGTTATTTATGTACTTGATTGACGTGGCGAGTGTAAGCCAACTATTGTTATCTCCCCTTTATTATTTATATCACATGGGATGTTGTGAAGATTGCCTAACTTGCGACAAATGCCTTCAATGCGATTATGCCTCTAAGTCATGCCTCGACACGTGGGAGATATAGTCGCATCAAGGGTGTTACAGAACCCTTAACAGGCTCTTCGAAACGACGTATGAAGACGTCTGGAAGGTGCAAACCAAATGCGCCGAGGCTCCCACATCCGCTTCCGAGGACCGCGGATACAGCTCGCGATGTCACGCTAGCGAGGTAAGCTATTTTCACCTTTTACAAGATGTTAAGTTTTTCTCATAGTTTGACTCTACGCGGGATCTAAACTCCCTCACCTTTGACAGGCTTGGCAGGCGCAGTCCGGATCGATTAACTGTCCGGCTCCCTTGCCCGAAGACCCAGCCCCTGCTCTCCTAGTGAAGCTGCTGGTTCCGGTGCCTTATGTGGTGCCGGAGAAGAAGGCCAAGAAGAAGAAGGCCACGGGGACTTGAAAGAGTGCCCGTAATGTGGTGGTGTCGGACTCATCATCCAACGAGTCCGAGACGCTCTCCTCCCGTGAGAACGAGGAGGAGGAAGAAGAACACTCTCCCCCTCCAGCGGGGGGAGGAAAGGAAAGGAAGGCCGCCCCAATGGGGGAGGCCGAAGGGTCCAGGAAGAGGAAGACCCCCCCGCTGAACTACTCCCCCGATGCCGAAGAGGACGAAGAGGAGTGGCCAGATAGGGCCAAGCGTCCGGCGAAATCGTAAGTATTCGGATATCAGAGTAACTCATGACATTCCTTTGTTGCACAACTTTCCCTAATGTCGAACATAATTATGTAGCCCGCCCCGGGCCGAACTCAACGAGTTGTCGAGCGGCTCCTTGGATTCATCAGACGTGAACTCAGTTCCGCCCGCTGTCTCCCCCCGCACTGCGGACGACGCCGAAGTGGCGTCGCAACGAGCTCCGGGGAAGGAGGAGGTGGTCCTAGAGGAGCCGCAAGGCGACCTCCCGGACTCCAGGAGTAAAGGGGACAAGACCCCCCAGGGCTCCAAGTCCGGCTTTGAGCCGGACACCACGCCGGAATCTTCAACAGTTCCGGACTGCGGTAGGCGAACTCCTTCCAAGAGGAGCAAGCCTTCTGAGCCGGCGGCCTCCGTCCAACCGGAGGTGCCGGACAATCTGCTGGAGGTGCTTGACGGCGCCTCCACCGATGAGGAGCACCGTACTATTATGAGTACGGTGATCCAGAAGGTTCAGTCCACCAAGAGCGGACTGAGTGAAGCTTGCGCTAGCCTTCTAACAGGCTTCGAGGTAAGTAAAAAATATGTAAGAATATAACTGCATAGACAGTAGCCCCTGATGCTCTGTTTGGCGTTCGGAAAGAAAAGCCGAATAGAGGATCTATTAAATTTCGCAGGAGTCTAACAACAAAGAGTCAATATGCGTATGCAGGCTTCGCTGCTAGCCACCGCCGTACTGACTGCGGAGGTGGGTGCCCTGAAACAGGGACTCGAGCGGACCGAGCAAGAGCTCGGCCTTGCCAAGCGGCAGCTCGAGGAGAAAGAAGGTAAGAAATACCTTACAGAAAAAGTGCCTATAAAAAGACGTGATTGCAAAAAATAACAGGATTGTACTGCTTATTGTAGGGGCCACGACTGAGGTGGCGACCCTCAAGCAGGCACTGTACGAGGCCGAAAAGAAAGCGGCTGCGGAGCGCACCGAGCGAGAGAAACTTGGGGCCCAGGTCGGCGAGGTGCAGCAAGAGCTTCAGGCTCTCATGAAAAAACATGAGAATTTGGAGCTTGAGTCAAAGACGCAAGCGTCCGAGCTCGCGGCGGCCCTTGAGACTGCCAAGTCTGCCAAGGCCGAAGCCCAAAAGGCCCTCCAAGAGTTGGAGGAGATGAAAAAGATAGCAGTGGGTAAGGCATTCTTTATGCAAAGCAGAAATATAAAAGTAAACTACTTGTTACTTACCCGAATCTGGAGCTCTCCAGGGGCATTCGCAGATCTTCCCCGCAGTGTATCCGACGCCGCCGCATTCTACCGAGCTGAAGAGAGCAGCTCAACGGAGAAGGTGTTCTGGTCTCAGTATGCTGAGGCCGGACACCCTGTGCCCTTGAGCGACCAACTGAAACAGCTGGTCGAGCTCCACAAGGTGGCCGAGCAGGCCATGAAGGGCTTCATAGTTCGGCTGTGGCCCGGAGAGGCCCTGCCTGGGAGCTACTTCGGGCTGGTGCGGCGGCTGATGGAGGCCTGTCCAAGGCTCGAGATCATCAAGCGCTCCGTCTGCATCGAAGGTGCCCGTAGGGCCCTTGCCCGTGCAAAGGTGCACTGGGGTAAGCTGGACGGTGAGAAGCTTGTGAGGGACGGGCCACCGCCGGGGAAGGAGCATCGCAAGCCCGAGAACTATTATAAGGATGTTCTTGCGGGTGCCCGCCTTGTGGCAGATGAATGTACCAAGGATGTAATTTTTGAATGAACTCGCTCGTGTTTATCCTGTGCGCTGAAAACTTGTTCATATGCGCTAAGCAATGCTTGTTGAATTTAAAATATTACTTTTTGTGCGGCCGTTTATCAAAAAATTGAGAGATGGCCAGTCGTCGGCTTCTGCCCCCATGCCACTAGTGCTGGGGTGTTCGGGATAATCCTGAGCGCTCTTTTTCCCATAGTTGGGTCCTTCGAGGGAGGCGCTCAGCACAACGAACCAGGCAATCGGACTATAATGCTTGAACACTCTCACTTAGCCATAGAACTCTATAATTTTAAATTTCGGCGAAGCCCCTAGTTCGGAAGACCAAGTTCGGGGCGCTATCCACGCCTTGGCCGGACAATGCCGGCTCCTTGCTCAAAGCGGCATGAGTCTTTAGGGACTCAAAAAACCTCTCGAACAGCGACCGGTCTCTCGCCTCATCATGACAGTCAGTTTTAGCTTTCTCCACTGAGGTGCTTAACCCAGCTCAGCTGGGGCACAATCGCAGTGGTTCTCCTAGTGCTACCTTAGATGATATAGCGGAACGTAAGGCACCAAAACATAGGATCCGGGCAAACCCAACTATTGACCCAAATCATGATTCGGAGCCGATGCATATAGTGCTATAAGTTCGGGGTGCCGCACTTGTGAAAGTGTACGGGCTTCTCACACCATATTAAGGGGTACTGAAGCCCCTGGCGTGTTTGCCATACCATGGTGTACGGGTGCAACATGTCATTTAATAAACATATATATGAAAGGAGGATAATGCAAAAAATAGACAAAAAGCTATGCATTGTTTATAGAAAGGCTGCTTTCGAAGCAGAACGATACGAGTAGTGCGATAAGCAAAAGATATTGGGCTATTTAACATGTCCTGGCCAGGAGCAGGTCGTGGAATTGTATGCCAAAACAGGTATACTGCTCATAACAGAGACCACCTGGGAGTTCCATAATGCGGCATGGCTTGTCTGCTTCCCTGGATCTTGCATCGTTTGTGCGGCAGTTGAATTGCCGAACAGGTCGTCCGAAGTATGGAGTCCTGAAAGTAAGAGAAAATTAAAAAAAGAATTCGGCAGCCCCTAGTACATTTTAAGCCGTATTTTGGGTTTGCCATTATTGTGCCCCTTCCCTTGCGCCCATGGTATTCCTAGAGCGTAGTTATGTATGCGAGGCACTGGTTTCGCTATGTCGCGAGGGCTGGGGTTGGGTCCGCATTGCTATGCCTGCTCAGAACGTGCCAGGCGGTCTTGTTGTAGGTTACTCCGGGCGCGCTTGGCAGTGTCTGGCTTTTTAACGGCCAGACTGGAGAATTGCCTAAGAAGGCTGCTTTGTACTTCCGCTGCGAGGGCCGCCGTGTGCTCCTCCGTACGGAGGGAGCGTTCGGTGTTTCCGTTGACCGTGATTACTCCTCGAGGGCCTGGCATCTTGAGCTTGAGATATGCATAGTGCGGCACCGCATTGAACTTTGCAAATGCGGTTCGCCCGAGCAGGGCGTGATAGCCACTGCGAAACGGGACTATATGGAAGATTAACTCTTCGCTTCGGAAATTGTCCGGAGACCCGAAGACCACTTCAAGTGTTACTGAGTCTGTACAGTTGGCCTCTACACCTGGTATAACGCCTTTAAAGGTCGTTTTTGTGGGCTTAATCCTCGAGGGATCTATGCCCATTTTCTGCACTGTATCCTAGTAAAGCAGGTTCAGGCTACTTCCGCCGTCCATGATGACTCTTGTGAGATGAAATCCGTCGATAATTGGGTCGAGAACCAATGCAGCGAAGCTGCCGTGACAGATGCTAGTGGGGTGGTCCCTTCGATCAAAAGTGATCGGGCAGGAGGACCATGGGTTGAACTTTGGGGCGACTAGCTCCATCGCGTATACGTCCCGTAGCGCACGCTTCCGCTCCCTCTTGGGAATGTTGGTTGCGTATATCATGTTCACCGTCCGCACTTGTTGGGGAAAACCCTTCTGTCCACTGTTGTTCGGCGGCCTGGGCTCCTCCTCGTCATCTCTATGCAGCCCCTTGTCTTTATTTTCGGCTCTTAGCTTGCCTGCCTGCTTGAACACCCCACAATCCCTGTTGGTGTGATTGGCTGGCCTTTCGGGGGTGCCATGTATCTGGCACAAGCGGTCGAGTATTCGGTCCAAACTGGACGGGCCCTGAGTATTCTTTTTGAATGTCTTTTTCCACTAACTGGATTTGTAGCCTCTGAATCCGGCATTAACTGCCGTGTCTTTGTTGCTGTCGCTGCTAACACGGCGCTTTTGCTTATTCCGATGTGTCCTGCCACTTTTGTCCTTGGTATCCGAATTACCAGGGTTCTTTGCTAAGTTGTTACTGCGAGCTAGTCAGCTGTCTTCTCCCGCGCAAAAGCGGGTCATGAGTGTCGTGAGGGCTGCCATGGACTTCGGCTTTTCCTGTCCCAGGTGCCAGGGAAGCCACTCGTCGCGGATATTATGCTTGAAGGCTGCTAGGGCCTCTACATCCGGACAGTCGACTATCTGGTTTTTCTTTGTTAGGAACCGTGTCCAGAATTGCCTGGCCGATTCCTCTGGCTGCTGAATTTTGTGGCTTAAGTCATCGGCATCCGGTGGTCGCACATAAGTGCCCTGGAAGTTGTCGAGGAATGCGGCTTCCAGGTCCTCCCAAGAACCGATTGAGTCTGCTGGCAAGCTGTTAAGCCAATGCCGGGCCGGTCCCTTAAGTTTGAGTAGGAGGTATTTGATGGCGTGTAGATCATCGCCGCGGGCCATGTGGATATGGAGGAGATAATCCTCAATCCATACCGCAGGATTTGTTGTTCCATCATATGATTCGATGTTTACGGGTTTGAAACCCTCTAGGATTTTATGATCCATTACTTCGTCTGTGAAGCATAATGGGTGTGCGGCGCCTCCATACTGGGCTATATCACGACGCAGCTCGAAGGAGCTATGTCTGTTGTGTTTGGCCCGGCCGGATTTGTTGTATCCGGAATGAAGATCACCGTCACGTGCCGTGGGGCGCCTGCGCGATCCGTAGATCGATCTTGTTTGTCTTGCCTTGTCCTCCAGTACGTCTCGCAGGTCTGGCGCATTTTCCCGTGCCTTGGTTGAACGGCGCCGGGGCATGGCTTGGGTGGAGGGCCGAGAGGCCTCTCTGTCGCGGCCGCAAGGTGGCCGGTCGGCCATGTCGTGCGCTGGTGATGTAGGTGCTTCCTCCTCTGAGCGGGGTAGCGACCTGCGCTTTGGGTAACTCTTGGAGGGGCGTTCGAGTTCATACTCTTCGGCTGCAAGGACTTCAGTCCATCTGTCTGCTAGCAAATCTTGATCAGCTCTAAGCTGTTGCTGCTTTTTCTTGAGGCTGCTTGCCGTGGCTAAAAGCCCGCGTTTGAAACACTCTTGTTCGGCGGGGTCCGATGGTACGACGAATTCGTCGTCGTCGAGGCTTGCCTCGTCCTCGGAGGGAGGCATATAGTTATCATCCTCAACCTCTCGGTCTGCTGCTCTCTCATGAGGGCTGGCTTCTCCATCTTCCTGTGCCGAATCTTGCTGTAGGGGGTGTTCTTCGGCGCTATTCGGGGTAGTATTGTCTCCCGTGCCGGAATCACCATTTTTGCTTTGGCGGGATTTAGAGCGGCGCCGCTGACGCCGGTGCTTTGGCTGTTTCTTGGAGGTGTCATCCTCCGCTGTTCCATCGCCATCTCCATCTTTTGGAGTATCCACCATGTATATATCATATGACGAGGTGGCCTTCTAGCGCCCTATAGGTGCTGGTTCCTGTTCGTCTCCTGCATCGTCGTCCATACCGTCGATGTCTTCAGAGTTGAAGTCAAGCATGTCGGTTAAATCGTCGACAGTGGCTACAAAGTGGGTGGTGGGTGGGCTTCGAATTTCTTCGTCGTCCGCATCCCATCCTTGCTGACCGTAGTCCGGCCATGCCTCTCCTGATAAAGAGAGAGACTTTAGTGAGTTCAGGATGTCGCCGAAGGGCGAGTGCTGAAAGATGTCCGCTGCGATGAACTCCATTATCGGTGCCCAATCGGATTCGATTGGTAGGGGAGCGGGGGGTTCGGAGTCCGGAGAGGAATCCGGATCCTCGGAGTCACGGGTCACGCAGAACGCGGGGCTGACGTTCGGCTCAATCGCCTTTGAGATCGTAGCCCCTGAGGTGACGTCCAGCCGCTCATCCTCGATTGGCGCAATAGGCTCCGGATTAAGGGTAGGAACCGGTGCGCGTGCGGCCTCCAGGGCACTGTTCGGCGGCAGAGCAAGATCATGCCTCTCAAAATAGTGCGGCGCGCTTGGCTGTGGCTCGAATCCGTCGAAGATCAAATCCCCGCGGATGTCTGCCGTGTAGTTTAAGCTTCCAAACCTGACCTGATGGCCAGGGGCGTAGCTTTCGATCTGCTCCAGGTGGCCAAGCGAATTGGCCCGCAGTGCGAAGCTGCCGAAGACGAAGATCTGTTCGGGGAGAAAAGTCTCACCCTGGACCGCATCGTCGTTGATGATCAAAGGAGCCATCGGACCTAAAAGTGACGACACAGAGGAACTCTCAATGAAAGCACCAATGTTGGTGTCAAAACCGGCGGATCTCGGGTAGGGGGTCCCGAACTGTGCGTCTAGGTGGATGGTAACAGGAGACAAGGGACATGATGTTTTTACCCAGGTTCGGGCCCTCTCGATGGAGGTAAAACCCTACTCCTGCTTGATTAATATTGATGATATGGGTAGTACAAGAGTAGATCTACCACGAGATCAAGGAGGCTAAACCCTAGAAGCTAGCCTATGGTATGATTGTTGTATGATGAAGTTGTCCTACGGACTAGAACCCTCCGGTTTATATAGGCACTGGATAGGGTTAGGGTTACACAGAGTCGGTTACAATGGTAGGAGTTCTTGAATATCCGCATCGCCAAGCTTGCCTTCCACGCCAAGGAAAGTCCCATCCGGACACGGGACGAAGTCTTCAATCTTGTATCTTCATAGTCCTGGAGTCCGGCTGAAGGTATAGTCCGGCTACCCGAACACCCCTAATCCAGGACTCCCTCATCTACCAAACGTCACAACGTAACTGGGTGATTATAAAGGTGCTCTACAGGTGTCTCCGAAGGTACTTGTTGGGTTGGCGTATTTCGAGATTAGGATTTGTCACTCCGATTGTCGGAGAGGTATCTCTGGGCCCTCTCGGTAATGCACATCACTTAAGCCTTGCAAGCATTGCAACTAATGAGTTAGTTGTGGGATGATGTATTACAGAACGAGTAAAGAGACTTGCCAGTAATGAGATTGAACTAGGTATTGAGATACCGACGATCGAATCTCGGGCAAGTAACATACCGATGACAAAGGGAACAACGTATGTTGTTATGCGGTCTGACCGATAAAGATCTTCGTAGAATATGTGGGAGCCAATATGAGCATCCAGGTTCCGCTATTGGTTATTGACCGAAGACATGTCTCGGTCATGTCTACATAGTTCTCAAACCCGTAGGGTCCGCATGCTTAAAGTTTCGGTGGCGATTGTATTATGAGTTTATGTGATTTGATGTACCGAAGGTAGTTCAGAGTCCCGGATGAGATCGGGGACATGACGAGGAGTCTCGAAATGGTCGAGACGTAAAGATCGATATATTGGACGACTATATTCGGACATGGAAAAGGTTCCAAGTGATTCGGGTATTTTCGGGGGTACCGGGGAGTTACGGGAATACGAGGAAGAAGTAATGGGCCTCATGGGCCAAGTGGTGGAAGAGAGGAGGCAGGGCACGCGGCCCCCCTAGCCCAAACCGAATTGGACTAGGGGGCCAGCCCCCCTTTCCTCCTTTTCCTCCTTCTCCTTCCTTCTCCTTCTCCTCCTTCCTTTCCTCCTCCTAGTAGGAGTAGGAAAGGGGACTAGGAGGAGGACTCCTCCTCCTGGCGCGCCCATAGAGGGCCGGCCGGCCTCCCCCTTGCTCCTTTATATACAGGGGCAAGGGGGCACCTCTAAACACACAAGTTGATCAGTTGATCTCTCCCAGCCGTGTGCGGTGCCCCCCTCCACCATATTCCACCTCGGTCATATCGTAGCGGTGCTTAGGCGAAGCCCTGCGTCGGTAGCAACATCATCACCATCACCATGCCGTCGTGCTGACGGAACTCTCCCATGAAGCTCTGCTAGATCAGAGTTCACGGGACGTCATCGAGCTGAACGTGTGCTGAACTCGGAGGTGCCATGCGTTTGATACTTGGATCGGTCAGATCGTGAAGACGTACGACTACATCAACCGCGTTGTGCTAACGCTTACGAGGGTACGTGGACAACACTCTCCCCTCTCGTTGCTATGCATCACCATGATCTTGCGTGTGCATAGGAAAATTTTGAAATTACTACGTTCCCCAACACTCCGGCGATCATCGTTTTCCGTGCAGCCCCGATTCAGATCTGGATCCGTCCTGAGAGGTTGAACTTTTTGACCTAATCCCCGTAATTTTTAGCATTTTTCTGCATGCCATAACTCCGCAACGGTAGCTCCGATTCGTGCGTGTAGCATATCAAAATGTTCATCTCGACGAGTACATAATTTCATTTGAGCTCATCTTGATGCCCGAAATGCTGTTGGAAGAGGGCTATTTGAGGAATATGTCAGATCTGTTTCAGCAAATGGCCTTTTGTCATTTTTGCCATGATTAATGTGTGCATGCTATGATCCTGAGCTCTACATGTGTTTTGTTAAATGCCATGCCATCTTTACAGAGGTGTATGCCATGTATTTTTGTGATCTATGTGGTGACTAGCACAAGCATGCAAAGTAGCGTAATCGTTGATGCTGATTTCAGGGACTTAGAATTTCACTAAGTCATTGTCCTGATTTTGTTGTTATGCCATATGTTCATGTTGTTTCCTAGTGATCCGTGCCTCTTTTGAGGATGATCAGTAAGGATGTTTTGTTAATATTGTGGTGCTCTATCCATTCATGTCTTTTTTTGCAATTATGGAGCACCCTAGCTTGAGTCAATCGAGCTCTACTTTTGCTATAAAATGTTCCTGGCAGATTGTTGACA
The DNA here is from genome assembly GCF_056163025.1 of Triticum urartu. Classification (NCBI taxonomy): domain Eukaryota; kingdom Viridiplantae; phylum Streptophyta; class Magnoliopsida; order Poales; family Poaceae; genus Triticum; species Triticum urartu. The sequence continues at coordinate 144,276,363 of NC_141877.1, read as the reverse complement.
TGTTTAGCAATTTTGCCGAGGTTGTTGCTATTGATCCGTGCATGCTATGTTGTTGTTCTTGCCATGTATAGCTTCTATGCTATGTCTTCTTGATGGGTGTATGCTTAGTTTGTCATGCCATGCTCTGTAGTGAGTGCATCGAGCTCGTAAACATGCCTACTTGCTAATCTATTTTGCATGCTCCAGTTTTTCACTAAGTCTGAATCTGTTTATGTTTTTGCTATGTTCACATGCTTGCAATTGTATTTTCTGATCCCTTTTGGCTCAAGGTCAATAAGGGACTTTTGTTAAGTGCTTTGAGTAGCTTCATGCCATGCCTTGCTTTGCCATGTTAAGTTCCTGTAGCATGTAGTTTTCATGCTCTAAAATGTGCTTTCTGATGATAAATTCCAGACTTGTCTTAATTTCACTAAGTCTGAAACCTGTTATTATTTGCTCTTTTGCCATGCTTGTTTGAACCTGTTAATGGATGAATTAGCCGTAGCTCAGTGTTCATCTTTTGTAAAGCATCATGAGTGGATCCCTACCATGTATTTTGTTGCCATGTTTGAGTGCTGTAGCATATTCTCTTGATGCATTTAGATGGCTACTTGCTGTTTATCACAGACCGGTGCTATATTTGTTTTGCTTGCCATTTCCAAACCGTGCATCCGATTCCGGTGATCTTTATATCGATTTCAACTGAAATAACCTCACCTTTCCAGCGGCACTTTTGGATTTCCAAGTTGAGGCCAGGTTCAATCATTCCTTTCCAATTCATGCATATGCATCGCATACCGCATCCCGCATATCATACCATGTTCATGTGTTGGTTGTTTACTATGTTGTGTGCTTCTTTTCGGTGTTGCTTCTTCGGGTTGGTTCCGTTAACGTCGCGTTTGTGAGGATCCGTTCGACTACGTCCGTTTGTCTTCTTCATGGACTCATTCTTCTTCCTTGCGGGATTTCAGGCAAGATGATCATACCCTCAAAATCACTTCTATCTTTGCTTGCTAGATGCTCGCTCTTTTGCTATGCCTATGCTACGATACCTACCACTGGCTTATCATGCCTCCCATATTGTTGAACCAAGCCTCTAACCCACCTTGTCCTAGCAAACCGTTGTTTGGCTATGTTATCGCTTTGCTCAGCCCCTCTTATAGCGTTGTTAGTTGTAGGTGAAGATGAAGTTTGTTCCTTGTTGGAACATGGAGATGTTGTTCCTTGGTGGAACATGTTTACTTGTTGGGATATCACAATATCCCTTATTTAATTAATGCATCCATATACTTGGTAAAGGGTGGAAGGCTAGGCCTTATGCCTGGTGTTTTGTTCCACTCTTGCCGCCCTAGTTTCCGTCATATCGGTGTTATGTTCCCAAATTTTGCGTTCCTTACACGGTTGGGTTATAATGGGAACCCCTTTACAGTTCGCCTTGACTAAAACTCCTCCAGCAATGCCCAACCTTGGTTTTACCATTTGCCACCTAGCCTTTTCTTTCCCTTGGGTTCTGCAGACTCAAGGGTCATCGTTATTTTAACCCCCCCGGGCTAGTGCTCCTCTGAGTGTTGGTCCAACCTGTCAGCCGCCGGTGGCCTCCAGGGGAAACTCTGGGTTGGCCTACCGGAAGTTTGGACAATCTGAGTGTGCCCTGAGAACGAGATATGTGCAGCTCCTATCGGGATTTGTCGGCACCTTCGGGCGGTGTTGCTGGACTTGTTTTACCATTATCGAGGATGTCTTGTAACCTGGATGCCAAGCCTGATCGGATTGTCTTGGGAGAAGGAATATCCTACGTTGACCGTGAGAGCTTGTGATGGGCTAAGTTGGGACACCCCTGCAGGGTTTTGAACTTTCGAAAGCCGTGCCCGCGGTTATGGGCAGATGGGAATTTGTTAATGTCCGGTTGTAGAAAACCTGAAGTTGACCTTAATTAAAATGCATCAACTGCGTGTGTAACCGTGATGGTCTCTTCTCGGCGGAGTCCGGGAAGTGAACACGGTGTTGGAGTTATGCTTGACGTAGGTTGTTCTAGGATCACTTCTTGATCATAGTTTTCTCGATCGTGCTTTGCCTTCTCTTCTCGCTCTCTTTTGCGTATATGTTAGCCACCAAATATGCTAGTCGCTTGCTGCAGCTCCACCTCATACCTTTACCTTACCCATAAGCTTAAATAGTCTTGATCGCGAGGGTGTGAGATTGCTGAGTCCCCGTGACTCACAGATACTTCCAAAACCAGTTTGCAGGTGCCGATGATACCGAGCAGGTGATGCAACCAGGCTCAAGGAGGAGCTCGATGAAGATCTTGGTCTTTGTGTTGTTCCATTCTAGTTGATCAGTAGTGGAGCCCAGTTGGGACGATCGGGGACCGTGTCGCATGTGGGGGTTGATCTTTATTTTGGTACCATAGTCGGACCATGAGTGTATTGGATGATTGTAATGTTATTCATGTATTTGTGTGATGTGGCGAGTGTAAGCCAACTATGTATCTCTTCCCCTTTTATTTATTTACATGGGTTGTTGTGAAGATTACCTTACTTGCGACATTGCTTTCAATGCGGTTATGCCTCTAAGTCGTGCTTCGACACGTAGGAGATATAACCGCATCGAGGGCGTTACATAGGTCTTCTATTTTATCAGTCTCATGGTGTTAGTTAGAAAACCGGGTTATAAGATCGATAGTCGTACTAACAAGGAGGGCTCTCGAGTGAGTAGCTTGATTGTATCTGTAGCACCCACGATGCGGCTATATCTCCCACGTGTCGGAGCACGACTTAGAGGCATAACCGCATAGTAGGCATGTCGCAAGAGGGGTAATCTTTACACATCCTATGTACTGAATATGAAAGGGATAAAGAGTTGGCTTACAATCGCCACTTCACACAATACATACATATATCATTACATCATCCAGAATACAATCAAGGTCCGACTACGGAACCAAAATAAAGAAAGACCACCCCGAATGCTAGATCCCCGACCGCCCCGACTGGGCTCCACTACTGATCAACTGGAAACGAAACAACACAACGAACACGATCTTCATCGAGCTCCCACTCGAGCTGGGTTGCGTCACCTGCACTGGTATCGTTGGCACCTACATCTGGTTTTTGGAAGTAATCTGTGAGTCACGGGGACTTAGCAATCTCACACCCGCGAGATCAAGACTATTTAAGCTTATGGGTAGGAAAAGGTAGTGAGGTGGAGCTGCAGCAAGCACTAGCATATATGGTGGCTAACTTACACAAATAAGAGCGAGAAGAGAAGCAAATCATGGTCATGAACCGTGTTCAAGAAGTGATCCTCAAACTACTTACGTCCAAGCATAACACAAGAACCGTGTTCACTTCCCGGACTCCGCCGAGAAGAGACCATCATGGCTACACACGCGATTGATTCATTTTAATTAAGTTGAGTGTCAAGTTCTCTACAACCGGATATTAACAAATTCCCATCTGCCCATAACCGCGGGCACAGCTTTCGAAAGTTCAAACCCTGCAGGGGTGTCCCAACTTAGCCCATCACAAGCTCTCACGGTCAACGAAGGATATTCCTTGTCCCAGGAAGACCCAATCAGACTCGGAATCCCGGTTACAAGACATTTCGACAATGGTAAAACAAGACCAGCAAAGCCGCCCGAATGTGCCGACAAATCCCGATTGGAGCTGCACATATCTCGTTCTCAGGGCACACCGGATGAGCGAGACGTCGGGGTGGCATAAACCCTGGTTGCCCAGGGGGCGTCGAACATCGCTTAGGTTGGACCAACACTTAGAGAAGCACTGCCCCCCCCCCCCCGGGGGGGGGGGGGGGTTAAAATAAAGATGACCCTCGGGAGTGGGACTCCCAAGGAAAAAGTAGGTGGTGGTGAGGCAAATGGTAAAACCAAGGTTGGGCCTTGCTGGAGGAGTTTTATTCAAAGCGAACTGTCAAGGGGTCCCCATAACACCCAACAGTGTAAGGAACGCAAAATCAAGGAACATAACACCGGTATGACGAAAACTAGGGCGGCAAGAGTGGAACAAAACACCAGGCATAAGGCTGAGCCTTCCACCCTTTACCAAGTATATAAATGCATTAATTAAAATAAGAGATATTGTGATATCCCAACATATAACCATGTTCCAAACATGGAACAAACTCCAATCTTCACCTGCAACTAGCAACGCTATAAGAGGGGCTGAGCAAAGCGGTAACATAGCCAAACAACGGTTTGCTAGGACAAGGTGGGTTAGAGGTTTGACATGGCAATATGGGAGGCATGATATAGCAAGTGGTAGGTATCGCAACATAGCAAAAGAGTGAGCAACTAGCAAGCAAAGATAGAAGTGATTTCAAGGGTATGGTCATCTTGCCTGAGATCCCGCAAGGAAGAAGAACGATTCCATGAAGAAGACAAACGGACGTAGTCGAACGGATCCTCACAAACGCGACGTTATCGGAACCAACCCGAAGAAGCAACACCGGAAAGAAGAAAACCACATAGTAAACAATCAACACATCAACATGGCATGATGCACAATCGAGTATGATGCATGTCCGGTTTAATGAGGCATGGCATGGCAAAGTGCACAAACAATACTACAAATTAAGTGGAGCTCAATATGCAACGAGTTGCATATTGACGGAACACCACATGGCTTATTTAGTTCTCTCCCGTTTATGTACTCAACAAAATTAAATGTTGGTTAGCAAGGCAAGGGGTGAAGAATATGAAAACTACCTATCTAGGCAAGTTTAAATGAGGCCGGAACAACAAACAACAAGTCCGGAAACTCCTCATGTGCATATTTTAGGTTTGGTACTGATCTGCCCTAAACACAATTTTAGAGTTGTTAAACATGCAACGTGATGCCGCCATTTTAATCTAGGCATTTTTCTACCCCATTTACATATAAAGTTTATTAAATTCGGAGCTACGGTTAATTAGTTATGAAATAAATCATTTTAACATGGCATAGGGGCAAATTTAAACAAACAACATTTTAAACATTTCAAACATATATGAAAGTTGGATATTATGAAACTAGATGAAATTCTAAGCATTTTTCATATATAAAACATTTTAGTCCGATGCACAGTTGTGGTGTTATTAAATGCATGAAGTTGGAGGGCTTTACTGGAATTCTATTTTTTACTTGATAAAAGACAAATTCGCAGTCAGGAAAAAACGACTATGGGCTGAAACTACACACGCTGGGCCTACAGAGGGGGGCTGCGGGGAAACTCACCCATGGGCTTTGGCCCAAGGTGGTTGTCGGTGTCAAAACCGGTGGATCTCGGGTAGGGGGTCCCGAACTGTGCGTCTAAGGCGGATGGTAACAGGAGGCAGGGGACACGATGTTTACCCAGGTTCAGGCCCTCTTGATGAAGGTAATACCCTATGTCCTGCTTGATTGTTCTTGATGATATGAGTATTACAAGAGTTGATCTACCACGAGATCAGAGAGGCTAAACCCTAAAAGCTAGCCTATGGTATGATTGTATCTTGTCCTACGGACTAAAACCCTCCGGTTTATATAGGCACCGGAGGGGGCTAGGGTTACACAAGGTCGGTTACAAAGGAGGGGATATACATATCCGTATTGCCTAGCTTGCCTTCCACGCCAAGTAGAGTCCCATCCGGACACGCGATGAAGTCTTCAATCTCGTATCTTCATAGTCCAATAGTCCGACCAAAGGACATAGTCCGGCTATCCGGAGACCCCCTAATCCAGGACTCCCTCAGTAGCCCCTGAACCAGGCTTCAATGACGATGAGTCCGGCGCGCAGTATTGTCTTCAGCATTGCAAGGCGGGTTCCTCCTCCGAATACACCATGGAAGAGTTTGAATAGGAGGATAGTGTCCGACCCTGCAAAATAAGTTCCACATAGCACCATAGAGAGAATAATATTTCCACAAATCTAATCTGCTGACACGTTTTGACAGCATGACATCGCACCATGGCCCGGTTATTATTCGAACCACTTTTCTCAACCAGCTCCGCACATATCGCGAGGCGGTTTTCTTGATACGTCTTGTCAAAGCAGAGATCGTGTTCCCCTTATCACGGGATTCTCATCAATATGGGTGTGGGTAACCCAACCACACCATCAATTACGGCGCCTGGGGAATAAGCTGTTTTTGCCAGGCAAGTAGGGAGACTCATCGCTTCCTACGCCCTTATAAAGTGACAAAGATTTACTTTTTTCACCCACGCCTTCTTCCTTCTCGCTTACCCATTCCCGCACACTCGAGCTCTAGCGCCCAAGCTCGCGTTCTTCTTCTCGAACCACTCCAATCATGTCCGGAGCAGGAGGCAAGTGGATGGTCTCCTCCGTCACGGAGGAGAACATCAAAAAGTTACGGGAAGCCGGATACTTGGCCACGGATATCGCGCACCGGCTGCCAAATGCGGGGCAGATCGTCCCCACGCCCGAACCCCATGAGAGGGTAGTTTTTCTTACCCATTTTGTCCGCGGACTGGGATTTCCTCTCCACCCATTTGTCCGCGGGCTCATGTTCTACTACGGGCTGGATTTTCATGATCTGGCCCCCAATTTATCCTCAACATCTCGACGTTTATCGTCGTGTGCGAGGCCTTCCTCAGCATCAGGCCCCACTTCGGCCTATGGATGAAAACCTTCAATGTCAAACCGAAGGTGGTGGGTGGCCAGCAAGCAGAGTGCGGAGGCGCCATGGTGGGAAAGATGCCTAACGTCACCTGGCTCGAGAGCACCTATGTGGATACCATAAAGGGATGGCAATCGGGGTGGTTCTACATCACCGAGCCGTGCGACTCCAACTGGGTGGCGGCCCACAAATTTTGATCTGGAATCCCCACACGGCTCACCTCCTGGAAAAAGAAGGGCCTGTCCTGGGGTTCCGCGGTAGAGCTGACCGGACTCCAGACCTGCATCCAGAACATGACGAACAAGAAAATCAAGCTCGTCAACGTGGTCGAGGTTATGCTCTTCCGCCGAATCCTTCCGTACCAATGACGGGCATTTGTTTTGTGGGAGTTCGACTCGGCCAAGCACCAAACGCTGCGAGAGCTCTACGACATGACGCACGAGGACGTCTGGAGGGTGCTGTTCAAGGGCGCCAAGATGCCTCCCTCCCTTACCGAGGATCGTGGACTCAGCGCAAAGCGCCGCGCCCATCCGATAGGCTTTTATATCTCTTAGGGTATTTATTCGCCCTAGTTTAGTCTATGTGCTGGATCTAAGCTTTCATGTCATTAACAGGACTGGATAGAGACAGTGGAGCAACTTGATTGCCCAACCCCCCTGCCCGAAGATCCTGCAGACGCTCTTCTAACGAAGATGCTGACTCCGGCACCTTACGAGATGCCAGAAAAGAAGGCCAATAAGAAGGCCACGGGGACCTGAAAGGGTCTTCGGCGCAAGGTTACATCGGGCTCATCTGATGATGACTTCGACGCGCACTCCTCCCACGGAAACGAGGAGGAGGAGAAAAGCTCTCCCCCCAGCCGAGGGAGACAAGAAAAGGAAGGACGACCCATCCGGGGAGGCCGAAGGGTCCAAGAAGGGAAAGACCCTCCCTCCGGACTATGCCACGACAGCCGCCGACAGCGGCGATGAGTGGCTACCTAGGGACAAGCCCCTGGCGAAGTCGTAAGTGTCCGGACACCATAGTGCTTTATGGTATGTTTTATTGTACTGCCTTTCCTCATGCCGAACATGATTATGCAGTCCGTCCCGAGCTCATCTTGAAGGACCCTCGTCGAGTGGCTGTTTGGACTCGTCGGATATGAACAACGGTTCTCCTCCGACGGCTTCCACCCCTCGCCCTACGGACAACGCCGAGGTGTTGTCTCAAAAGGCACCGAGCCAAGGGGAGGTGATCCTGGGGGCGCCTCACGGCGACCTCCTGGACTCTGGGTACCAAGGGAGCGAGGCTCCTACGGGCTTCGAGTTCGGGCCCTAGCCGGACACTGCACCGGAACCTTCGATGGTTCCGGACTCCGGCGGGCGGTCCCCCATTAAGGGGGGCAACCATCCGTGCCGGTGTCCTATGTCCAACCAGAGGCACCGGACACCCTGCTGGAAGCGCTTCGCAGCGCTTCCATCGCGGAAGAGCACCGCACTATCATGAGTGCGGTGGTCGAGAAGGTTCAGTCCGCCAAAAACAGACTGACCGAAGCTTGTGCCAGCCTCCTAACAGGCTTTGAGGTAAGCATTCAAAATATAAGAAAATATTACCGCATAGATAGTAGCCCCTGATGCTCTATTCGACGTTCGTGAAGAAAAGTCAAATAGAGGATCAAATGATAACTCAGGAGTCTAATTAGAGTATGTCTATCTGTATGTGCAGGCTTCACTGCTGGCCGCTGCCGCACGTACTGCGGAGGTCTCTGCGCTGAAGCAGGCCCTGAAGCAGTCTGAGGACGAGCTCAGCCTCACCAAGGGGCAGCTCGAAGAAAGCAAATGTAAGATATACCCCCATCTATATAGTTAAAAAGAAGTTCGGGGTGTAAAGTAATAGGATCATCATGAATTTGTCAGGGGCCACGACCGAGGTGGAGACCCTGAGGAAGGCGGTGTCCGAGGCCGAAGACAAAGCGGCCAAAGAACGCCTGGAATGGGAGAAACAAAAAGCCCGAGTAGGCGAGGTGCAGAAAGAGCTCGAGGCTCTCGCCAAAAAGCATGAGTCCTTGGAGCTTGACTCCAAGACGCGAGAGTCCGAGCTCGGCCAGGCGCTTGAAAGCGTCCGGAGCGCCAAGGCCGAAGCCCACAAGGCCCTCTAGGAGATTGACGCGGCGAAGAAGATAACAGCGGGTAAGACATTCAATATGAAAAGCAAGCATGTGAAGGAGACTTTCCTTTTTCTTACCTGAGTTCAGAGCTCTCCAGGAGCGTTTGCAGATCTTCCCCGCAGTGTACTGGATGCCGTAGAGTTTTACCGGGCTGAGGAAGGGAGCTCAACGGAGAAGTTGTTCTGGTCTCAGTATACTGGGACCGAACACCCCGTATCCTTGAGCGACCAGCTGAAGCAGTTGGTCGAACTTCACAAGGCGGCCGAACAGGCCATGAGGGGACTTATAGTCCGGATGTGGCCTGGTGAGCCCCTGTCCGGCAGCTACTTTGGTCTGGTGAGGCGGCTTGTGGAAGCCTACCCACGGCTTGAAGTCATCAAGTGGTCCGTCTGCATCGAAGGTGCACGCAGGGCTTTTTCCCGGGCGAAGGTGCACTGGGCGAAGCTGGACGCCGTGAAGCTGGTGAAGGAGGGGCCATCGGAGGGCAAGGAGCATCGCTGCCCTGAGAATTACTATGAGAGCGTCCTGAAGGGTTCCCGCTTAGTGGCAGATGAGTGTGCCAAGGATGTAATTTTTGAATGAACATGCCCATGTGATCCTATAATATGAAATGAGTTCTTTTGCGCCATGCGACGCTTTCTTAATTTAAAATATTACCTTCTGTGCGGCTGTTTTTTTATAAAATCTGAGAGTTGGCCAGTCGTCGGCTTCTACCCCCATGTAACTAGTACTGGGGTGTTCGGGGTAAATCTGAACACTCTTTACCCCAATTTTGGGTCCTTCAAGGGAGGTGTTCAGCGCAACGAACCAGACAATCAGACTATAATGCTTTATCACTCTCACTTAGCCATAGAAGTCTATAATTTTAAATTTTTGGTGAAGCCCCTGGTATTCGGAGGGCCGAATTTGGGGTGCTATACACGCCTAAGACGGACAAGGCCGACTCCTCGCCCGAAGCGGAAAAAGTCTTTAAGGACTTGAGACCTCTCGAACAGCGACCAGTCTCTCGCCTTATCATGACAGTCAGTTTTTGGCTTTCTCTACTGAGGTGCTTGTCCGGAAGAACCGGGACACAATCGCAGTAGTTCTCCCACCGCTACCTTAGCCGATATAGTGGAACGTAAGGTACCAAAGCATGGGAGCCGGGTGACCCAACATTTGACCAAAGACATGATTCGGAGCTGATGCATATAATGCTATAAGTTTGAGGTGCCACACTGTCGAAAGTGTTTGGACTTCCTGCGCCGTATTGTGGGGTAAACGAGAGCCCCTGGCGTACTGACCATACCCGAACGTGCGGGTGCGGATTGTCGTAGATGGACATATAAGAGAAAAGAGAAAAGCTTAAATAATGCAATGACAGATTAATGATATGCATTGTTATTTGAATAATACGTCAAAGCATACTGGTACAAGTAGTGCAATAAGCATAAAGTAGGACATTTCGAAATGTCCTATCCCAGGGCAAGCTATGCATAAATAGTGAAAAGCGGGTATATCAAGTATTACTAGAGACCACCTGGCGGCTCTCGTGTTCATCTTAGCTTCTTGCCGCCTTGGTTGTTGCTTCCGGAATGTGTCCGACAATCGTACTGCTGGAAAGGGCTTCCGAAGAGTTAGGCCCTGAAAGAGAAAAGGAATGTCACAGGTGTACAGCCCCTAGTGTGGTTAAGCCACAATGCAGGGCGTGTCCTGATTGTGCCCCCGCCTATATCCATGGTATTTTCAATGCATAGTTATGTACGCGCGGCGCGGATTTCGTCACTTCACTGGGACTGGGACGGGGGCCGGATTGCTAGGCGAGCTCTGATCGTGCTAGGCGATCCTATTGCAGCTTGTTTCGGGCTCGCTTGAAGGTGTCCGGGTGCTGTGACACTGAATGAGTGGTCTGCCTGAACATGCTGCTTTGTGCCTCTGCTGCAAGGGCCGCAGTGTGCTCTTCCGTACGGAGCAAGCGTTCTGTGTTTCCATTTACTGTTATAACCCCGCGAGGTCCTGGCATTTTGAGCTTGAGGTATGCGTAATGCGGCACTGCATTGAATTTTGCAAATGTTGTCTGAGCAGTGCATGATAGCCACTGCGAAACAGGACGATGTCGAAGATTAACTCTTCGCTTCAGAAGTTATCTGGTGATCCGAAGACCACTTCCAGTATGATTGAGCCTGTGCAATGGGCCTCTACACCTGGGATGACGCCTTTAAAGGTGGTTTTGCTGGGTTTGATTCTCGAGGGATCGATACCCATTTTTCGCACTGTATCCTGATAAAGCAGGTTCAGGTTGCTGCCGCCATCCATAAGGACTCGAGTGAGATGAAATCCGTCAATGATGGGGTCTAGGACCAGTGCGGTGGATCCGCCATGACGGATGGTAGTGGGGTGGTCGCTGCGATCGAAGGTGATCGGACAGGCAGACCATGGGTTGAACTTTGGGGCGACGGGCTCCATCGCGTAGATGTCCCTTAGTGCATGCTTCCGCTCCCTCTTGGGAATGTGGGTTGCATATATCATGTTCACCGTCTTCACTTGTGGGGGAAACCCCTTTTGTCCTCCTGTGTTTAGTGGCCGGGGCTCCTGCTCGTCATCGCTGTGCGCCCCCTTATCCTTATTCTCGGCATTTAACTTGCCGGCCTGCTTGAACACCCAACATTCTCTGTTGGTGTGATTGGCTGGCTTGTCGGGGTGCCATGGATTTGACACGAGCGATCCGGTATGCGATCCAGACTGGACGGAGCCGGAGTATTTCTTTTAAATGGCTTTTTCCGCTGACCAGATCTAGAGCCTCTGAATCCGGCATTAACTGCCGTATCTTCGGTGTTATCGCCGTTATTGTGGCGCTTTGGTATATTACGACGCTGCCTACCGTTAGCATCTTTGGTATCCGAGGTATCCAGATTCCTCGATGTGTTGTTGCTGCGAGCCAGCCAGCTGTCCTCGCCCACGCAAAAGCGGGTCATGAGTGTCGTGAGGGCTGCCATAGATTTCGGCTTCTCCTGGCCGAGGTGGCGGGCGAGCCACTCGTCGCGGATGTTATGCTTGAATGCCGCTAGGGCCTCTGCATCCGGACAGTCTACAATTTGATTTTTCTTAGTCAGGAACCATGTCCAGAATTGTCTGGCCGATTCCCCTGACTGCTGGGTTATGTGGCTCAAGTCATCAGCATCCGGCGGCTGCACATAAGTGCCCTGGAAGTTGTCAAGAAATGCATCTTCCAGATCCTCCCAAATGCTAACGGAATCTGCTGGCAAGCTATTCAGCCAATGCCGAGCTGGTCCTTTGAGTTTTAGTGGGAGGTACTTGATGGCATGTAGATCATCACCGCGAGCCATGTGGATGTGAAGGAGGAAATCTTCAATCCATACAGCGGGATCTGTTGTGCTATCGTATGATTCGATATTTACGGATTTGAAACCCTCCGGGAATTCATGATTCATAACTTCATCAGTGAAGCATAGGGGGTGTGCGGCACCTCTGTGCCGGGCTATATCCCGACGTAGTTCGTATGAGTCTTGTCTGCTGTATTCGGCCCGGCCGGATTTACTCTTGGTGTATCCGACGCGACGATCATCGTCCCGTGTGGGCGCACGTGCCCGTGTCCCATATATTGACCTTGCGATTTTTGCCTTACTGTCCAAGATGTCTCGCAGGTCCTCTGTGTTTCCCCGGGCCTTAGTGTTTTTGACTGAGTGGCGACGTGGTGCGGTCTGATCTTTAGGCTGAAACGCCTCCCTGGCTCGGCCGTGCAGTGGCCGGTCAGCCGCATCGTACACTGGTGAATGAGGTTTCAATGCTTCCTCCTCGAGGTGAGGTAGTAACCTGCGTTTTGGGTAACTCTTGGACGGGCGCTCGAGTTCATGCTCCTTGGCCGCAAGGACTTTGGTCCACCTGTCTGCTAGCAAGTCTTGATCAGCTTGAAGCTGTTGCTATTTCTTCTTTAGGCTATTTGCCGTGGCCATAAGCCGGCGCTTGAAGCACTCTTGCTCGACAGGGTCCTCAGGCACGATAAACTCGTCATCACCGAGTCTCGCCTCGTCTTCGGAGAGAGGCATGTAATTGTCCTCCTCCGGTTCTCCATCTGCTGCCTGCTCTGGAGGGCTAGCTTGTTCGTCCTCTAGCTCTGCACCATGCTGGAGGGGATTGTTGTTGTCTTTGGTGCTATCCAGAGTGTTATTATCTCCTGTGCCGGTATCACTGCTCTTGCTGTGGCGGGACTTAGAGCGGTGCTGCTAACGTCGGCGCTTGGGTTGCTTCTTGGAGGGGTCATCCTCCGCTGTCTCGTCGCCATTGGCTTCTTTGGGGGTGTCCACCATGTATATATCATATGATGAGGTGGCAGTCCAGTACCCCGAGGGTGGTGGATCCTGTTCGTCTCCAGCTTCGTCGTTCATACCGTCGAAGTCTTCGGAGCCGAAGTCGAGCATGTCGGTTAAGTCGTCGACAGTGGCTACTAAGTGGGTGGTGGGTGGGCAGTGAATTTCTTCGTCGTCCGCATCCCATTCTAGCCGGACATAGTTCGGCCAAGGTTCTCCTGACAGGGAGAGAGACCTTAATGAATTTAGCACATCTCCGAAAGGTGAGTGCTGAAAGATATCCGCGGAGGTGAACTCCATGATCGGCGCCCAGTCGGATTCGACGGGCACGGATATGAGCGGCTCGGAGTCCGTGGCCGGAGATGAATCCAGTGGTTCGGCGACACGGCTCTCGTAAGGAGTGAAGTAAGTATCCGGCTCTAACGCCACTGAGAGTGCGGCCTCCATGGCGGGGTCCATCCCTCCGCTCTCGGATGGCGTGACTTGCTCCGGATTGATGGACGGAGTAGTTGCGGGATGCGATCTCCCGAACATTGTCCGACGGCAGAGTTACGTCATGCTCGTCGCGACTGTACGGCGTGTCCTACATGGGCCCGAATCCGTCAAAGATCAAGTCTTTGCGGATGTCATCCGTGTAGTTCAAGTTTCCAAATATAACCTGATGGCTAGGGGTGTAGCTTTCGATCTGCTCCAGATGGCCAAGCGAATTGGCCCGCAGTGCGAAGCCGCCGAATACGAAGATCTGTCCGGGGAGGAAAGCCTCACCCTAGACCGCATCGCTAGCGATGATCGAAGGAGCCATCAAGCCTTATGATGACGACACAGAGGAACTCTCAATGAAAGCACCAATTCGGTGTCAAAATCGGAGGATCTCGGGTAGGGGGTCCCGAACTGTGCGTCTAATGCGGATGGTAACAGGAGGCAGGGGACACGATGTTTACCCAGGTTCAGGCCCTCTTGATGGAGGTAATACCCTACGTCCCGCTTGATTGTTCTTGATGATATGAGTATTACAAGAGTTGATCTACCACGAGGTCAGAGAGGCTAAACCCTAAAAGCTAGCCTATGGTATGATTGTATCTTATCCTACGGACTAAAACCCTCCAGTTTATATAGGCGGAGGGGGCTAGGGTTACACAAGGTCGGTTACAAAGGAGGGGATATACATATCCGTATTGCCTAGCTTGCCTTCCACGCCAAGTAGAGTCCCATCCCGACACGGGACGAAGTCTTCAATCTCGTATCTTCATAGTCCAATAGTCCGGCCAAAGGACATAGTCCGACTGTCCGGAGACCCCCTAATCCAGGACTCCCTCACCTGTATTTACAAGAAAGTAAGTGGGTGCTCCATAGCATTTCTGATATTATATGTAGATGACATATTGTTGATCGGAAATGATACTGAATTTCTGAATAACATAAAAGGATACTTGAATAAGAATTTTTCAATGAAAGACCTTGGTGAAGCTGCTTATATATTGGGCATCAAGATCTATAGAGATAGATCAAGACGCTTAATTGGACTTTCACAAAGCACATACCTTGATAAAGTTTTGAAGAAGTTCAAAATGGATCAGGCAAAGAGAGGGTTCTTGCCTGTATTACAAGGTGTGAAGTTGAGTCAGACTCAAAGCCCGACCACTGCAGAAGATAGAGAGAAAATGAAAGGTGTTCCCTATGCTTCATCCATAGGCTCTATCATGTATGCAATGCTGTGTACCAGACCTGATGTGTGCCTTTCTATAAGTTTAGCAGGAGGTACCAAAGTAATCCAGGAGTGGATCACTGGACAGTGGTCAAGAACATCCTGAAATACCTGAAAAGGACTAAGGATATGTTTCTCGTATATGGAGGTGACAAAGAGCTCGTCGTAAATGGTTACGTTGATGCAAGCTTTGACACTGATCCGGATGACTCTAAGTCACAAACCGGATACATGTTTTTTATTAAATGGTGGAGCTGTCAGTTGGTGCAGTTCCAAGCAGAGCGTCATGGCGGGATCTACGTGTGAAGCGGAATACTTAGCTACTTCAGAAGCAGCAAATGAAGGAGTTCATATCCGATCTAGGTGTCATACCTAGTGCATCGGGTCCAATGAAAATCTTTTGTGACAATACTGGATCAATTGCCTTGGCAAAGGAATCCAGATTTCACAAGAGAACCAAGCACATCAAGAGACGCTTCAATTCCATCTGCGATCAAGTCAAGGAGGGAGACATAGAGATTTGCAAAATACATACAGATCTGAATGTTGCAGACCCATTGACTAAGCCTCTCTCACGAGCAAAACATGATCAACACCAAGACTCCATGGGTGTTAGAATCATTACAATGTAATCTTGATTACTGACTCTAGTGCAAGTGGGAGACTGAAGGAAATATTCCCCAGAGGCAATAATATAGTTGTTATTTATATTTCCTTATATCATGATAAATGTTTATTATTCATGCTAGAATTGTATTAACCGAAAACTTAGTACGTGTGTGAATACATAGACAAACAGAGTGTCACTAGTTTGCCTCTACTTGACTAGCTCGTTGAACCAATGATGGTTATGTTTCCTCACCATAGACATGAGTTGTCATTTGATTAACGGGATCACATCATTAGAGAATGATGTGATTGACTTGACCCATCCGTTGCTTAGCACGATGATCATTTAGCTTGTTGCTATTGCTTTCTCCATAACTATACATGTTCCTATGACTATGAGATCATGCAACTCCCGAATACCAGAGGAACACTTTGTGTGCTACCAAATGTCACAACGTAACTGGGTGATTATAAAGGTGCTCTACAGGTGTCTCTGATGGTGTTTGTTGAGTTGGCATGGATCAAGATTAGGATTTGCAATACGTCTCCAACGTATCTATAATTTTTGATTGTTCCATGCTATTATATTATCTGTTTTGGATGTTAATGGGATTTATTTCACACTTTTATATTATTTTTGGGACTAACCTATTAACCAAAGGCCCAGTGCAAATAGCTGTTTTTTTGCCTATTTCAGTGTTTCACAGAAAAGGAATATCAAACGGAATCCAAACGGAATGAAACCTTCGGGAACGTGATTTTTGGAACAAACGTGTTCCAAAGGACTTAGAGTGGACGTCAAGAAACAAACGAGGAGTCCACGAGGCAGGGGGCACGCCCTCCCCCTCGTGGCTCAACCGACCTACTTCTTTCCTATATATACTCATAAACCCTGAAAACATCCAGGAGCACCACGAAACCCTATTTCCACTGCCGCAACCTTCTGTACCCAAGAGGTCCCATCTTGGGGCCTTTTCCGGAGCTCCGTCGGAGGGGACATCGATCACGGAGGGCCTGTACATCAACTCCATGGACCCTCTGATGATGTGTGAGTAGTTTACTTCAGACCTTCGGGTCCATAGTTATTAGCTAGATGGCTTCTTCTCTCTCTTTGGATCTCAATACAAAGTTCTCCTCGATCTTCTTGGAGATCTATTCGATGTAACTCTTTTTGCGGTGTGTTTGTCGAGATCCGATGAATTGTGGGTTTATGATCAAGTCTATCTATGAATAATATTTGATTCTTCTCTGAAATCTTTTATGCATGACTGGTTATCTTTGCAAGTCTCTTCGAATTATCAGTTTGGTTTTGCCTACTAGATTGATCTTTCTTGCAATGGGAGAAGTGCTTAGCTTTGGGTTCAAACTTGCGGTGCTCGATCCCGGTGACAGAAAGGGAAACGACAAATATAGTATTGTTGCCATCAAGGATAAAAAGATGGGGTTTATATCATATTGCTTGAGTTTATCCCTCTACATCATGTCATCTTACCTAATGAGTTACTCTGTTCTTATGAACTTAATACTCTAGATGCATGCTGGATAGCGGTCGATGTGTGGAGTAATAGTAGTAGATGCAGGCAGGAGTCGGTCTACTTGTCACGGACGTGATGCCTATATACATGGTCATGCCTAGATATTCTCATAATTATTCGCTTTTCCATCAATTGCTCGACAGTAATTTGTTCACCCACTGTAATACTTATGCTATCTTGAGACAAGCCACTAGTGAAACCTATGGCCCCCGGGAATATTCTCCATCATATTAATCTTCCATCAATAAGCTATTTCTATTACCTTTTATTTTGCAATATTTACTTTTAACCTTTATCATAAAAATACCAAAATTTTTATTTTATCATCTCTATCAGATCTCACTTTTGTAAGTGACCGTGAAGGGATTGACAACCCCTTTATCGCGTTGGTTGCGAGGTTCTTATTTGTTTGTGTAGGTACGAGGGACTTGCATGTGGCCTCCTACTGGATTGATACCTTGGTTCTCAAAAACTGAGGGAAATACTTACGCTACTTTGCTGCATCACCCTTTCCTCTTCAAGGGAAAACCAACGCAGTGCTCAAGAGGTAGCAATTTGTCACTCCGATTGTCGGAGAGGTATCTTGTAATGCCCTGATACCGTTGCGCCAGTTGTCTTCCAGTTATTCGCTGTCTTGCCATGTCATTTGCTTGCATGTTGCATCTTGCCATGTCATCATCCGCATTGCATCATCATGTTTTCAAAACTTGCATTCGTCCGGGTCTCCCAGTTTCTTTCGTTGTCCGTTCTGAGCCCAAACACACTTGCATGCGCCCGCGGCACGTCCGAAATATTATTTTATAAGTGGCCAGAAAAATGTTCTCAGAATGGGTTGAAAGTTGGCGTGCGATGTTGTTATGTTGTAGGTAGGCCGCCTGCCAAGTTTCATCGCATTCGGAGTCCGTTTGACGCCCCAACGGATAACTATAGTGGTAATATAGCCGGTCTATCATCGCACGTTTTCGATCTCCGGAAACCATGCTGGGCTGCATCTCTCCCCTCTTTTCTCAGACCAAACCGCTCTCCACAGTCCTCCTAGGCCCAGCCTACCCCTCTTTGCACCGTGCATAGACCTCCTCGCGTGCGTCCAAAAACTGTCCCGAACCCGACCCGGATAGTCATCACCGTTGGGTATGGAACATCCCCAAACATCTACAAAACATCACCGTTTCCTTGTTTGGACTTTCTAACCTATAGATTCTCAACCATCCGATTCTAATCGGATGATCCAACTGCCCTCTTTTCCCGTATATATAGTCTACCCCTAGTCTCTTTTGGACCTAACCCTATTTCCTAGGGATCCTCCCCAGCCGCTGCCACCATACTCCATCCCATCACCCAGATCTGTCGCCACCCACCTCCTCTATGTCCATGCCCGACCAATCCCGCGGCCTCTTCTCCCCTCGATCCCAAATGGGTCATGAAGCTGTCCGAGTCCCTGAGCGGGAGAGAAGCTCCTCGTCGCCTTGGAGCCCGAGCGCGCCACCACCTGCAGGCCGACCCTGTCGCTGCTCCTCCCATGCTCCCTTCTTTCTCCTTCCCTGCCTCTACTCCCTCCTCTCACATCTCTCTCTCTCTCTCACACAAACACACACACACACACACACACACACACACACACACACACAGGGACCGCATTGTCGTCGCTCGGCCGCACCCGAGGATCTTCTCGCCGGACCAACAGGACTAGCACCGCCGCGCCGCCCCTCCGCGATGAGCTCCGCCGCCCAAGCTGCGCCGTTGCCTGCCGCAGTCCCCGTCGCCATCGTCTTCAACTGTTCCTGATGAGGATGACGCCCTCCTGTCCGTCTCGAGCGCCAAGTCCAATCCCTGGCCAGATCCGTCGAGTCCGGGCCCTCTCCGCCGTTCCCGGTCCTCCCCGCGCCTCCCGACCTGCTAGCCCCGCCGGAGCAAGACCCACGCCGCCGTCATTGTCCCTGTTCAGCCATGCCATAACCAGTGCAGAAGAACGGGTGTTTACCCGCTGCGTTGACCTCGTTCTGCTTGTCCGCATCCGGCGTGAAACCGCTCCAACACGTCGGCAGAGTGAGCCTCCCCAAGGCCCAGCGCGCACGGGTGAGGCCAGCGTCTCCAGCAAGGCCGAGGAACCGGCCTGCCAAGCCTCTTCCCCGACCTGGGCCTTGGCCCATGGTGAGGCCAGCTGCGCGCCCTCCTTTTTTTTCTTCCATGGTTGGGCCGGCTAGATTCGGCCCGAGTGCCTGTTTTTTTCCGCGACCGAATTTGCTATTTTTCCTGAGTACTGCCAGTTTTGCCGAAACACCCTTGCACTTCATGCATATCCTAACTAATTAACCGTGCATCCGATTAAAACAAACTTTATATGTAAAATGTCTAGAATTTTGTCTAGTTTAATAATATGCCACTTTCATCCATGTTTGAAATGTTTAAAATGCTGTTTGTTTAAAATTTGCTCTTATGCCATGCTAAAATGCTTTATTTCATAACTAAATAATCGTATCTCGGAATTTAATAGACCTTCTATGTAAATGGGGTGGAAAAATGCCTAGTTTATCATGGTGTACTTACTTTGCATGTTTAACAACTCTAAACTTATGTTTAGGGCAGAACAGTACCAAATCCATAAATTACATATGGGGATTTACCGGAATTGTTGTTCGTTGTTTCCGGCCTCATTTAAACTTGCCTAGATAGGTAGTTTTCTTTTGCTTCACCCCTTGCCATGCTAACAAACATTTAATGTTGTTGAGTACTTCAACAGGAGAGAACTAAATAATTGTTGTGGTGTTTCATCAATATGCAACTCGTTGCATCTTGAGCTCCACCTAACTTGTAGTTTTGCTTGTGCACTTTGCCATGCCATGCCTCATTAAACCGGACATGCATCATACTTGATTGTGCATCATGCCATGATTATGTGATGGTTGTTTACTATGTTGTTTGCTTCTTTCTGGTGTTGCTTCTTCGGGTTAGTTCCGATAACGTCGCGTTTGTGAGCATCCGTGCAACTACGTTGGTTTGTCTTCTTCATGGACTCGTTCTTCTTCCTTGCGGGATTTCAGGCAAGATGACCTTACCCTCAAAATCACTTCTATCTTTGCTTGCTAGTTGCTCGCTCTTTTGCTATGCCGCGATGTCTACCACTTGCTATATCATGCCTCCCACATTGCCATGTCAAGCCTCTAACCCACCTTGTCCTAGCAAACCATTGTTTGGCTTTCTTACCGCTTTGCTCAGCCCCTCTTATAGCATTGCTAGTTGCAGGTGAAGATGGAGTTTGTTCCATGTTGGAACATGGATATTTGTTGGGATATCACCATATCTCTTATTTTAATTAATGCATCTATATACTTGGTAAAGGGTGGAAGGCTCGGCCTTATGCCTGGTGTTTTGTTCCACTCTTGCCGCCCTAGTTTCTATCATACCGGTGTTATGTTCCTTGATTTTGCGTTCCTTACGCGGTTGGGTTATAATGGGAACCCCTTGACAGTTCGCCTTGAATAAAACTCCTCCAGCAAGGCCCAACCTTGGTTTTACCATTTGCCACCTAAGCCTTTTTCCCTTGGGTTCTGCAGACTCAAGGGTCATCTTTATTTAAACCCCCGGGCCAGTGCTCCTCTGAGTGTTGGTCCAAACTAGAGCACCGTGCAGGGCTATCCCTTGGCAACTTGGGTTACGTCGGCTCCTGTACGCTTAGCTTATCCGGTGTGCCCTGAGAACGAGATATGTGCAGCTCCTATCGGTATTTGTCGGCACAGCGGGTGGTCTTGCTGGTCTTGTTTTACCATTGTCGAAATGTCTTGTAAACGGGATTCCGAGTCTGATCGGGTCGTCCTGGGAGAAGGAATATCCTTCGTTGACCGTGAGAGCTTGTGATGGGATAAGTTGGGACACCCCTGCAGGGTTTTGAACTTTCGAAAGTCGTGCCCACGGTTATGGGCAGATGGGAATTTGTTAATGTCCGGTTGTAGAGAACTTGACACTTAACTTAATTAAAATGCATCAACCGCGTGTGTAGCCGTGATGGTCTCTTCTCGGCAGAGTTCGGGAAGTGAACACGGTTCTTGTGTTATGCTTGAACGTAAGTAGTTTCAGGATCACTTCTAGTTCACGACCGTGCTTTGCTTCTCTTCTCGCTCTCATTTGCGTAAGTTAGCCACCATATATGCTAGTGCTTGCTGCAGCTCCACCTCACTACCTGTTCCTACCCATAAGCTTAAATAGTCTTGATCGCGAGGGTGTGAGATTGCTGATTCCCCGTGACTTAGAGATTACTTCAAACAGTTGCAGGTGCCGATGATAACAGTGCAGGTGACGCAACCGAGCTCAAGGAGGAGCTCGATGAATCGTGTTTGTTGTGTTGTTTCGTTTCCAGTTGATCAGTAGTGGAGCCCAGTCGGGGCGATCGGGGATCTAACATTAGGGGTGGTCTTCTTTTATTTTGGTTCCATAGTTGGACCGTGATTGTATTCTGGATGTTGTAATGCTATATTTATGTATTGTGTGAAGTGGCGATTGTAAGCCAACTCTTTATCTCTTTCTTATTCAGTACATGGGATGTGTAAAGATTACCCCTCTTGCGACATGCCTATAATGCGGTTATGCCTCTAAGTCGTGCTCCGACACATGGGAGATATAGCTGCATCGTGGGTGTTACAAGTTGGTAATCAGAGCCTTCCCCGACTTAGGAACCCCCTGCTTGATCGAATCGTTGGCGTTGTTGAGTATAGAAAAATGTTTTGAGTCTTATAGGATTATATATATCGGAGAGTAGGATTGCTTTTACTCCTCAGTCCCTTCGTCGCTCTGGTGAGGCCTCCTGACTTAGAGTTTTGACTCTTCTCTCCTCAAATTTCATGAATTTTTTTAGGATCACGCGGGTATCTTGGAATCGTTCCGATGGTTTTGTGATGATAACATTGTTCTTGGTGCCTCTTGACATTTAGGGGTTGTGGCAGTGTCCCGGGGAGTTGAGCTCTGAGGTGTTGTCGTCACAATTTTATCGTTGCAATTCTGGAATACCTGAGTTCACCGACATTGAAAATCTCTTTTATGCAGTTGTTGGTGAGATAACCTCGATGCCACCCAGTACTGGGGCGGGAGTTTGGGAGTATTGCCATAACTTGTATAACTGATGCTTTTCGAAGGTTGAGGTAAATGATTTGCAAAGGTTTCTTGGTTATGTGTTGAAGGATGGATATAGCTGGATGTAGGATTTGCTAGTTTTGGGTGAGATATTATGCTTCCGCTATATCCCCAACACCTGATTGCATAACCGGGAAGTTTCGGGAGTTTATAAGTGGGAATTCAAGTAGGTCCTAGGATATCCTACCGACAGATGTATGATATGAAATTGGGGCTTGACGTCTAGTGGTCCGCCTATCCACGGTTGGTTTTACAGTGGTCTCGTTGTGTCTTAAAGAGTCCTTGGCTATGCTGACTCGGGGACACTTCGTATGTCATGTGCACTGCCTTGTACATGATGGTGTTGTACGACCGAGCCCGTGTGGGCCCCACCACGAAAACTTCGGATGAAATCTCTATCATATGTTTGTTCTGGCTTATGCTGCAAGCCAATCCTTTGTTTTGTTTTCATTGTGGTATTCGAGTTGCTTCGAAGTCAAATGTGGAATCCATACCTTTCCTAAGCGGTGTTCTCATACTTCTATGTGAATACTAATCCTTCTTGATCATCGAGGTTGTCGTGTCAATCCTTTTCAACCGACGTGCTTCTCTTCAAGTGGATCCGATCATTTTCAACATCCGCAAGATCACCTCTCGGTTTTCCCAACGTTGTTCGTTTCATCTGTCCTCAAGTTGCCTTTGTTTTTCCTGCCCACTCACCCTTTATCTTCGAGGACTCAAATTTCTTAATCAAGTATCCATCTTATTGATGTGAAGTCTCTCCATTCTTTTCCGTCAATATTCTTATCTGGTGATTTTCATGAAGATGCTCTACAAGTTCATCATTATTCATTCTTTTTTTTCTCCGGTGGATTCAATTCAAGTTTTGTTGATCATATCCTTTCCTTGTTTTAAATGTTTTCTCATACCGGTGTAGCTTTTAATCGTTCATATCTCACTATTCATTTGTTTCGGAGTGCTGAAGATATCTCAGAAGGCTCGTCTTTTCATTCAAGATCCGCTCAACCTATTTCGAGGTTGTTATCTCATTCAAGGCATTTAATTCAACCGATGCAAGCTCTCTTTTCAAGCAATCGTTCAATGGTGTTTCTTTGAGTGGGCCCTAACCCACAGGTCTTCTTCCAGGATCTTACCTGACTCTTCTAATTTTACCGGAGTTATTCTCAAATCTTTCAAAGTTTGACGTAAGAATGAATTATCATCAGTCAGTTGGTTTCTCCATGATCTTATAACTCTTTTCATTGTTGGCTCAACCGAAGACTTTTCATTCTCCCGGAGTATCTCAACAATTCATGGTGGTGTTTCTCGTCGTTATTCTCGGTTTTTGAAGACCGAAGAAGAGTTTTTCCTCCAAATCTTATCCGTTCTCTCAAAGATTCGTGATTCTAGCTTGATGCCATCCTCTCATAATTGTTTTCGATTGTGAGAATTTTTTCACCCATCCAGAGAATTTCAAGAGTCTTTTCAGTTTGATTCTCTGAAGGCCATCATTTCAGGATTATTCATTCCAGCTTTCAGCTATTGTTCTCCAAATCTTACCAGTGCATCATTCAATATTCTCTAATCAGTTCGTGATCTCTTCGTTTCAGTTGTATCTAAATCGCCTCAAGTACCCTCATTCGTTCTCTAATTCTTACCGGTGATTCATCCCTTTACTTCGTTCATTTCCAATTCTTACGGTGGTTCGTTCAAGATTTCTCTTCCTTCTTTATCTTATCAATTCATTCGTTGTTTCAATTCTACCGGTGGATCATTGAAGACCTTCTCAAGTTGCGCTATATCTATCTTAATCCTTTCTACGAGAATAAGTAGTATGCCAAATTCATTGTTTGTCATCAATTTAATTGGTGAAAGATGAGCATAATGTAATTCTTATTCTTGTTTCATCGAGTAAGTTCAATTCCTGCTTTCCGGAGTGGTTCATCATATCACATTCTCGGTTCGAGATGCTTTATCTTTTCTTTTCCTGGAGTTCCAAGCTCTCATCATCACAAAGATCCATCTAAATCATCGCAAGGCTTCACCTTGTGTTTTCAACTTCTCTTTCCTTCATTATTCTTTTCTTACCGGAGTTCTTCATGGAGGCTCTACATGATGGTTGATCAAGGATTCAATTTCTTCTCGAAGTGTTCATTGAGATTCTTTTCAGAGGAGTTCAAGCATTCTGCATCTTGCATCCCAAAGTCCTATTCGTCCTATCTTATCTTTTGAGGTGGTGTTATGTCATTGTTGATAATTTCCCTTCTTGTTTCACAATTCGCAAGTTTTTCAAGAGTGACATATCTAAATCCATCATTTTCTCTTCGCTCAAGACATCTTTTCAACCAATCAACCTCGTCATTGGAATTATCTTGGGTTATATTTCACCTAAAGCCTCCTCTAAGGATTGTTGCTATCTATGCTGCTTATAAATGATCCAAGTTCATCATTTATCCTCCTGGTGAAATAAGTTTCTAGTCTCCTTGTTGATATCAATCCAATCTATTGTTTTTCGTTAGTGGCAGAATTTCACCTCATAGTTTTGAGATGTTCTCCATAAGCCCACTACAATCTTACTCTTTTCGTTGTTGGTTTTCCAACAACTACGTTCGACCCTTCTCCTAAAGATGCTTTCAAGCTCATTCGAGATAGAAGATATTGTTTTTCTCCTCCGTTCATTCCATTCCATTCTCTCTTTTCTTCCGGAGGCATTGTGATGTTGCTCTCTTCAACCCATCTTCTTGTTTTGTCAGGACCTTGTTCTTTTCATGCTTATCCATTTAACCGGAGTGTTGTGCCCTTTTGCTCATGTTCTTTTCGCCTTATCAAGTCTTGCATCTCTTGTCAACCAGAGTGCTGTCCGAATTTGTTCTTCCTTGTTCCTCTTTCCTAACGGAGTGCTTTCAACTTCGTTCATCTTCTTTGTATTCTTTCTTTCAATTTGCTCAACCTCGCAAGGTTCTTTGGTTTCACTCTTTTGTCAAAGAAGCAACTTAGTTTTACCTGTTATCTTCCTCTTCCGTTTTCCCTCCGGTGCCATCCTAGATCTCGGGACGAGATCCTCTCGTAGTGGTGGAGTGTTGTAATGCCCCGAGACCGTTGCGCCAGTTGTCTTCCAGTTATTCGCTGTCTTGCCATGTCATTTGCTTGCATGTTGCATCTTGCCATGTCATCATATGCATTACATCATCATGTTTTTCAAAACTTGCATTCGTCCGGGTCTCCCAGTTCCTTTCATTGTCCGTTCTGAGCCCAGACACACTTGCACGCGCCCGCGCCACGTCCGAAATATTATTTTATAAGTGGCCAGAAAAATGTTCTCGGAATGGGTTGAAAGTTGGCGTGCGATGTTGTTATGTTGTAGGTAGGCCGCCTGCCAAGTTTCATCGCATTCGGAGTCCGTTTGACGCCCCAACGGATAACTATAGCGGAAATATAACTGGTCTATCGTCGGACGTTTTCGATCTCCGAAAACCATGCCGGGCTGCATCTCTCCCCTCTTTTCTCAGACCAAACCGCTCTCCACAGTCCTCCTAGGCCCAGCCTACCCCTCTTTGCGCCGTGCATAGACCTCTTCGCGCGCGTCCGAAAACTGTCCTGAACCTGACCCGGATAGTCATCACCGTTGGGTCTGGAACATCCCCAAACATCTACAAAACATCACCGTTTCCTTGTTTGGACTTTCTAA
Source organism: Triticum urartu (assembly GCF_056163025.1). Taxonomy (NCBI): domain Eukaryota; kingdom Viridiplantae; phylum Streptophyta; class Magnoliopsida; order Poales; family Poaceae; genus Triticum; species Triticum urartu. The sequence continues at coordinate 144,250,678 of NC_141877.1, read as the reverse complement.
CCTATAGATTCTCAACCGTCCGATTCTAATCAGATAATCCAACTTCCTTCTTTTCCCGTATATATAGTCTACCCCTAATCTCTTTTCGACCTAACCCTATTTCCTAGGGATCCTCCCCAGCCGCCGCCACCACACTCCATCCCATCACCCAGATCTGTCGCCACCCACCTCCTCTGTTTCCGTGCCCGACCAATCCCGCGGCCTCTTCTCCCCTCGATCCCAAATGGGTCGTGAAGCTGTCCGAGTCCCTCAGCGGGAGTGAAGCTCCTCGTCGCCTTGGAGCCCGAGCGCGCCACCACCTGCAGGCCGACCCCGTCGCTGCTCCTCCCCTGCTCCCTTCCTTCTCCTTCCCTGCCTCTACTCCCTCCTCTCACATCTCTCTCTCTCCCTCTCTCTCTCTCTCTCTCACACACACACACAGGGACTGCATTATCGTCGCCCGGCCGCACCTGAGGATCTTCTCGCCGGACCAACAGGACTAGCACCGCCGCGCCGCCCCTCTGCGACGAGCTCCGCCGCCCAAGCTGCGCCGTCGCCTGCCGCAGTCCCTGTCGCCGTCGTCTTCAACCGTTCCTGACGAGGACGGCGCCCTCCTGTCCATCTCGAGCGCCAAGTCCAATCCCTGGCCAGATCCGTCGAGTCCGGGCCCTCTCCGCTGTTCCCAGTCCTCCCCGCGCCTCCCGACCTGCTAGCCCCGCCGGAGCAAGACCCACACCGCCGTCGCTGTCCCTGTTCGGCCACGCCATGACCAGTACAGAAGAACGGGTGTTTACCCCCTGCGTTGACCTCGCTCTCCTTGTCCGCATCCAGCGTGAAACCGCTCCACCACGTCGGCAGAGCGAGCCTCCCCAAGGCCCAGCGCGCACGCGTGAGGCCAGCGTCTCCAGCAAGGCCCAGCAACCGGCCTGCCAAGCCTCTTCCCCGACCTGGGCCTTGGCCCATGGTGAGGCCAGCTGCGCGCCCTCCTTTTTTTTCTTCCATGGTTGGGCCGGCTAGATTCGGCCCGAGTACCTGTTTTTTTCCGCGACCGAATTTGCTATTTTTCCTGAGTACTGCCAGTTTTGCAGAAACACCCTTGCACTTCATGCATATCCTAACTAATTAACCTTGCATCGGATTAAAACAAACTTTATATGTAAAATGTCTAGAATTTTGTCTAGTTTAATAATATGCCACTTTCATCCATGTTTGAAATGTTTAAATGCTGTTTGTTTAAAATTTGCTCTTATGCCATGCTAAAATGCTTTATTTCATAACTAAATAACCGTAACTCGGAATTTAATAAACCTTCTATGTAAATGGGGTGAAAAAATGCCTAGTTCATCATGGTGTACTTACTTTGCATGTTTAACAACTCTAAACTTATGTTTAGGGCAGAACAGTACCAAATCCATAAATTACATATGGAGATTTACCAGAATTGTTGTTCGTTGTTTTCGGCCTCATTTAAACTTGCCTAGATAGGTAGTTTTCTTTTGCTTCACCCCTTTCCATGCTAACAAACATTTAATTTTGTTGAGTACTTAAACGGGAGAGAACTAAATAATTGTTGTGGTGTTTCGTCAATATGCAACTCGTTGCATATTGAGCTCCACTTAACTTGTAGTTTTGCTTGTGCACTTTGCCATGCCATGCCTCATTAAACCAGACATGCATCATACTTGATTGTGTATCATGCCATGATTATGTGATGGTTTTTTACTATGTTGTTTGCTTATTTCCGGTGTTGCTTCTTCGGGTTAGTTCCGATAACGTCGCGTTTGTGAGGATCCGTGCGACTACGTCGGTTTGTCTTCTTCATGGACTCGTTCTTCTTCCTTGCGGGATTTCAGGCAAGATGACCTTACCCTCGAAATCACTTCTATCTTTGCTTGCTAGTTGCTCGCTCTTTTGCTATGCCGCGATACCTACCACTTGCTATATCGTGCCTCCCACATTGCCATGTCAAGCCTCTAACCCACCTTGTCCTAGCAAACCGTTGTTTGGCTTTGTTACCGCTTTGCTCAGCCCCTCTTATAGCGTTGCTAGTTGCAGGTGAAGATGGAGTTTGTTCCATGTTGGAACATGAATATTTGTTGTGATATCACCATATCTCTTATTTTAATTAATGCATCTATATACTTGGTAAAGGGTGGAAGGCTCGGCCTTATGCTTGGTTTTTTGTTCCACTCTTGCCGCACTAGTTTCCATCATACCGGTGTTATGTTCCTTGATTTTGCGTTCCTTACGCGGTTGGGTTATAATGGGAACCCCTTGACAGTTCGCCTTGAATAAAACTCCTCCAGCAAGGCCCAACCTTGGTTTTACCATTTGCCACCTAAGCCTTTTTCCCTTGGGTTCTGCAGACTCAAGGGTCATCTTTATTTAAACCCCCGGGCCAGTGCTCCTCTGAGTGTTGGTCCAAACTAGAGCACCGTGCAGGGCCATCCCTTGGCAACTTGGGTTATTACGGCTCCTGTACGCTTAGCTTATCCGGTGTGCCCTGAGAACGAGATATGTGCAGCTCCTATCGGGATTTGTCGGCACAGCGAGTGGTCTTGCTGGTCTTGTTTTACCATTGTCGAAATGTCTTGTAACCGGGATTCCGAGTCTGATCGGGTCGTCCTGGGAGAAGGAATATCCTTCATTGACCATGAGAGCTTGTGATGGGCTAAGTTGGGAGACCCCTGCAGGGTTTTGAACTTTCGAAAGCCGTGCCGGCGGTTATGGGCAGATGGGAATTTGTTAATGTCCGGTTGTAGAGAACTTGACACTTAACTTAATTAAAATGCATCAACCGCGTGTGTAGCCGTGATGGTATCTTCTCGGCGGAGTCCAGGAAGTGAACACGGTTCTTGTGTTATGCTTGAACGTAAGTAGTTTCAGGATCACTTCTAGTTCACGACCGTGCTTTGCTTCTCTTCTCGCTCTCATTTGCGTAAGTTAGCCACCATATATGCTAGTGCTTGCTGCAGCTCCACCTCACTACCTGTTCCTACCCATAAGCTTAAATAGTCTTGATCACGAGGGTGTGAGATTGCTGAGTCCCCGTGACTCACAGATTACTTTAAACAGTTGCATGTGCCAATGATAACCGTGCAGGTGACGCAACCGAGCTCAAGGAGGGGCTCGATGAAGATCGTGTTCGTTGTGTTGTTTCGTTGCCAGTTGATCAGTAGTGGAGCCCAGTCGGGGCGATCGGGGATCTAGCATTAGGGGTGGTCTTCTTTTATTTTGGTTCCGTAGTCGGACCGTGATTGTATTCTGGATGTTGTAATGCTATATTTATGTATTGTGTGAAGTGGCGATTGTAAGCCAACTCTTTATCCCTTTCTTATTCTGTACATGGGATGTGTAAAGATTACCCCTCTTGCGACATGCCGACAATGCGGTTATGCCTCTAAGTCGTGCTCCGACACGTGGGAGATATAGTCGCATCGTGGGTGTTACATATCTCTGGGCCCTCTCGGTAATGTATATCACAATAAGCCTTGCAAAAAAATGTAGCTAATGAGTTAGTTATGGGATATAGCATTACGGAACCATTAAAGAGACTTGCCGGTAATGAGATAGAACTAGGTATTGAGATACCGACGATCGAATCTCGGGCAAGTAACATACCGATGACAAAGGGAACATCGTATATCGTTATGCGGTTTGACTGATAAAGACCTTCATAGAATATGTAGGAATCAATATGAGCATCTAGGTTCCGCTATTGGTTTTTGATCGGAGACATGTCTCGGTCATGTCTACATAGTTCTCGAACCCGTAGGGTCCGCACTCTTAACGTTCGGTGACTAGTACTAAAGGAAAAGAACAAAACTCCCTTACTGAACTTTAACAGAAGATGCATAGGAAATATGGTAGCATCAATGCAAACATGGCAAGCGATATGAACATTTTCAGACTTGGTAGAAAAACATAACATGGCAGAAACAGATTCATGATAGCAACTTTGCAAGCTCATGCCACTCACCACAAAGCATTACATGGCATCACAAGGTAACCAACAGTAAGAAGACACACTTATGAAGCTAAACATGGCAAGAGCAAGTTCATAGGGTGCATGGATCTCTAATAAAACACATGGCAAAATTGCACTTCATGTTAACAATCTGCCAGCAACAATATTTAGCAAACGTAGAGCATGGTAATGACAATCTACACTACTCCATAAATACAATCAGAGGCATGAATGGATAGAGCATAACCATATCTTCAAAACACTCTTACTGAACTTCATCAAAATATGCATGGATCTTCTTATGTCAACAAGTCAACATAGCAACAAAATGTAACAGGAAAAGACATGGCAGAAAACTAAGTGTCTGAAATCAGCAACATCATGTGGCCTACTTTGCATGCTTGTGCTAGTCACCACAGAGTTCGTAAAAATACAAGGCTTGCACCACTGTAAATATGGCATGGAGATGCTCCTAAAACATGTAGACATGATGCTCATAGGATGCACACAAAAAATGCAATGAAAATGACAAATCAGCAAGTTGTGATGAATTCCAGCAGACAACATCATTTAACACTTCTGCAACGAAGATTAGGGCATCAATATGGAGAGTAACATTCATGCAGACGATACTAACATGAAGAGCATAACGAGACGAACATTTCGATATATCATATGCGCAAATCGGAGCTACGGGCACGGAGATATGGCATGTCAAAGAGGTGCACATAATGTAGATATTTCGGGACAGGAAAAAAATGACAACCTCAGATCTAGGTTTTGCACGCACGGAAATCGAGGTGGTCAGAGATGTCGCCGGAGTTGATGGAGGCGGCGGCCGGAGATGGGTGTGGAGGTCGCCGGCGAGGCGGGGGAAGCCGGATCCGGCCGGGGAGCGGGGAGGCGCGGCGGCGGCCGGCAGATCTTGCGGCGGGTGGTGCGGTCCCGCGGCGACGGCGAGGCACGCGGTGGCGAGGTAGGCAGCGGCGGTGTGGCGGCGGGGCCAGCGGACACGGGCGACGCTCGGTTGGGCGGTGGCGTGGGCGGACTGGGCCGGGAAGGCCGGCTACGGGCTCACAGGCCGCAGGTGGACACGTGGCTGGCGGTGGTTGGTCCAGGCGCAGCGACGGACGCGTCCAGCGCCCGGCGGACGTGTCCGGCGCGGATGGTGGACTTGGATCTAGGGTTTTGTCCGTAATTTGAGGAGGGGGAGGCATATTTATAGGTAGGGGGAGCTAGGAGAGTCCAAATGAGGTGCGGTTTTTTCCCACACGATCATGATGCAACGACGGAGAGCATGGAGGGGGTTTAGATGGGCTAGTGGGCTGTTTTGGAGGGGTGCTGAGCTGCAATGAGAGAGGGGCTTTTGTGGTTACCCGGTTAACCGTTGCGGCATCAAACGACCTCCAAATGGACAAAGTTTGACAAGTGGCCTACCGGTGATGTACCAAGGCCACTTGACAAATCTCAGCCCATTCCGAGAATGTTTTTCTCCTGCCCACGAAACAAGATCTGAGAGGTGCAGCGGGTGCATGTGGGAGTGTCGGATTCCGAAACGGACAATGGGGAAAATGACCGGATGCATGAGACGGACACGAATGCAAATGAGATGTGCATGATGACATGAGATGAAATGCATGAGATGAACAAAATGCAAAACGAAGACAAAAACCCAACCACGAAGGAAAAACGTATCACATAGCCGAAAATGGCAAGAGTTGGAATTACAATTATGGAATGTTACATCCGGGGCGTTACAACTCTCTACCACTACAAGAGGATCTCGACCCGAGATGTAGGACTGAAAGAACTCCAGATATTCGGAACAGAGGTGATCCTCGTGCTCCCAGGTCGCTTCTCGGTCGGAATGGTGTGACCACTTAACTTTCAGGAATTTGATCGACTTGTTACGAGTTTTGCACTCGGTTTCTTCAAGTATGGCAACGGGATGCTCATGATAAGACAAATCCTCTTGGAGATCAATCTCTTCGAAGGTGATAGTGCACTCAGGCATCTTGAAGCACTTGCGAATTTGTGACACGTGAAACACATCATGCACATTTGTTAAGTTGGACGGAAGCTCAAGTTGATAGGCGAGGTTGCCTCTTTTGCCAATGATCTTGAAAGGACCCATGTATCTAGGGGCAAGCTTCCCTTTGATACCGAAGCATTGAGTGCCTTTCATTGGAGAGACGCGGAGGTAGACATGGTCTCTGATCTCGAAAGCCAAGTCACAGTGCTTGCTATTATAGTAACTCTTCTGGCGTGATTGCGCAGCTTTGAGATTTTCACGGATGACTTTACAAATTTCTTTAGCTTCTGTGATCAAGTCATTGCCAAGAAGTTGGCATTCACCAGTCTCGGACCAATTGAGAGGAGTATGTCACTTTCTGCCATATAGAATTTCGAATGGGGCCTTGCCCGAACTTGCTTGGAAGCTGTTGTTGTAGGAGAACTTGACATATGGGAGACAATCTTCCCACTTCATAACGAAAGAGATTACACAAGCTCGGAGCATGTCTTCGAGGATTTGATTGACTCACTCGACTTGGCCACTTGTTTGAGGATGGAAAGTCGTGCTGAAGCGAATGTTGGTGCCCATGGCCTTTTGGAAGGAGTCCCAGAACTTGGAAGTGAAAATTCTTCCGTGGTTTGAAGAGATCAATTGCGGAATACGGTGCAATGAGACAATTCTGGAGGTGTATATATAGCTCTGCCAACTGAGCTACCATGATAGATTATTTGATTGGAAGGAAATGAGCCACTTTTGTAAGCTTGTCAATGACAACGAAAATAGCATCATTCCCACGCTTGGACTTGGGAAAGCCAGTGACAAAGTCCATTTCGATATGATCAAACTTCCATTCTGGAATACCAAGAGGTTGAAGGAGACCAACTGGTCGTTGATGTTCTACTGACAAACATCACATTCATTCATGAATTGAGCAATTTCTCGCTTCATTCAAGTCCACCAATATGACTGCTTGAGGTCATGGTACATCTTCGAACTACCTGGATGAATGGAAAGAATAGAATTGTGCGCTTCGTTCATTATGACCTTCCTTAGATCACCTTTAGGAACCACAATCCGGTTCTCGAAGAATAAGGTGTCCTTGTCATCAATGCGATAGCACTTGAATTTGGAAAGACCCTTGGCAATACCATGTTTCACCCTCTTCACCATGGTATCAAGGAGTTGTACCTCATGAATTTGATCTTCCGAAGTTGGAGTGACTTGAAAGTTGGCAAGAAAATCTCGAGGAACAACTTGGAGGTTGAGCTTGCGGAAAGCTTCACAAAGATCTGGTTGGAATGGCTTGACAATTAAGATGTTGCAATAAGCCTTTCTACTCAAAGCATCTGCAATGACATTGGCCTTTCCTGGAGTATATTCAATACTTGGATTGTATTCTTGAATCATTTCGACCCAACGAGTTTGGCGGAGGTTGAGGCACTACAAAAAATACACTTCCGTGATGATACATGTTTGTCACAGTAGGCCGCTTTTTTTGTCATGCATGTACGTCCATGGCAAATTTATGACATAATCAAGATAGTCATACCTGTGCTGTCGTAGAAGTGTTCCATGACATTACCAAAATTATCATCACGGAAGTGTCCACTTCCATGACGATAAATCGCGCGTCACAGAAGTGCTTTCGTCAAGGGTGACCGACACGTGGCATCCATCGTAACGGAACGCCGTTAAGCTATCGGGTCGGGTTTTGGATCCGATAACCCGTTAACAACCCCGACCAATGGGGATTTTCCACGTGTAAAATCATCATTGGCTGGAGGAAACACGTGTCGGCTCATCGTTGGGACAGATGTCAACCACTCATTGGACGGAAGGTGGCTATGATACGTCGACATGTGGCACGGCCCAACAGTGGCCCATTCCTGTGAGAAGGCTGACCTGTTTGACTTGGTTAAAAGCTGACGGGCCGGCCCATGGAAAGCCTGTTAACGGCCTGTTCGAATATAGCCCATTTACAGCCCGCTAACCCAAGGCCCGTTACACCGTATCCGAATTAGGCCTAGTAGCATCATCTGGGCCATCCAATATGATTCCAGCCCGTTTTCACTTCTGGCCCATGTATGGCCCATGACGTCTTTCGGCCCATATGAGGCCCTATGTAACTCTTGGCCTACTAATGGCCCGTGGTGAAACTGGGCCATAATGAACAGTGTATCACTTTACACGCATTAACGGCCCGTGGTGAAACTGGCCCGTAATGAACAGTGTATCACTTTATACCCATTAACGGCCCGTTATTCTGTTGGGCCGTTTCCAGCCCATGTTATCTTTCGGCCTTCTCAGAGCCCATTTATTCTTGGGCTCATTTCCAGCATTCGTTTACTTATGGCCCATTACTGTCTTTTTTTGCTTGTGGGCCAAATTCAGCCCGTGGTTACAGTCGGCCCGTTTGTGGTCCATTAATACGTTGGGCCGATTTCATAGCGTCATCAAATACGGCCTATTAACGATGGCCCGTTATGGTTGGCCCATGAATGTACGATTCCAACTCTAGCCCGTTTACGGCCATAATGCGATCTGTTTGGCCCATGTTTGGCCAATCGATTATACGGCCCGTATAAGGCCCATTGATAATACGGCCCGCAGAAGGCCCATTATTTCTACGGCCCGTAGAAGGCCCATTATTTCTACGGCCCGTAGAAGGCCCACTATTTCTACGGCCAGTAGGAGGCCCAGTGTCACTACAGTAAATATTAGCCCATGTTATTGTGGCCTAGTTTTAAAAAATACGTTATTGCAGCCACTAGCTAACCGTGGAAAAAGAACTGCAATGACTACAAGCAAACAAATAAACAAGACAACAAGGAAATAAATAAGCAAGCAACTAACACTAGGCTATCACGGCTATTACACATATTACATCCACTGGGCATCAAAGTTCGCCACCAGTGCAAATATAGGGAACAAAGTAGCATATCATATACACTGGTTGTCAAAGTTGGCGACCAGCGCGAATAAACGCCGCAGCAAAAAAAATCCAGAACTGAAACCACTTCAGAAGATCTCAAGAAACAATATCCTGGGTACCCATAATGCTGGCAAGATGCTTAGCAAGCTTATTAACTTTCTCTTGTTTGGCGCTTAAATCCTCCAGCGCTTGTTGTTGCACCAGAAAATATGCATCTGAATTCTGCAGGGACTTCGTCAGTCCTTCAGCTTCCTATCACAGCACATCTGATCGATGTCTTTCAACTTGAAGTTGAGACTCAAGAAGATGAACTAGTTCAGGCAGTGAGTTCGAAGAGCTTGTGCCAGCAGTAGTGGCCAGTAACTTGAACACTACATCAAGACAGGACTTTTGGGTTCCCTCACTGTCGTCAAGATAGTTTTTATCAGCTTTCTTGGAGACCAACATGGATGTCTCACTATCTTGAACCTTATCTGCATTACTTCCTTTACCATTGGATAACGCGGTACTGTTCTTCAATATTTTGTCTGCATTCTAAAAGAGAAACAAGAAGACACATCACATGTTTACCATGTTGTATATGAAACTCATTTTGGTAAATGAGTTCAGTAGTAAAGTGGACAGGATAACATCATGAAACAAACATATATCTATGTACCATGGTCACTTTATGGTCTATACCATTCTAGTTTTTGTTGCCAAATCAAGATAGAGACACAGTTCAAATAATATTTGTTCAAGACAAAGCAGAATAGATAGAATATAAGTGTGGGTAACTATAGAGCAATAACAACACTTGTAATGTGCATGACATGAAAACATAACTGTTTATTCAATTGAAACTGAAATCAACATAGAGCAGGTTACAACAGCAAACCAATTAAAGAAACAGGTTTAAAACATACCTGTTGCGCCATTGGAGTTTCAATTCCATCCTTCAAATTTGAAAATAGTTGGTATGAGTAAATACAGTCATGCAAGAGCAAAGTAGTATGAACCATAGCTACAGAACCTGACCTGAGAACAAATCTTCTTCTCCTTTAAGCGTTGAGTTGGGATTAGGAGTGGTGGTCCTCGTGCTTTGGGCACTGCAGTTCCCTTACTAACTGCTCGTGTTTGGGTGCTCTGTGGTGGAGACGGTGCTGTGTCAACTGGAACTGGGTTACTATCTGCCGGGGTTGGGGTTAGAAGGGGTGTAGCTGGTTCTCTGTCCAACTGGGTAGGGGTACAATTTGCGAGAGTCTGGGTTATGTGTGGTGGATCTGGTCCTTGGGCAAGTACAACCGTGGTTCTATCTGCATCAACTGGTAGCACTATCTTTTCTAAAGACCGTGTTGTTACTCCCTCAGATACTGCCATCACCCTCTCCAATTCAAATGGCTGATAAACAAGAAAAGTAATTGAAAGTATAGACATTGTATGATAGACAGGTGCAATGGATAGTGGGGAATAAAAGAGGGCATGAAATAATTCATATTTATGTTGTCTAACCAAACATGATAGCATGACACAATTTCACATATATGATGGCTAACTAAACAGGATAGCATGACACAATTTCACATTATGATGGCTAACTAAAAAAGATGGAAAGACATAGTTCAAAATATGAGACTATGTAAACAAGATGACATGACATAACTATATAATGTGTTTATTAAATAGGTTGGCATGCCATAATTCACATACATTCACGGATAGAATGCCATAATTCAAAATATGATGACTGTAAACACTAAACAAGATGAGATGATATAACTATATGATGTTTTTATTAAATGGGTTGCCATGCCATAATTCAGATAGATGATGTGTATGTACTATGTAAACATGATGGAATGATATAATTCAAATATATGATTTATATAGTAAGCAAGTAAGCAGATGACAATCCATATATGCTAAAAACTAAGCAATGCAAGACAACATGCATGCCATGGGTAATATAACCCTGCCAAGTTTGAGCATAGACCTCAGGGGGAAAATAGGACTGGTCATCAGTCTCTGAATCCTCCTCTGAGGAGCTCTCTATAACCAGCAAGATGTCTGCTTCAGCAGGTAGCATTGTCTGCTCTGAATACCTTGTTTTCATTCTAGATACTTCCATCACCGCTTCAAATGGCTGATGCACAGGAAGAGTAGTTGAATATACAAACATTGTCGCCAAATGGAACACGTAATACAAAAAAATGATAGCATGATATAATTCACACACATGATGATTGGCTAAACAACATGGCATTGCATAATTCACGTATATAATGTCTTCCAACAAGATGGCAATGTATAATTCACATATATAATGTACTGCAACAAGATGGCAATGCATAATTCACATATATGGTAATTAGACACTGAACAGGTGGCATTCACACAAAGCATGTCTAAACTAATCAAATGACATAGCAATGCGAGACACCATACACACGATATGAGCAACATAACCCTGCCAAGTTAGAGCATACACCTCGAGGGGGGGATAGGACTGGTCATCTGTCTCTGAATCCTCCTCTGAGGAGCTATCCGTAACCAGCGAGATATGCGCTTCGTCAGATAGCATAGTCTGCTCTGAAGACCTTGTTTTCACTCCAGAATTTGCCATCACCGTGTCAAATGGCTGATGCACACGAAGAGCAGTTGAATGTAATAACATTGTTGACAAATGTAATATGTAACGAAAAAAGGATGGCCTGATATAATTTACATATAAGATGACTGGCTAAGCATGATGGCATTGCAAAATTCACATATATGATGCCTGGCTAAACAAGATGGCGTTGCATAATTCACATAAACGATGAATAAACTAAACAGATGACATTCGCACAAAGGATGTCTAAACTAAGCAGATGACATATTTGACATATAAAGTAAGAAATGCAAGACACCATATGCATGATATAACCAACATCAGCATGCCAAGTTAGAGCGAAGACCTCAGGGGGTAAATACGAGTTGTCTTCTCCTTCTGAATCCCCCTCAGAACAGATATCTTCCTCTCGATTACAATCCGTAATGCGTGGAGGGGGGCTGCCTTTGCGCCTACCATGGAGCGATGTCTGCATGAAATTTTATTGCCACACAAGGCTCGTCTCTTTTGCTCTACATGTTCAGTTCCATTGTTTACAATAACTGTCATGCATAGGAATAAAACATAGTGAGATTATGTAAGGAGTGCATGCAGAAATCCAGAGTGATGGTAGCAACCTGTGGATAGACCCAAAACCAATAATAGCAGGCAGATAATGGCTTTAGTTAAAAAGTACAGATAATGGCTTCTTTACTGTTTGTTTCCCACCCAACATGAAACTCATAGTAGACACCAGAGATTAACCAGATAGTAGATAGATACTATTGATAGTGGCCCCGATATGTACCCCACAACCATTTAAAAACTCAAGTTTGACCATTAGTTTGGAGCTGACTCAGAGTCTAATCGGTGAACAGGACGATAAAGTAGCATGTAATATTAAGCGATGCATAACGTAAGCAGACACGAAAGAGTGCGACCTCTCTTGCGGACCCATGTAGTCCTCGAGGTCATCTGCTCGGTTGATGATGGTAGTGCAATTTTCATGGCTGCCAGCGGCGGGGAAGAAGATCTGAGGCGGCGAAAGACAGTCTGGAGGCCGGATCCCTGCTGTGCTGGACCCTTCTGTCATTGGAGCAGCTGAGCTGGGGTGGACGGCGGCGCAGCAGGAGCGGGACAAACCACGCAAGGTTTTTTTGACAACTATCTGTAAGAGAAGTAATTCTGTAAGGGCTCGTTTGAATTGGAGGATTACAACAATGCAGGGATAGGAAATAGACAGGAATAGGATAGGAATGCACGTGCAAAACAGAGAATTTAAAAACACAGGATTTCTGTCAATCTGGGTGTTTGATTCACAACAATTGGAAGATCACAGGATGCAAAGAAGCATGGTGAGATTAAGTCAAAACACAAGAAAATGTACGGTTATAATGCTATTATGCTACTATCTCTTAGTCTTGTGCTTCATGAATAGGAATTTTAAAAGGAGGACAAGTGAAAATTAAAATTCCTACGTTTTTTATTTCAAGGAGACACTAAAGGAACAAATCCGTGTGCTCAGTGGACAATATATATAACATGTAGAGTAAAAAAGAGATGCAACAAGTGTACAACCTCTTTGGCGAAGCCATGTCGATCTCAGCGTGATTGGGTTGGCCGGTGAGGATGCTCCGGCTGACTTGGCTGTCGGAGGAGGGGAAGAAGATCTTAGGCGTCTGGAGATGGAGCCCGAGGTACTGCTCCACTGTGATGGAGGGTTTCGTCGTTGGAGCAGCTCCTGTGAGTTGTACGATGCTGATGCTGAAGCAGGACAGGAGAGACAACGAACAACGTTATCCTGAGTGGAATTCTAATAGCATCTCCAATACATGACGTAAAATACATAACCACAAAGTGCTATATGTAAAATACATCAGCCGCTCATCTCTGAACTTAACTGTCGAAACTGAATTTAACTGTCGAAACTAAACTTAACTGTTGAAACTAAACTTAACTGTCGAAACTGAATTTTCCTGTCGAAACTGGACGCACTAGCAAGGTGAGGCTATACGTCGGTCGACTGACTTTTTCATCTCTGGTCAGTCGATTTTGCAGCCGTTGGATACGAAATCAAGGGCTTGCGGTTCATCTTCAACCTCCACCCCCTGAGCCGGCCAAACAGCAGCCCCCTGCGGCCGGCGATGCGCCGCCCCGCCCGCCCTGAAAACACTCCCCACCGCCGGTCCGCTGCCGCCCCAGCCATCCCTCTAGGCCCCCCCGTGCCGAGCTTTTTCTCTGGCGATCCCCACGCCACCGCCCCGCCAACGCCTCGCCACCGTCAGCGACCACCGCCCCCATCCTGAACCCTAAGATAGATAGTGGGGTACCTCTCCGGCGAGTCCCCCTCCCCGCTGCGGCTGGTTCTTCCTTCACCCCGACGGCATCAGAGTGAAGTGTAGCTAAATCGGAGCAGCATCGCAAGCAAGAGCAAGAGTGAGAGCAGCAGCGCGAGCAAGAGCAATAGCAAGAGCAGACCAGGCAGGGGACCGAGAGCAAGAGCAGAGCGGCAACGCGAGCGAGAGCTAAAGCAGCAGCAGGTCCTACTGATGTGGACGTCGCCGCCGAGGGAGCGACGCCGTGGAGGAAGTGGCTGGCGACGCCTCCGTGGATGGAGCCGCGCCGTGTCGGCTCGGGACCGAGCGCCGGCAGCACCGTGAGATCGAATCAAGAAGAAAATGCGGCGATTAGTGTACAACCTCTTTGGTGGCGCCGATTAGGCCGCAGCTTCATCCGAGGAAATGGTGATGATGATGCTCTTCCGGTGGTGCAGGTGAAGACGGCAGTGTGGGAATGGAGGTGGCGCGAAAGACGAGGGGAACGTCGGGGCAGCTCCTTGGAGGTGGAGGACGGTGTGGCTGAACTGGCGGGACGATGAGATCGATGAAGGATCCTCATCCGGTACGGTGGATGAGGGATGTCGAGGTGTTGCTGTGGACGACGTTGTTAGGGAAGAGGCTCCGGCTGGGTGGCGGACGGAGTAGGGTGTGGGGTTTTGTCGCGGGTTTTCGTGGCCTCGGTGTACGAATGGGTGGGCGGTTGGGATGGCAGTGGGGAACCATGGCTTAGAGACACGCTTGTCCAAAATGTGGGGTAAGTTACGAAAGTACCCCCACCGATTTGAGGCGGTTCTTTCGGTTCAGGGGTACCACGGGCATTTCGGTCTCGGGATTTCATAGGAGGTGGGAGTTTTCGCGCGCGTTGTAATTTTGGAATAGCAAGGCGCAGGTTGAGATGGAGGGAGTTGTCGGAGCACAACGAGACAAAGATATATCTTTAATATTTTGGGCTAACAAGGCGTGGGTTGAAATTTCCGGACAAGCCTAACGTGTACTGTACCAAATCAATGCGCCCTACAAGTGTCATTCAAAACTTTGAATTCATGTTATGTTCAATTAAAATATTTCGCTACGTGTATAATGCATGCAACCTACTACTCAAATGAACGTTTTAGTGCATTCCAAACGTATATACTACCGCTTCAATATGAACTAAATTTGAATTCGTTTCTCTATTTGAATAAGATCTACAGTAATGATTGTTGTGAAGTCAAAGCATTTGAATTCGTTTCTATGTTTTAATAAGATCTACAATCATCATTATTGTCAAGTTAAACCATCATTTGTGTATTATCTTCACAGCACACCACATGATTAGTCTCGAGTTACATATTAACTATGTGTACTATATGAACTCGAACTAGATTTTTTGAATCCACTTTATTTTGATTTCAAATCACATTACATTTCTAGCTCTAGATAGATCTTCATAATCTAAACCATGTCTCATATGTATAACGTGTTTATCACATTATGTATGGTGCCCCGCCCCATACGCCTACAAGTATTTAGATGTGAGTTGCAAACACCACACATTACCACAGATTCAAATAAAATGTGAGAATGTTTGATATATAGTATTGTTTAGATTGTTCGATATTTAGTTGTAAGCTGCAAACACCACACATTATCAGAAATTCAAATAAAATGTGAGATTGTTTGATGTATAGTATGGTTTAGATTGTTCGGCATTTAGCTGTGAGTTGCAAACACCATGCATTATCACATTATGGTATAACATGTGCACAACACGTGTATCACCGCTATATTCATGCATGCAATGTTTAAAACACTATGATCTCCTATTCAAATATAGGAATCCGCTTTCATATCAAATTATGATCTTTGTTAGTCTCTTACACCCACACAATCCTCTAACCTTTGTAGCTACCACTAACTTTCTCTCGTGCATGCACACGCCCTCCTCGCCCTCCCCCTCCCTCGGCATTCTATCCACCGAGCACATTCATTTTTTCTTTAGGTCGTTCTCCCAGAGTCTCCACAACTCCTTTCCGACACACACCGATCGATAAACCTCTCCAGCGATGCCTGCCTACAACATACAAACACACCTTCAATCTCCTCCTTTATGTGTCCTTGCCTCATGTCTCTCATATGGTCAGACACACGTGTAAACTCTCGCCCCTCTTTTCATCGCTCTCTCACAACCGCACACTCCTCCCCCTATCTAGCTAGTAGTTGGGCCTCTCGCACCACCTCCTAGCTCCATTCTCTCTGTCTATCCGTCTCGCTGGGCCTTATTAGCCTCTAACAAATGGACGTACACCGACCGATCTCTCGCTATACATATAGCTAATAGGGCCTTATAACTCGTTTTTACCCACACGTCAATCGATCTACCTCATTAGTTGTGTCTCTCCCTTCCTCCGACAAACAACAATTGATCTACCGATCTAGTTAGGTTTGCTTACCAAACACATGGTTCCCCTTCATCATCCATGGATGCGTCCCGACAGATCTATCACGCACAGGCACACACAGAAACACATCCCCACTCTTATTGATAACATTGCAGTTCCACCCTCAGTTTGTCTAGTAGGCCTCTCCCACCATCTTCGAGAAGCAACTCCATCACCCATCCAACACTCTACCCCTCTCCCTCCCTCTCCCTCCCTCTCTCTCTCCTCTATCTCTCTCCCATCATATTTCCCGTCCTTCAGTTATGTATAGATGTCGACCGATCTCCCTCAAGACATAGCTGGGTCTCTCCTTCTCAACACATATACGAGTCGTTCTACCTCTATAGTTAGGCCTCTGCCTACCGCTCCCACCACCCCCTCCCCCCACACACACCGATACATCGAGCGCTCTAGTCATGTCTCCCTGCCACACACAAACTTGGCGTGTGCCCTCTAACGTTTCGGTAGGCCAGTCGCCCTATATCTTTGACTTGCACACACACACAATTTCGATGGGTCTCTTCATCGATCTCGCACCCACCCACTTGATCCTCTCTTCGACTCTATCGACAGCTATGACCCCTCCCTCTCTTCTTGTGGATTGCACGACCCTCTATGTATGATATGGATAGGCCTCCATTTCACACACATTGCATGCAAAATTTTGTTTGAGATGTCATTGACACATATTCCCGCAAATAATTCACGAAATCAACCCCCACCCCAAAACAAAAAACACTCACGAACACGGTTTGTATCTCCCACACACACCCACGTAGGTGGGGAACGTGCACGAAGAGAAGAGGTGCATGCACGGCGCATGTACTCTCGTCTCTTTCCCAACCACAGCCGCGCGGGTACACGGTGGAGCTCATTTCTGTACGAAAAAGGCAGCCCTCGTGGTAATTTGGCACGTGTACTGGTTGTCCACTTGGTGGAGGGAGGATCTGCTACCACGGGTGAACAAACAAATTGAAACTTGACGTGTTATGTTAAAAAAAGAGGCAAACCATGTGGGGCCTACCTTAGAGGCAAGGCTCTATACATCGGAGTACTTTTGATGTGTCCCGTCAACTCGCAGAACGAGGAGAAGCTTGCTTAGTACGCCGTCTCCCCCGCCCACGGGCGCGGTGGCTCGCAGGATGAGGTGAAGCTTGCTTACTACGCCTTACGCCCGCTCCCTCGCCCATGCGCGTGGTGGCTCGCAGGACGAGGAGAAAATTTTACTACTCCCTATGTTTACTCCTTGTCCCTACTACCTTGGTTATAGAGATTATATCATATTGTTTGGAACATATGTCCTTTAGTAGATTTCAATATGAACTACTAGTACATACTCCAAACACTGATGTATATAGACGTACTTTAGAGTGTAGATTCACTCATTTTGCTCCGTATGTAGCACTCTCCCTCGCCCCTCGACCCTCGCCCACGTGGTGGACGTGCAACAATTCATTCGGTCTCATATAGCCAGAATGATATATACTGCACTACCATTATTGCTCGACTTTCCGAAGAGGCGAAGAGCCAATCGCAAGGTCAATATTTTGGAGATGCGAAGCGCAAGGTTATAGGAGAACGAGTAGTAGGTGCCGCGTCATTTATAAATAAAGTTTTTTTCTTCAGTGGCACGTATGCAATATGATAGGTTCATATGGAGAGAAAAGGAGTACATAGTCAGGACGGGCCAGCCTACATGGTTTCTTGCTGGGGTTGCTCTCTTCACACTCTCTCGCACAAAACGACTGTGGCCACATCTCTAACATCCCGGCAGATCACATCCGCTTGGGGAAGGGGTGGATGCTTAGTGTAGATGCGGTGGCCGTGGCCGACGGTGAAAACCCACTGTCGGCACGTCCCGATCAGGGGTCCCCGCTGTTCTCTCTCACAAAGCCGGTGAGGTTGCCTTCGTCCCTTGCTCACTTCCGCGACGTGGGCAGTTGCCGCCTCCCGCCGCCCTCCTCAAGGTTGAGCTACGTCCCTCAGGTACAACTCCCTTTACAGCCGGCTTGCACCACTGCTCCAGCTCCCCACATCACTCCCTGTGGATATTTCTCTACTTCTTTGCCCCGCACATACCTCTACTGGCTTCTACGTACTGTATTTGTGATGAGTTTATGTCTCATCAACTAGTCCCGGTAATCTTATTCTAATCACGCTTGTTCAATTTCTTTGCCACAGGGATGCTCATCTCGATTTTGGTGAAACTGCACAAAATGATCCGATGGTCAAAAGGTTGCAAACTTCACTTATTAGGAAGCTCGAACGTTGCCAGCAAATTGAAGCCTGGTCAGGGTTCACGGTTCAAGGGCCAGGGACTGCATGGATCGTTTTTTTCTTTGCCTCTGTTCCAAAATAAGTGTCAACTTTAGCAGTAGTACAACTTTGTACTAAAGTTTGCACAAAGTTGAGAAACTTATTTTGGAATGGAGGGAGTACATATTTGCTATGATCTGTCAATCATTGAGATGCAATAGCATGCATGTTAGTATCCTTTGTATTTGATGAAATGTTGCAACGGGCAACCTTGGACGCAAGATACATGTAACAGAAGCTGGAAGCTTCATAGTATTGTACAAATTTATCTCGTTGATAAATTACAGTACGTACTATACTAGTACTTCCTTCATTCCTAAATATAAGTCTTTGTAGAGATTTCACCATGAACCACATGCGGATGTATATAGATGCATTTTAAGTGTAGATTCATTCATTTTGTTCCGTATGTAGTGGAATCTCTACAAAGACTTATATCTACTAGTAATAGCTAGCCCCCACTACTAGGAATTCTCTATCCTCTCCTTGAGCCACGTCATCAAAATTGATGTAGCCGTTAGATGAAGTAAATCAGTCCATAATAGCCGTCTGATCTTGATGTTGAGAGGCTCCGCACTAAGCCACATGCAAGCATGCAGAAATACCGTGCCACATGCATGTGAGTGGGTTTTAAATCACATCAACATGTCTGCATGCAAGCATGCACTGGTAGCATGCATGTAAGTGAGCTTTTAAGTCCCATTAACATGTCAAAAAGAAAAATATAATCCCATTATGCAGTAGGAGTTCAGGAGTTGGCTGATCTTTTTTCCTTACGTGGGATGATCTAAATGATGATGGGAGTTTATTTAGTTTGGCTACCACATTTGTCATGCAGTTATAGAGTTTTTTTTGTTCTATGAAATCGATAATTTTGCGCAGAGAGATATACCACTGTTCTGCGCCAACGCGCGGGGACTCATCTAGTAATATTTAGGAACAGAGGGAGTACTATGTAAAGAGTTAGGTGTCGCACGGTGATAGTAGTGTGAGGTGGGCCATGTAATCACCGAGCCTGCGTGTTTTCACTGCTCTTGCATGCCTCCGCTGTAAGAATGGAGAAAATTGTAATCTAGTAGTAGTAGTATACCTCTTCTTCACCGAAAGCGTGGGACATCCAGCAGTCCTATCACCTCAGTAATAAAGACCAATGAGTCATCAAATCACATAGACCCAGCAGTAAGTTGGACGGACGAAGCAACCATCACTCTTGCGCCAGTTAGAGGTCGCGTCCGCTCTGCCCGGGCATGAATGCGGCACCGATTCTTTGGAGCGGCGCTGACCATTTCGGGCGGGAAGCGCGCGCGGGCGATGGAGGTGCTTTGGGTGGGCCAGGATGGTCAGGAGCGGGCGTGGCAGCTGTCCGCATGTCCCTACCGGACACGCCCAGAAACGAGAGGATGCGCCGACATTCGTGGCTAAAATCGTACACTACACAACATTTCTCTGTAGGAGTAGGTCGATCTATCACTCTCTCTAACACACACATGGTGTTAAACACACACACACACACGCACGCACCTTGGTCCCGTTGCACCTTCTAACATGACTTATTACACCTATACGGAGGGAGTAGTAAGTATACGAGATACGGTGGCACAGTGACTTAAGTCGAATACAAGTGGCCAAAATTTGTGTGCATGTTATAGTAAGGATTCACTTAAAATAGTACGTGAGCGAACAGAGGGATCAATTGGACAGTGTTCCCGAGCAGTAGCGAGATGTGTGAGGTAAGATACACCGCTGGCGCTTTTAATTTTTCTTATTAATTTGTTTGTTTCACCCTCTGACTGGTGGGACCCAACGTACTACGTGGAGAGAGGTAAGGTGACTGAGGCTGCATTATTTCTGCACCACTGTGGATAGTCTTACCACCAAAGCCACATCACACAATTATGATTGAAATCCCAATGACTCCCACACACACACAAAAAAAAACACGACATGCTTGTCACACGAATGCAGGAATGTATAAAAGGTTATTTCCCTCTCGTTGAATATAACAGGAGGGTTGTGTAGCTGGTTAGCCTGTTCGCTCACTCTCTCGCCCTCTCCCGCTGGAGCCTCAACGCTTGTAGTTGCTCTCTTCACACTCTCTCGCCCTCTCCAGATCTAAACAAGACTTCGTTGGCCTCTCTCTCCCCTCACTGCTACTCAAAGAGCCGGCAGGATCCGTCCGCCGGGAAGGGAAGGAGGCTTAATGCTGTCGCCGTCAGCGAGGGACTACCGGCGCAGCTGTTCACTTTCCACCCAGCGGCGGCATGGGAGGGCCTCCGACCCCTTCTTCTTCGCCGCTGTCCTGTCGCCCACCAAACCACGCCCCAAGAACCTTAAGGTATAATTTACTTACTCCACATGCATTGCTCTAGCTGCATGTATACCATGAATCTAGGATGTGGTTCAAAGAGGAAAGGAGTGGGGGAAAGTAGTGGGGGAAAGTAGTGGGAAAAGTTGTATATAGCATGAATCTAGGACGTGGTTCAAAGAGGAAATGAAGGGGGAAAGTTGTATAGCATTAATCTAGGACGTGGTTCAAAGAGGAAAGGAATGGGGGAAAGTAGTGGGGAAAGTTGTATCGCATAAATCTAGGACGTGGTTCAAAGAGGAAAGGAAGGGGCGAAAGTACTAGTTCAAAAAGGAAAGGAAGGGACAAGGCTGTAGAGTTTGAGCAGGACTAGATTTGCTGTGCTCACATAGGGAAAGGCGTCTAAAGATAACAAAACTGGGACCAACACACATATGCTCCTTGGTTGCTTGTTCTTTGTTGCAACAGACTGTGCATGACCATAGTACATCGGTAGATGCACATGGTGCTGGCGCGTCCACTATCCCGTGCAACTCATTAGCTGTTGTTAATCTAAGGCCCTGTTTGGTTAAAAACTCCCTAGTCCCTACCTACTGGGTTCCAGGGACTAAACATGGACTAGAGGTTATTAAAAGACATGCTAAAAGACCATGTTACCCCTAGTAATGAACTAATAGAGACAAGGTGCGATGCGTGGCAGGGGCAACTATTGGAAAAAGTCCCAAAAAGACTCCCTCGGGGTCTTCTTTCTTTAGTCCCAAATGCCCACTTTTAGTCACTAAAAGTCCCTCCTCTTTGGTTTAGATGGGACTGACACAGAGTTTTTTTAGTCCCTACACCAAAATGTCCATGTAAACAAACACCCTCTAATAATGCCACTGGAAAATTGATGCAATGCCACAGTTAAAAGCAAATTACATGTTTAACGAATTTTATTGTTAATATAATCTCTATGTTAATATTAATCAATGCCACCGTTTGAGAAATGCTACTGTCTTGCTTTCTTTCCCATTTAGATAAGGTAGATGCTTCTTTTTGTTGGCTTCTGTGTCATCCACCGTTATTGACCACTAATTGTTTCCTTTGCACCTCTGTGTAAACAGGGTTATCTGCTTCACCTAATTGCCATTGTGACCTTTTGTTGCACTGCACAAACCACTTTTGTTTTAAGAGTGTTTTGTGCAGTTCAACCAAAATGTCACACCGGCAACGTTGCTTGATTGCTTGATCTTAGTGGAACTGCACAAGAGGAGACCTTACTTCCTATCCGTTAAGGCGAATTTCGTTCAGATCTTCTTCTTGTGAGTTGTTTGAATTCTGCATCATGAGAGGTCAGTACTAGCCTTATTTCACATGATTCTGCAGTGTGCATTCTTATGTTGTGCTACTTGTACAATAATGTTGCTTGATTTTAGTGAACTGCACAAATGGAGACAAGACTTCCAATCTGTATGTGCACCGTAATATCCCATTGAGGTAAGATAAAGATATTTCACAACTGCTGGCCTGTATTTTGCCACTTTCATCAGAAAATTAAGTTTAGTACTATACTTGTGCTCCCTAATTGACATGCCAAATCTTACATTGAAGGCGAATCTTGTTTTTTATTGAACCAAGTGATGAAGGGGAAGAACAAGGGGAAGAAAAACAAAAATCAACTCCCGGTGCTGTCATGAAAAAGTGGTATTGTCCTTGAGAAGTGCTTTATCTGTGCTGTTTTAAATAATTCCTTTCCTTCTTTTCGAGCAAACAGTGATGCTAGCATTTAGTAGTCCTCTTGTCTTTGCACAACAGGATCATCTTCCTCTAAAGAAGAATATGGAGTACGTGAAGTGACTAGTTCCGATTATGCGAGGATGAAGAAGCCCTGTCTATCTTATCATCAGAAGGAGCAGTTGAAGGATGGTTACATTACTCCCCACAAGACCAAACTAACTTCAACTCAGAAGGACTAACAAAATCTCCATTTTTTGCTGTGATGCGCGAGTACAATGTTGTTCTAGGATTCTTTCTGGTGAGTTCCATTTTTCTAAAAGTGTGCTCTACATGGACCATGTATGTGCCTGTTGAAACTGTCAATTCATAGTACAGTTTGCTCTATACTAATCACTTTTTTGTATTTGTGCAAAAAGGGGTGCTCAGCTTGATTTCAATGGGAACTGCACAAAATGTTCATGAATACATCGAATCATTCATTTCCACCACAAGAAAGGAGGTGCCGATAAGTTCAAGGCGTTGCAACATATAAGGGCGAAATCATACAAGCTACACGCGAATTTGGTTGATTTTGGTGGAACTACACAAAAAGAACAGCTGGTTTATTTAGCACGAGGTGCCATGTCAATGTCCGAAATGATGGCAAACCCTACCTATTCCACAATCATAGGAATTTGATATTTTGGAATGGGACAACCTTGTCAAATTTTGCTCATTGATTTTAGCAAGACATGCGTTTGATATTTTCGAATGGGACGCCCTTGCTGTCAGCAGCGTCGATCAATTTTTTCTTTATTCTTTAGTTGTGAAGTAAATATTGCCTCTGACATGTGAGTCGCTGAGATGCATAATCATCGATTGTTTTGAATGTTCTCTATGAATTGCCAGGCCTGTGTGTTTTATTGCAATGTACAGAAACGCTAAAAACCTGCTCAAACTCTTTGTACTCCTTCTGTTCCTTTTTACTTCACACATTGTGAAAGTGCATACTTTTTTGTATAAGATTGGTCAAAGTAGAGATACTTGGACTGCAGACAAAACTTGTATGCAGACTAGAAAGGATAGGAGGGAGTACATGTGAAACTGCTGCAAACGAGGTGATCACCCTGGGAATAATGCTAGTACATATTGTTTTGCAAGTTCATCCAATGCCAGTGATATAGGAATTCGAACTAATCGAAATAAATTCATTCATACACGGTTGGATTTCATATAAACATGCCAGGTTTCATTACATTTCATACATTCTTCAACTAAAAAGGGGTGCACTGGAGGTATAATTAATTAACCGAAGCTACCCACCTGTGTCCCGCTGAGCCGAACAGAAGCTTCAGTGACTTAACTGCAGGTGCAGTTGCGTAACTGACTTGTGTCCTGTTGGGCCCATGTGTCAGTCAGCCAACTGCACTAGCAGTTAAGTAGAAGCAGCGTTACTCTCCAGCAGAACTCCCTGACTCCACGTCGCCGCCAAGAAGCTAACCGGCCGTCAATGGTCAACCCGCCTAGCTTAGCTTCAACAGGAGGGTAGCAGCGGTGGCCTTACTTGGACCCGAGCGGCGGCGACCTACCGTGTTCTACTCTTCCTCGTTTTCTGTGTGGCGCGGCCTCGTTGGCAGCGGGGCAGGGCCTCGGCGGAGCCGGCGATGTCCTCTGTCTCATTGCCGGTGGGTGGCGCCTCAGCGGAGCGGTGGAAATCCTCCCCCACGTTGCCGGCAGGGTGGGGCCTCGGCTGAGCCGGCGATGTCCTCTGCCTCGTTGTTGGTAGTGCGGGGCCTCGGCAGAGCCAGCGGTGTCCTCTGCCTCATTTTTGGCATCACGGGGCCTCGGCGGAGCAGGGCCTCATCGACGCCAGCAGAGCGGGGACTCGTCGGAGCCGACATTGTCCTCTGCCTCATCCTCGGTCTCGCCAAAGAGCGCCTCACCCGCTTCATCGCCCTCTTTGCTAGCCTCTTTGTAGGCGGCCTCCGCCACCCGCATGCGCTCCCGCCAGCGCTCGAGGAGGCCCTTGCGGGCGGAGCGGTACGAGTCGAGCAGTGCCTCCTGCTCCGCCCGCTCCGCGGGATCTGCTCCTCCGCCTGCAGATGCTCCTGGAGGAGATGGTGGTTGTAGGCGGCATCGGCCTGCGCCTCCCGGAACTGCTCCTGACGCATCTGCCTCACACTGTCCATATATTGGGCACAGGGCTCGCCGATGGTCATGGTGCAATGCACCGGCAAGGATGGCGCGGAGGAGGGGGTTGGCGCCGGATCGTCGACTACCATGTTCTCCATTGGGACGTCGTCGTCCTCCGGCTACCTGCCGGCCAGCCGGTCGGCAGCAATGGCTGCCATCTCCTTGTGGTCTGTCATCCGCCCGTCCCGAAGAGCGCTGGAGCACGAGGAAGCCATGGTGGGCAGTAGTGGTGTGGACATGAGAAAGGGAACGGATGCGGATGACTGCGGCTATGGCCAGCGCATCAGTTTATATAGAAATGGTGGGCGGGCGGAGGGACAGACGTGTGGCGCCGAAGTAGCCGCCTCGGCAACCGCATATCATTAATGTGGGCGGCAGATGGACGGACGGACGGCACTTGTGTCGTTTGAAGGCGGAGCAATCGCCCGCACCGGGAAGCAGGGCGGGCGACACTGACTGTTTCGGGCGAAAAGCCCGCGCGGGCGAGGAGATGACTTTACTTGGAGAGGATGACAATGGGGACCCACCAGGTCCATAGCCTCACGTACGCAAGTGCCTCCTTATTATATATATATATATGTATAAAACTATACTCCCTCCGTTTAGGTGAATAAGTCATATTAGAAGGTGCATCACGACCTAGGTGCAAGCAGATTGGTGGAAAAGAAGAATATTTCTCTCTTCTAAACACAAGATTTAATCACAGCAGTTAAGAGGATGCCTTATTAGCTACCCATGTAGGCCATCGTAATTCATATCATGCAAAGCGCTTTTATTTCTTGCCTAATAACCGCATGGACATGCTGCATGCATTGGTCCTTGCCCGAGCAAAAAAAGGGAGGAAAGGGGTTTCCACAGGAGACAACGAGGCAGAGGTGGAAGCGCTCGCTGGAGTTATTTATTTTCCTTCCCCCTGGTTTCCTAACATCACGGTCCCACACCATTGTCAACCTATGTAGTACTAGTCAATAAATGAGAGAATTGCACAAGAAGCGGCCGACAGTTGGGACCAAGCAGCTCGAGTAGTATTTGTGTTTTTGAGGTGTGAGCACTGCAGAGTTTTTTGATGTTTAGCCCAGATATTAGTTTTTCTCCTCTGAACAACAACGAAAACATCGCTGCAGGTATTAACTGGGCGGGCTGTGGCCCATCTAGCCTAGGCCAGATATGCAGCCTAGATATTAATATTTTTCAAGTTGAAAATGGCTAGCCCAGCTATACTTTTTTTAGGAATACACAGGCAAGGTCAAGTTGTTATTCTCCGCCCCGCTGGGCTTTAAATCTTTCCTAGGAGGGATGCATTAGGCTTAACAAGAAAATGGGCTTTAAGAAATAATAAATGGGATGTAATTATAAAAGCTGGGCAGTAACTATAAAAAATGCACCAAACACGTGATTACTTTATAAAATATTATTTTTTGATATTAAAAATTTTAATTTCATTAATTGTTGCGAGCACAATGTTTCGTTGGATTTTTACGTAATATAAATTTATATTGAAATTGTTTTTAATCTGACTAGAAATTTCGGGATAAAAATATTTGGGATCCCATCAAAATGTGGGAAATTTCATTGAATTCTGTTTTGAACGGTTGGTTGAAATGGGCTGTACTTTTAACAAACTGTAAATGGGCTGTAGTAAATTCCATTATAATTCAAAAATGGGCTACACATTCTTACAAATTTCAAATGGGCTATAAGTTCTCTGCCACACACTTCTGGCCTTACTAAGTTGACGCGTCCCCTAAAAAAACAGAGTTGACGCGTATGCAAGGCTTTGTCAACTTATAGTCAACACACGGTTCTAGCAGCAGTGGCCGTTGGATGTCCATCCAACGGATGCCGTGCTTCTTCTTCAATCTCGAATATTCTAGCTTCACCCGCCCAAAAAATGATTCCTCCCCCTGACATCTGGGGCGCACTGTTTCAGAAGCTGACCTGTGGGCCTACTAAGTTGACGTACCAAGGGCTTTGTCAACTTAGTCAATATAAATATTCTAGCTGCAGTGACCGTACGATGTCCATCCAACGGCCGTAGTGCTTCTTCAACCTCTGGTCTTCTTGCTCTAGCCGCCCAAAGCAGCGCCGGTCGTGCCGCCTGCTCCTGCCTCCCGTGGCCGGCTATGCTGCCGTGGAGGCCTCACCGCCCCCTACTATTCCCACCGCTGGCCAGGCCCTGCGGCGACGGCAGCCTCACACCGCAGCCGAACGAGTGAACCCTCATACTCCTCTCCGCGTGGGCATCCACTTCCGCGTCTTCACCGGCTCCGCGTCGTCCCCTTCCCAGGCCTCGCCGTCGTCCACCGCCCTGGTGCTCTCGGCGCGGCGTGGTCAACGTGGAAGGAACGACTTCCATCGGACGTGGACTGTACATGGAGAGGCTGACAGCTGGGTCCACGGCGATAGCAAGGAAGTGCCTCCTTATTACGTGGAAAATAATGATTCCTCCACCTGACAGCAGGGACCCATCGGACGGGCCACTAGTATTTTGCAAAAAAAATCATTTCCCCCTGACTGCTCGAACCCACCGGACGGGCCACCGTATTTCGCGAAAAAAAACGTCCCCCCGCTGTCAGCTCGGACCCACCGGAAGTGCCTCCTTATTACGCACAAAAAATGAATACTCCCCCGGCTAGCTGGGACCCACCTTGCTGGGAGGCTGACTTGTGGGCCTACTAAGTTGACGGGGACGAAGGGCTTTGTCAACTTAGTCAATATGAACGATTCTAGCTCCAGTGACCGTACGATGTCCATCCAACGGCCGTAGTGCTTCTTCAACCTCTGGTCTTCTTGCTCCAGCCGCCCAAAGCAGCGCCGGTCGTGCCGCATGCTCCTGCCTCCCGTGGCCAGCTGTGCTGCCGCAGAGGCCTCACCGCCCCCTACTATTCCCACCACTGGCCAGGCCCTGCGGCGAGGGCAGCCTCACACCGCAGCCGAACTAGTGAACCCTCGTTGTCCTCTCCACGAGGGCTTCCACTGCCGCGTCGTCCCCTTCCTAGGCCTCGCCGTCGTCCACCGCCGTGGTGCTCTCCGCGCGGCGTGGTCAACGTGGTCAAGGAACAACTTCCATCGGAAGAGTACTGTACGTGGAGAGGCTGATAGCTGGGTCCACGGCCACAGCACAATTTTTTGTGATTTGCCAAGTAAGTCGCTTTGTCAGGCCTATTGGGCTGCAAATCTTTCAAGACGAGGAGAGCTTTCATTCGGCTGGCCAAGAAAATGGCCCATCAGTAATGAGAATTGGGCTGTACATTTTTAAAACACATCAAACCGGCAATTAGTTTCAAATATCTTTTTTTTTCATTTCAAGATTTTAAATTACATTAATTTTTATGTGTGGAGAATTTGTTGGATTTTATATTGATATACATTTATTTTTAAAATCAGTTTGAATGTGAATCGAAATTTCGGGAATAAAAACAGTTCGGACCGCACCGAAATATGCAAAATTTCGTATAATTTTTTAACCGTTGCCACAATATGGGCTGTAATGCTAACAAAAAGAATATGGGCTCCAAAAAAACCTTAAGAATTAGCAAATGGGCTGTAAATTATTAGAAATAATGTCAGATGGGTTGTACGTTGTTTTCCACAGATTTGAGGCTTTCCTAAGAAAAAGGTTGACGCACAAGCACTGACTGTTGGATGTCCATCCAACGGCCGTCATGCTTCTTCAATCTCTGCTCTTCCTGCTCTAGCCGCTCAAACAAGCGCCAGCGGGACTACCTGCTCCCTCCTCCTCGCGGCCGGCTGTGCTGCCGCGCAGGCCTCACCGCCCGACCGTACTCCCATCGCTGGCCTAGCCATCCCTCTACTCACCCACACCTGCTGTTATTCTCCGGCGACGGCAGACGAACCAGTAAACCCTCGTATAGTCGTACTCCCCTCCACGTGGGAAACAACTGTCGAGTCTTCCCTGCCTCCGTGTCGTCCCCTTCCTAGGCCTCGCCATCGTCCACCGCCCTGGTGCTCTCGGCGCGGTGTGGTCAATGTGGTCAAGGAACGACTTCGATCGAATGTGGACTGTACGTGGAGAGGCTGACAGCTGGGTCCACGGCCGTAGCAAGGAAGTGCCTCCTTATTACGCGGAAAATAATGATTCCTCCACCTGACAGCTGGGACCCACCGGACGGGCCACTGTATTTCGCAAAGGAAGTGCGTCCGGGCAAAAAACAAAACGATTCGCCCTGACTGCTGGGACCCACCAGCTACATCTTCGCAGGCAAGGAAGTGCCTGACAGTCGGGACCCACCTAGTCGAAGCGTACGTAGCGTTGTCATTCTAGTCGCGAATGTGTACGTACATGCTGGTCGATGTAGAGGCGCGCACGTGTCCTAGTAGAGGCGCGCACGTAGCATGTACACGTACGTACAGCGGCCATGATGCAAGAAAGAAAATACGGCCACGTATGTGTACATACGGGCGGGGTCTTGAACGCCTACTCACGCATACGTATGGCCAGGGCTCGTGTACATGGCTGGGTCGGAACGAAGAAACAGCGTCATCGTCGTGTTCATGGGGAGGCAACGGAATGCGTCGTGTTCATCGGGAGGGCTTGGACGAAACATGTGATGGAAACGAGGCTTGTCGTACCGCAGAACGGAGGAAACGTCCTTGTGTTCGACCGGCCATGTTCGAAACGGGATCCTGTTCATCGGGAGGGGTCTGGCGTACCGCAAAACGGAGGAAACGGACCTTCTACGGTCGAAACGAGGGTCCTGTTGATCGGGAGGGGTGTGGCTTACCGCAAAACGGACAAAACGGACTTGTGTTGGAGCGCTACGGTCGAAACGGGGTCCTGTTCATCGGGAGGGGTGTGGCGTACCGCAAAACGGGACTCCACGGGATACTGTTCATCTCCACCGTCGACCCCCTCCAGCCTCCATGAGCTACTGTTCATCCACCGTCAACCTCCTCCAGCCTCCACCTTCGACTGTTCATCCACGGGCTCCTGTTCATCCAGCCTCCACCGCACGCTACTCCACCGGCTACTGTTCAACCAGCCCTCTCAACGGGCTCCTGTTCAACCACCCCTCCACGGGCTACTGTTCGTCCTGCCCTCCACCGTCTACTGTTCATCCTGCCCTCCACGGGGTGGTCCTGTTCATCCAGCCCTCCACGGGGTCGTGTTCATCCAGCCCCAACCGGCTCGATCGATCGGGGTCCTGTTCATCCAGAGGCAACACCACGGGGTCCTGTTCATCCACCCCCACCGGGAACTGTTCATCCAAACCCCCCCGCAACACTCACTGTTCATCCAGAGGCAGCATTGATCGGCTTCAGTTAGCAACAGTAGTGAAGGAATCGCTCGATCGGGTTCAGTTAACAGCCATCGATCGATCGCTCGGGTTCAGTAACGCGTAGCCTGCAGTGCAATCGCTCGGGTTCAGTTAGAGCCCAATGCCTCGCTCGGGTTTAGTTAGAGCCAACGCCTCGCACACACGCCCGTACGTGTACGAGAGAAACGCGCATCACTCGGCCCCCGACCTCCCACCGTAACCGGGAACTCCCTAAAATTTTCCTCCCCCTCGCTTCTACCATGGTTTTTTCTTTCATGGACGACCCGAAGAATGTCATGCAGATGCGTCTCCGGCCCGCCCAGGACGAAAAGCCCATTTTCTGTCATGATTTTTTGTCATAGAAGTAGGAGCCCACCACATCTATGATGCTACCGGGTTTTGTCACAATTATCGTCATAGAAGTTCATACGTATGACAGAAATTTTTTTCGTTCGGCCCAAAATGTCACATATGTGTCTTTTTTTGTAGTGAGGTTGGGTTGACTGAAGATATACTTGAGGCTCTTGTGATCAGTGAAAATGTCCACTTTCCCAACAAGAGATGTCTCCAGGTTATTAATGCATGGACAACTGCCACCAACTCAAGATCGTGAGCGGGGTAGTTCCTTTTGTTGGGCTTCAACTGACGAGAAGTATATGCCACAACTTTCTTCTCTTGCATTAACACGGCACCGAGACCTTGCAACGAGGCATCATACAAAACCTCAAAGGGTTTGGACTCATCAGGAGGAGTTAAGACAGGAGCTAAGACGAGCTTCTCTTTGAGAGTGTTGAAAGCAATGTCACACTCAGGAGTCCAGGAATACTTGACATGCTTCTGGAGGAGGTTTGAAATAGGTTTTGCAATCTTTGAGAAATTCTCAATGAATCTTCAGCAATAGCTTGCAAGCTCAAGGAAACTGCGGAGCTGCTTGACATTCTGAGGAGGCTCCCAATTCACAATTGCAGAAACCTTCTCCGGATTAACAGCAATGCCCTTGGCAGAAATGATGTGGCCAAGGTAAAGAACTTCATCAAGACAAAACTCACATTTGGAGAACTTCGCGTAGAATTGATACTCCCTGAGCTCGTCGAGCACCAATCACAAATGTTTGGCATGATCCTTCTTATTCTTGGAGAACACCAAGATATCATCGAGATACACCATGACAAATTAATTTGTGTAGGGGTTGAAGATGAAGTTCATCATGCGAGAGAAAGTTGGAGGTGCATTGACAAGGCCGAAAGACACGACAATATATTCATAAGAACTAAAGCTTGTTCTGAATGCTGTCTTAGGGATATCTTCTTCACGAATGCGAATCTGATGATAACCCATACGGAGGTCAAACTTGGAAAACACCTTTGCACCTTTAAGTTGCTCGAATAACTCATTGATATTGGGAAGTGGGTACTTGTTCTTGATTGTCTTCTTGTTCAATGGATGGTAATCGATGCAAAGTCGGTCCGTGCCATCCCTCTTCTGGACAAAAAGAACACCACAACCCCACGGAGATGAACTCGGTCTGATCAGACCCAGACACTCTTGTTCATCGAGTTGTTTCTTCAATTCCTTCAGCTCCTTTGGTCCAAGCTTGTAAGGATGCTTGAAAATGGGTTCAGTATCGGGCTCAAGATCGATAATGAACTCAACTGGCCGGTGAGGAGGCATACCCGGAAGCTCTTATGGAAAGACATCTTGGTACTCATAAACAACTGGAATCTGAGAAATAGCATCTAAATCTTCCTTCTCATTGAGAGAGAATAACCAAATGGTTTCATCATGAGCGACATATATGATCACATCCTCAGAAGAGTGTGTCAATTTAATTTCCCTGGCAGCACAATCAAGGGTAGCCTTGTGCTTAGAGAGCCAATCCATGCCGAGAATTAGATCAATATCCGAGTCACCGAGAACAATTGGGGAAGCCAGGAATTTATAGTTACCCATCTTGATGGAAACATCCCGAACCACTGAGCTCGCGTTCATGAATAAACCCGGAGAAACAACTGATAATGGTCTAGGCAAATCTTGAAAAACCAACTCATGCTTTGATGCAAAAGGTCTTGAGATGAAACAATGCGATGCACCAGTACCAAATAAAACTTTTGCGGGAATATCATTAAGTGGGAGATTACCCATGATCACTTATGAAGAATCCTCTGCTTGAGCTAAATTCATCAAGTTCACTCTTGCAGACTTGGGATTATGCTTGACCACTGCACTGCTTGAAGACCTCACAGGAGGAGGAGGTGGAAGGCACCTTTGGTTGAAGCACTTGTTTGCATAGTGACCTTTCTGCTGACACTTGTTGCAAGTAACCTATGAGAGCGGACAGTGATAAGAAGGAGGACCACTTGTCCTTGGAGCCTGAGTCTGAGACTTGTTCTGATAGCCTGGCTTGGGTGGGTGGGAAGATCCATGGCCACCTTTGTTCTTCTACTGGTAGGGCTGATGAAACGGAGGGGGCGAAGGAAGCCAAAACTTCTGTTGCTTAGCTGCCACTTGTGAGGAAGAAGAAGACTGGACTGCATCCCTGATTCTCTTCTTTGAAGCCTCACAGTTGAGCTGAGCACCTTCTTGCTTGAGGGACATGTTATTGAACTAATCGAACTAAGTAGGCTCAACAGGAATAAGAGCTAACTGCAGATCCTCTCTGAGGCCAACCCTGAAGTGATATATCATGCTCTTTTCATCAGGAACGTCCTGGCTTGCGAAGCGAGCAAGTTTCTGAAACTGGATGTTGTATTGGTACATGGACATGCTTCCTTGCTTGAGATTGCGTAATTACTCACACTTGCTCTCAACATCACTTGTTGGAATGTGATGAGCTTTAAAGTCCCGATAGAAGTCAGTCCAGGTAATCACTCAACCTCCTCTGGAATCTTTGTATTGCTGATATCAATCAGCTGTTTGGTCCTTGAGCTGAAAATAAGCAAACTTGACGTAGTCCTCAGGCCTGACATTGCTACATTAAAAATGCTTGCTGATGTCCACGAGCCAATCATCGGCGTTGGCCTCATGACTAAGTCCTCACACTAGGACATCTGCCGTGACAATTCCATGACACAATTGCTGAAAGACTTTGGCTGATTTGCAAGGAACTAGTTGAGGGTAGCAAACTGAGGCTAATTGTTGAATTGCCCTTGACCTTAGTTCCCTTGGTTTCCTTGACCTTGGTTGCGCTCTTGCAAGAGTTGCAAAAGCATCTGGGTATTGGCGTTGGTGGCTGCCATGAGAGCTTGCCATGCCTCCGGAGGCGGAGGAGGTGGCGGAGGTGGAGGGTTCACCTGATCCCCATCGTTACTTTGAGGATTCAGACACATTGGAGGAGCCATCCTGAATAGGGTGACATCCGTTAGAACCATGATAGACAGAAAGACAAGCTGAATCAACGGATATAAATTGCAACATATAGTCTTCACAATAAACATTCGAATAGAGATTGAACGAATGAATTCCAAAGTTAACATTACAGGACCAATAAGGTGAGAAGCCACTTAGACAAAGGTTGATGAATGAAACAATAAGGTACGATTGGAACAAATAAGTGGTAAGGATTACCCAATCACATACCAATTATCTGTCGGAAGAAATACTAAGAGCTACTTGAATTCCCACCTATAAACTCCCGAAACTTTTTGGTTATGCAATCTGGTGTTGGGGATACAGGGAGGCACAATATATATCACACAACTAACAAGCCCTACGCTCCAACTGTATCCATCCGTCAACACATAACCAAGAAAACTCCGGAAATCGTGTACCTCAACCTTTGAAAAGCATCCGTCATACGAGCTGTGGCAATACTCCCGAACTCCCTCCCCAGTACTGGGTGGCGTCGAGGTTATCTCACCACTAGCTGCATAAAAGAGATTTTCGATGTCGGCGAACTCAGGTATTCCAGAACTGCAACGATAAAATTGTGATGACAGCACCTCGTAGCTCAACTCCCCGGGACACTGCCACAACCCCTAAATGTCAGGAGGCACCAAGAAGAATGTTCTCGTCACAAGAATATCGGAACGATCCCAAGATACCCGCGTGATCCTAATTTTTTTAGAGAAAATGAGGAGAGGAAAGTCAAAACATCTACGTCAGGAGGTCTCACCAGAGCGATGAAGGGGACTGAGGAGTAAAAAGAATCCTACTCTCCGATATATATAATGCTAAGACTTAAAACATTTTGTTCTAGACTCAACAACGCCAGCGATTCGATCAAGCAGGGGGCTCCTAAGTCGGGGATGGCTCTGATTACCAACTTGTAATGCCCAGATGCGGCTATATCTCCCACGTGTCGGGGCACGACTTAGAGGCATAACCGCATTTTGGTTTTGTCGCAAGAAGGGTCATCTTCACACAATCCCATGTACAAGAACAAGGATAAATAGATAGTTGGCTTACAATCGCCACGTCA
Organism: Triticum urartu; assembly: GCF_056163025.1. NCBI lineage: Eukaryota > Viridiplantae > Streptophyta > Magnoliopsida > Poales > Poaceae > Triticum > Triticum urartu. The sequence goes on along the minus strand of NC_141877.1, from coordinate 144,216,253 downwards.
CACAATGATCAAATAGTTCATACATCACTCAGAGTACACACATAGTCCAGCTATAGATGAATCCAAATGAAAAGAAGACAACCCAAATGCTAAATCCCGATCGTCCCCACTGGGCACCACTACTGATCATCCGGAAGGCCAAGGTCCTCATTGAACTCCCACTTGAGCTCGGTTGAATCGCCTGCACTGGTATCATCGGCACCTGCAACTGTTTTGGTAGTATATATGAGTCACGAGGACTCATCAATCTCAAAACCTGCGATATCAAGACTATTTAAGCTTATAGGTAGGATGTGGTTATGAGGTGGAGTCGCAGCAAGCACTAAGCAAATATGGTGGCTAACATACGAGTACAAGAGTAAGATGAGAAACTACACAACGGTCATAAAGCTTGAAGTGATCAAGAAGTGATCCTGAACTACTTACGTTCATACATAACCCAACCGTGTTCACTTCCCGGACTCCGCCGAAAAGAGACCATCACGGCTACACATGCGGTTGATGTATTTTAATTAAATCAAGTGTCAAGTTCTCTACAACCGGATATTAACAAATTCCCATATGTCACATAACCGTGGGCATGGCTCTCGAAAGTTTATACCCTGCAGTGGTGTCCCAACTTAGCCCATCACAAGCTCTCACGATCAACGAAGGATATTCCTTCTCCCAGAACGACCCGATCAGTCTCGGAATCCCAGTTACAAGACATTTCGGCAATGGTAAAACAAGACCAGCAAGACCGCCAGATGTGCTGACAAATCCCGATAGGAGTCACACGTGTCTCGTTCTCAGGGAAAACCAGATGGGCCAGGCATCAGGTTGGCTAAGACCCTGGTTGCCCGGGGGGCGCCGGACATCGCCCAGGTTGGACCAATACTCAGAGGAACACTGGCTCGGGGGTTTGAATTAAGATAAACCTTGGGTTAATTACTCCCTATGAAAATTTTAGTTGTTATTAGGCAAATGTTAAAACCAAGGTTGGGCCTTACTGGAGGAGTTTTATTCAAAGCGAACTGTCAAGGGGGTCCCATAACCCCAACCGTGTAAGGAACGCAAAATCAAGGAACATAACACCGGTATGACAGAAACTAGGGCGACAAGAGTGGAACAAAACACCGAGCAAAAGGCCAAGTCTTCCACCCTTTGCCAAGTATATAGATGCATTAATTAAATAAGATATATTGTGATATCCCAACATATCCATGTTCCAACATGGAACAACCTGCAAGGCACCTGCAACTAGCAACGCTATAAGAGGGGCTGAGCAAAAGCGGTAACATAGCCAAACAACAGTTTGCTAGGAAGGTGGGTTAGAGGCTTGACATGGCAATATGGGAGGCATGATAAACAAGTGGTAGGTAGTGCGACATAGCGATAGAACGGACAACTAGTAAGCAAAGATAGAAGTGATATCGAGGGTAATGGTCATCTTGCCTGCAAAGTTCTCAGGGTTGTCGAAAGCTTGGTCCTCGTAAACGCATTCAACATGATTCTCATTCACGAACTCGTCTCCTGGCTCTACCCAAAGCAAGAACAAGCAACAGAACAACAATCAATCATGGTGCAATGTACAAGCAACATGTTGCAAGACATGGTATGGAAAGCAAGATATGATGTGCAATGTATATGTGTACTCCAGAAGGGAAATGATGATCATGGCATTAACTTTGCAAACCAAGCATGCCGCTGGAAAGATTGAGTGATTTCGGTCAAAATCGATATAAGGATCACCGAAAACGGATGCACGGTTTGCAAATGACGAGCAAAACAAGAACGATGCAAAATTGCGCTTAACAGCATCATAGCACTTAAGATGCATCAAGAAACTATGCTACAACACTCCAACATAGCAACATAGCCCATGGTAGTGAAGTACATGTGAAGCTCTACAAATCGTGAACACTGATCTCCTGCTAGAACTCACTAGAACAAGCCTAAAGTAGCCTGGCAAAAAATGCAAATGATAACAGCTTCACAGACTTAGTGAAAATAGTAAACATGGCATAAACAGCATTAGGTAGCAATGTTTAGATCTAGAAAAAACATGCTACATGAACATATCATGGCAAACAAAGGCATGGCGTGCTAGTACTAAAGGCAAATAACAAAACTCCCTTACTGAACTTTAGCCAAAGATGCACAGGAAAGATGGTAGCATCAATGCAGACATGGCAAGTGATATGAACATTTCAGACTTAGTAGGAAAACATAGCATGGCAGAAACAGATTCATGATAGCAACTTTGCAAGCTCATGCCACTCACCACAAAGCATTACATGGCATCACAAGGTAACCTACAGTAAGAAGACACACTTATGAAGCTAAACATGGCAAGAGCAAGTTCATAGGGTGCATGGATCTCTAACAAAACACATGGCAAAATTGCACTTCATGTTAACAATTTGCTTGCAACAATATTTAGCAAAATTAGAGCATGGTAATGACAATCTACACTAGTCCACAAATACAACCAGAGGCATGAATGGATAGAGCATAACCATATCTTCAAACCACTCTTACTGAACTTCATCAATATATGCATGGATCTACTTGTGTGAACAAGTTAACATAGCAACAAAATGTAACAGGAAAAGACTTGGCAGAAAAACTAAGTGTCTGAAATCAGCAACATCATGTGGCCTACTTTGCATGCTTGTGCTAGTCACCACAGAGATCGTAAAAATACAAGGCTTGTGTCGCTGTAAAGATGGCATGGAGATGCTCCTAAAACATGTAGACATGATGCTCATAGGATGCACACACAAAATGCAATGAAAATGACAAGTCAGCAAGTTATGATGAATTCCAGTAGGCAACATCATTTAGCACTTTTTCAACGAAGATTAGGGCATCAATATGGACTGTAACATGCATGCAAACGACACGAACATGAAGAGCATCACAATACGAACATTTCGATATATCATATGTGCAAATCGGAGCTACGGACACGGAGATATGGCATGTCAAAGAGGTGCACATAATGTAGATATTTCGGGACTTAGGGAAAAAATGAAAACCTCAGATCTAGGGTTTGCATGAGTTGATGGAGGCGGTGGCTGGAGATGGGTGTGGATATCGCTGGCGAGGCGGCGGAAGCCGGATCCGGCCAGGGAGCGAGGAGCCGCGGCGGTGGCCGGCGGATCTCACGGCGAGGAGCGGCGGGCGGTGTGGTCCCATGGTGATGGCAAGGCGCGCGGTGGTGATGGCGGTCGGCATCAAGGTAGGCAGCGGCGATATGGCGGTGGGGCCGGCGGACGTGGGCGGCAGCGCGGGCGGATTGGGCCAGGAGGGCCGACTGCGGGCTCGCGGGCCGCGGCGCCGCGCGGGCGGCGGGTGGACATGTGGCGGGCGGTGGTTGGTCCAGGCGTGGCGGCGGACGCGTCCGGCATGGACGGTGGAGGTGGATCTAGGGTTTCGTCTGCAATTTGAGGAGGGGGAGACATATTTATAGGTAGGGGGAGCTAGGAGAGTCCAAATGAGGTGCGGTTTTCGCCCACACGATCGTGACCCAATGACGGAGAGCATGCATGGGGTTTAGACGGGATAGTGGGCTGCTTTGGAGGGGTGCTGGGCTGCAATGAGAGAGGGGCTTTTGCGTTACCCGGTTAACCGTTGGGGCATCAAACGACCTCCAAATGGAACAAAGTTTGACAGGCGGCCTACCAGTGATGTACCAAGGCCACTCGACAAATCTCGGCCCATTCCGAGAAAGTTTTTCTCCCGCTCACGAAACGAGATCTGAGAGGTGCAACGGGTGCATGTGGGAGTGTCGGATTCCGAAACGGACAACGGGGAGAATGACAAGATGCATGAGATGAACACGAATGCAAATGAGATGCGCATGATGACATGAGATGAAATGCATGACATGAACAAAATGCAAAACAAAGACAAAAACCCAACCACGTAGGAAAAACATATCACATAGCCGGAAATGGCAAGAGTTGGAGTTACAATTATGGAATGTTACATCCGGGATGTTACATCTAGGGACTGCATGGGTCATTTTTTCTTTAGCTATCTCTGTTCCAAAATAAGTGTCAACTTTAGTAGTAGTACAACTTTGTACTGAAGTTTGCATGAAGTTGAGACACTTATTTTGGAACGGATGGAGTACATATTGGCTATGATGTGTCAATCATTGAGATGCAATATCATGCATGTTGGTCTCCTTTGTATTTGATGAAATGTTGCAATGGGGCAATCTTGGACGCAAGATACATGAAACAGAAGCTGGAAGCTTCATAGCATTGTATAAATGTATTTCACTAAGAAATTATAGTACATACTATACTACTATGTAAAGAGTTAGGTGTCGCACGGTGTCCAGAAAATATGGTGATATTGTGAGGTGGGCCATGTAATAACTGAACCTGCGTGTTTTCACTACTTTCGCACTCCTCCGCTGTAAGAATGGAGAAAATTGTAATCTAGTACCTCCTTTCGCTGATGCGTGGGACATCCAGCAGTCGTACCACCTCAGTAATAATGACCAATGAGCCCTCAAATCACATAGACCCAGCAGTAAGTTGGACGGACGAAGCAACCATCACTATTGAATCCGCTTCTCCCTTCAACGCAGGCGCCAGTGGGAGGTCGGGCGGGAAGCGCGTGCGGGCGATGGAGGGGCTTTGGGTGGGCTAGGCTGGTCAGGAGCGGGCGTGGCAGCTATCCCGACTGAACGTCCGGAAACGAGAGGATGCACCGACTCTCGCGGCTAAATCATACACTACACACCATCTCTCTGTAGGAGTAGGTCGATGTGTCGCTCTCTCTAACATACACACACACACAGAGTTAAACACACACACTCATGCACACACACACACATGTTCATAGAATAGGAATATCGTGCGAGTGCGAAGCCATAGGAAGTGACATACAAATGGAGTACAAACAAGGAGAGAAGAGGTGATGAATATTCCATCAAACCTGGACTAAGGACTAGTACTCCCTCCGTCTAGGTGTTAAGTCATCTTACGAAAATTAGATATTCCTAAAATGTTTAGGCGTCGTCCATTAACTTCGCATCTCAATCCCCTCCTGGTCTCGTTGCTAGCGAGCTTTGTTACTTACTCTGCCTTGTTATCTCCCCCAGAAACCCAATGCATGGAGTGCAACTATGCATTGATCAGTCAAGAAATCAAAGTCGGCTTGCATGCGAGTTAACACCTGGCCCTGCATGGTAGCTAAAACAGCATCTCTTACTACCTCTGTCTCGGTGAATAAGTCAGTCACGTAGTTTTAGGTCAACGATTTAAGTATCTAAATATGTATTATATGTGATAAAAAATATATATTTAAAAACTACATCCGTGTACAAATCTAGTGATATACTTTTCATGACATATAACACATATTTAATTTCTCAAATCGATGACCTAGAACTACGTGAATGACTTATTCACCTAGACGGAGGTAGTAGTATTTGTGATTAATTATTGCGTTTAGAGATAGAAATCAGGGCTTTGATTGGAGGAAGGACCGGTCAACTTTCTCCTTCTCCTCCAATCTGCTTGCACCTTGGTCCTGCTGCTTCTTCTAACGTGACTTACACCTAGACGGAGGGAGTAGTACGAGATACGGTGGCACACTGACTTAGGTCGAATACAAGTGCCCAAAATTATTGGAAGAGAGCAAAGTGTACAAACTAAATAATTAAAAGAGTAAAATGCATTGTTGGTCACTGAACTTATCGTATAAGTTCACTCTGGTCACTGTACTCAAGAATACGCTCGATACGGTCACTATATACACGATGAGGTGATTATACGGTCACTGCGAGATCGTATATCTCTGTATTCATCCATTTTGACCAATCAAAGAATCCTCCTGGCGCCTTGTCAAATCAGCTTCCTCTCTCTGTCATGCGGGTCCTACCTATCATTGGGTGGAATAAAGAAGTTGAATGAAAATAAAAATATGCACGGGGGAGAGGTTTGAACACTAGACCTCACGCTTTATACGAGAAAACAGGCTAACCAGCTACACCAACCTCCACTTGTGATTAACTAGTGGCAAATATAATTTTCTACCTTTAGTAGCGGCACATGCATGCAGCGCGTAGCTTGCGGTGTATGCACCCACACTAGCACGGACTCAAGTCACACGCTGGCCTCTATTGCCTGAAGTTCGTGCAGTACCTCGCCTGGTGTCTGTCGTTCCCGTTGTTGACCCTGCCACCTGAGGTTGTCGAACCGTTGCTCTACCACTACACCAAGTCCAAGCTCTTGCTGCTTGTGGCGCAACGCATACGAACTCCATTCGCATGAGATGACATGGCCATCAATGATGATTATGATGACGCCCACACTAGGTCGCTCTACTCACCTTGTGCGCACGATTGTCGTGTGGTTGCCGAAGTACGACCTCGCGGCCTCAACTTCGTCGTCGGTCGCCGGTGTGTGCGTGCTATGTGCTAACTAGTGTGTGTCTACGCGCTGCGTGCTAGGGTGTGAGCGCATGCATGTGTATTGTGTGCTTGTTATAACAAGGATTCACTTAAAATAGTATGCGAGCGAACAAAGGGATCAATTGGACAGTGTTCACGAGCAGTAGCAAGATGTGTGAGGTAAGATACACTGTTGGCGCTTTTAATTTTTCTTATTAATTTGTTTGTTTCACCCTATGACTGGTCGGACTCAACATACTACGTGGAGAGAGGTAAGGTGACTAAGGCTGCATTATTTATGTACTACCAACACTGCTTTAAATCCCAAAAGACCTTACCACCAAAGCCACATGACATGATTATGAATTAAATCCCAATGACTCCCACGAAAAAAAACACGGCATGCTTGTCACACGAATGCAGGAATGTATAGAAGGTTATTTTCCTCTTGTTAATCATAACGTGAGGGTGGTGTAGCTGGTTTGCCTGTTCGCTCATCAAATCCGAGGTCTCTGGTTCGATAACCGCACTGGAGCATAATTTTATTTTTGTTGGACTTCTTTATTCCACCCAATGACAGGTAGGCCCCGCATGACAGAGAGAGAGAGAGAGAAAGTGATCCGGGGCGGTGCCAGGAGGATTCTTTGACTGGTCAAAATGGATGGATACGGAGCTATACTATCTTGCAGTGACCGTATAATCACCTCATCACGTATATAGTGACAGTATTGACCGTAGTCTTGAGTATAGTGACCAAAGTGAACTTAGCAATTACTCTCAATATGCCCTAGTTTCTTAGCACCCGCTGTAACCCTTAGTACATACGGTGGCATACTGACTTAGGCCGAATACAAGTGCCCAAAATATTTAAAACTGGAGGATGGTGCAGCCCACCTTTGAGATATTTTGACCGTGGGTGGTTCAGTTGTTGTTCACTTCGGAGGGTCGTGTACCAAACGTGAATGTTAGTAAGCGCGACCGGGAGGCGTGCATCATTAATTGCGAGTTGAATCCTTTGAGCGTTAATTTTTCTTCACGTATTAGCATTGCCCCTAGTATTTTTCTTCACTGCGTTAAATAAAGAGTTCCGTTTCGTGCACAATTTAAAACGATTTTTATGGAGAGAAAAAGAAAACCACTCCATCTATATATGCTGCAGCCTCGGTGCTTGTGTTCTAGGGTTTGCACTCTTCACACTCGCTCTCCACTATATACACACACGCTGGAGCCTCGGCGCTTGTAGTTGCTCTCTTCACACTCTCTCACCCTCTCCAGATCTAAACAAGACTTCATTGGCCTCTCTCTCTCTATCTCTATCTCTCTCTCTCTCCCCTCACTTCTGGTCAAAGAGCCAGCAGGATCCGTCCGCCGGGAAGGGAAGGAGGCTCAACGCTGTCGCCGTCGGCGAGGGAGGGAATCCACTACTGGCGTAACTGTTCTCTTTCACCCAGCGGTGGCGCGGGAGGGCCTCCGACCCCTTCTTCCTTGCTGCCGTACATAGTGTGGGCAGATTGCCTCCGGCTGCCCACTTAGCCACACCCCAAGAACCTTAAGGTATAATTTACTTATTCCACATGCATTGCTCTAGCCGCATGTGGGATTTTTCTACTTCTACACTCGAATCTAGGTGTTGGATCAAACATGAAAGTATTGGGGAAAGTTGTATAGCATGAATCTAGGACGTGGTTCAAAGAGGAAAGGAAGGGGGGAAGTAGTGGGGAAAGTTGTATAGCATGAATCTAGGACGTGGTTCAAAGAGGAAAGGAAGGGGGAAAGTAGTACAGACTGGCCATCCAGCACCTACGTTGGTCGAAAAGGTAAAACAATGACAAACGCAGTACGCACATCTGTAACGAACTGATCTTTTTGTTTTGGGGGACAAGGCTGTAGAGTTTGAGCAGGACTAGATTTGCTGCCCTCACATAGGGAAAGGTGTCTAAATATAACAAAACTGGGACCAACACAAATATGCTCCTTGGTTGTTTGTTCTTTGTTGCAACAGACTATGCATCACCCCTTTATACATAGGTAGATGCACATGGTGCTGGTGCGTCCACTGTCCCGTGCAACTCTTTAGCTGTTGTTAATCTAAGGCCCTCTTTGGTTAAAAAGTCCTAGGACATTTTTAGTCCCAACTAAAAAGTCCCTAGTCCCTACCTGCTTGATTCTAGGGACTAAACATGACTAGAGGTTATTAAATGACATGCTAAAAGACCATGTTACCCCTAGTAATGAACTAATAGAGATAAGGTGCGATGCGGGGCAGGGGCAACAGTTGGAAAAAGTCCCAAAAAGACTCTCCCTCAGGGTCTTCTTTCTTTAGTCCCAAATGCTCACTTTTAGTCCCTAAAAGTCCCTCTTGTTTGGTTTAAATGGGACTGAAAGGGACTTTTTTTAGTCCCTACACCAAAAAGTCCCCGTAAACAAACACCCTCTAATAATGCCGTTGGAAAATTGAAGCAATGCCACAGTTAAAAGCAAATTACATGTTTAAAGAATTTTATTGTTAATATAATCTCTCTGTTAATATGAATCAATGCCACCATTTGAGAAATGCTACTGTCTTGCTTTCTTTCCCATTTAGATAAGTTTGATGCTTCTTTTGTTGGCTTCTGTGTCATCCACCGTTATTGACCACTAGTTGTTTCCGTTGCACCTATGTGTAAACAGGGTTATCTACTTCACCTCGTTGCTATTGTGACCTTTTGTTGCACTGCACAAAACACTTTTTTAAGAGTGTTTTGTGCAGTTCAACCAAAATGTCACACCGACAACGTTGCTTGATTGCTTGATATTAGTGGAACTGCACAATAGGAGATCCGACTTCCTATCTGTGTTGGCAAATTTGGTTCAGATCTTCTTCTTGTGAGTTGTTTGAATTCCGCGTCATGAGAGGTCAGTACTAGCCTTCTTTCACATGATTGTGCAGTGTGCTTTCATATGTTGTGCTACTTATACGGTAATGTTGCTTGATTTTAGTGAACTACACAAATGGAGATAAGACTTCCAATCTGTATGCGCATCGTAATATCCCATTGAGGTAAGATAAGGATATTTCACAATTGTTGGCCTGTATTTTGCCACTTTCATCAGAAAATTAATGTTGTTGTTTAGTGCTATACTTGTGCTCCCTAATTGACATGCCAAACCTTACATTGAAGGCGAAGCTTGTCTGTTATTGAACCAAGTGATGAAGGGGAAGAACAAGTGGAAGAAAAACAAAAATCAAATCCCGGTGCTGTAATGAAGCATTGGAGCTGTGATGACACAAGTAATGATATAGTTTTGCATCTTAATTTATTTCTATGGCTGGAATGAGCAATTGTTTTGCCACTGATTTGATGCCACTCTTATCGTAATACGTAATTATCTCTACTTGTTCTAACAGGGATCTTCTTTGAAGATAACATATATTTTAGTGGAAGTGCACAAGAAGATGTTAGAAACATTAAATTAATCGAGGAGTATATAGTAAGCATGGCAACCACAGTAGATAACAACAGATGGCTCGAAGAAGTGCTTGATCTGTATGCTCTACACAATAAGCCTCCTGACAAAGGTTGGTACTCGCCCACGGATTTCATCCATATGATTGAGCTTTGTCATCTCTGTTGGTGTTGTGCTACTGTTTAGATACTTTCATGAGAAAGTTGTATTGTCCTTGAGAAGTGCTTCATCTGTGATGTTTTAAATGTTTCCTTTCCTTTTTTTGAGCAAACAGGGATGCTATCATTTAGTTGTCCTCTTGTCTTTGCACAACATGATCATCCTCCTCTGAAGAAGAATATGGAGTACGTGAAGTGCCTACTTCCGATTATGCTAGGATAAAAAGCCAAGCCTCTCTTCCTAAGAAGGGAGCAACTGAGATGGTTACATTATTACCGACAAGAACAAACTAACTTTAGCTCAGAAGGACTCATGGATCTCCATCTTTGTTGCTATGATGGCCAATACAATGTTGTGTTAGGATTCCTTCCGGTGAATTCCATTTTTTTAAATGTGTGATCTGCATGGATCATGTAGGTTGCCTGTTTAAACTGTCAATTCATAGTAAAGTTTGCTTTATACTAATATTTTTTTGTATTTGTGCAAACAGTGGTGCTCAGCTTGATTTCAATGGAAATTGCACAAAACGTTCATGAATACATCGAATCATTCATCTCCACCACAAGGAGGTGCTGATATGTTCAAGGCGTTGCAACATATAAAGGCGAAATCATACAAGCTACACACGAATTTGGTTGATTTTGGTGGAACTGCACAAAAAGAACAGCTGGTTTATTTAGCACGAGGTGCCATGTCAATGTTTGAACTGATGGCAAACCCTGCCCATTCCACAACCGTAGGCATCTGATATTTTGGAATGGGAAAACCTTGTCAAAGTTTGCTCATTGATGTACACAAAACAACACGCATTTGACATTCTGGAATGGGACAACCTTGTCAAATTTTGCTCATTGATGTTAGCAAGAAGACACACGTTTGATATTTTTGAATGGGACGCCCTTTCCTGTCAGCAGCATTGATCGATTTTTTATTTATTCTTTAATTGTGAAGTAAATATTGGCTCTGACATGTGAATCGCTGAGATGCATAATTATCGATTGTTTTGGAAGTTACCTATGAATTGCCAGGCCTGTGTGTTTGATTGCAATGTACAGGAATGCTAAAAAGCTGCTCAAACTCTTTGTACTCCCCCTTCCTTTTTACTTTGCATATTAGATTTCTTTCAAGTCAGTTGATTTTACATTGTGAATGTTCATACTTTTTTCTATAAGATTGGTCAAAGTAGAGATAGTTTCACTTCAGAGAAAACTTATATGCAGACTAAAAAGGACCGGAGGAAGTACATGTGAAACTGATGCAAACGAGGTGATCACACTAGGAATAATGCTAGTACGCATTGTTTTGCATGTTCATCCAATGCCAATGATACAAGAATTCAAACTAATCAAACTAAATTCATTCATACACGGTCGGATTTTATAGAAACATGCCGGTTTTCATTACATTTCATACATTCTTCAACTAAAAAGGGGTGCGCTGGAGGTATAATTAATTAACCGAAGCTAACCACCCGTGTCCAGCTGAGCCGAACAGAAGCTTCTTCTCTAGTGCAGCTCTCCAACTCCACGTCACTGCCAAGAAGCTAATCGGCCGTCAATAGTCAACCCACCTAGCTTGGCTTCAACCGGAGGGTAGCAGCGGTGGGATTACTTGGACCCAAGCAGCGGTGACTACCGTGTTCTACTCTTCCTCGTTTTCTATGTGGCGCGGCCTCGTTGGCAGCGGGGCGGGGCCTCGACAGAGCCGGCGATGTCCTCTATCTCATTGCCGGTGGGGCGACGCCTCGGTGGAGCGGGAGAAATCCCCCCCTCGTTGCCGGCAGGTCGGGGGCTCGGCTGAGCCGGTGATGTCCTCTGCCTCATTGTTGGCGTGGCGGGGCCTCGATGGAGTAGGGACTCGCTGAAGCCGGTGAGGTCCTCCGCCTCGGTGCCAGCTGGGTGTGGCCTCGGCGGAGCCGGTGATGTCCTCTTCCTCGGTGTTGGCGCGGCGGGGCCTCGACGGAGTAGGGCCTCGCGGAAGCCGGTGAAATCCTTCACCTTGATGCCGGCGGGGCGGGGCATCGGCGGAGCCGGTGGTGTCCTCTGCCTCGTTGTTGGCGCTGCGGGGCCTCGGTGGTATAGGGCCTCGTCGATGCCAGCGGAGCGGGGACTCGTCGGAGCTGGCATTGTCATTTGCCTCGTCCTCGGTCTCGCCAAATAGCGCCTTGCCCGCTTCATCGCCCTCTTTGTAGGCGGCCACAACCTCCGCCACCCGCATGCGGTACCGCCAGCCCTTGAGGCGGATCTCGCGGGCGGAGCAGTACGAGTCGAGCAGCGCCTCCTGCTCCGCCCGCTCCGCGACGATTTGCTCCTCCGCCTGCAGGTACTCCTGGAGGAGATGGTGGTTGTAGGCGGCGTCGTCTTGCGCCTCCCGGAACTGCTCCTGACGCTTCTGCCTCACCGTGTCCATGTATTGGGCACGAGCCTCGCTGATGGTCATGGTGCAATGCACCAGCGAGGATGGCGCGGAGGAGGGGGTTGGTGCCAGATCGTCAACTGCCATGTTCTCCATTGGGACATCGTCGTCCTCCGGCTGCCTGCCGGCCAGCCAGTCGGCAGCAATGGCCGCCATCTCCTTATGGTCCATCGTCCGCCCGTTCTGAAGAGCGCTGGAGTGCGAGGAAGCCATGGTGGGCAGTAGTGGTGTGGACAAGAGAAAGGGAACGGAGGTAGATGACTGCGGCTATGGCCGACGCATTAGTTTATATAGCAAAGGTGGGCGATGGAGGGAACGACGGGTGGCGCCGGAGTAGCCACCTCAGCAACCGCGTATCATTAATGTGGGTGGCAGATGGAGGACGAACATCACTTGTGTCATTTGAATGTGGAGCGATCACCTACACAGGGAAGCGGCGCGGGCGGCGCTGACCGTTGCGGGCGGAAAGCGCGCGCGGGCAAGGGAGGCGGTCTGGGTGGGCCAGAGCGGTCAGACTCGTGCTTGGCAGCTGGTCGGTCCAGTAGCCGGACATGCTGGCTCGCCAGCGAGCTCGCCGAGCTGAGCGACGACAATCAGACAATTGACGTAGCTTCCGTCCAGGAGTCGGCGCCATTGTCCAAGCTGGTTCATGCCATGTTCACCATAGAGAAGGTGCGGCCACACTTCGGCACCCTAATGGCGGAAGAGCTACCAGCGCAGGAGGACTTGTGCTGCAACTTCACCTCCTCAACGAGCACCGGTGAACAAGCGAACAAAATGTCGTCGCAGACATGTGGCTCTCTGATCCTGGCTTCCTAAATGAGCAGCAGGCGCTGTATTAGACCATCTGTAGGGCCCACGAGGCTCTCTCCGTCGTCCTTCGAGTTGTTGCGCTCACTGTGGCGCCGCCGTCTCGCGTTGTCAACATGGTCAACGGACATGAGGAATGAGGAGATGACTTTACTTGGAGAGGATGACAGTGAGGACCCACCAGGGCCATAGCCGCACGTACGCTAGTGCCTCCTTATTATATACAACTATAATTTTTTTGCTTCCTCCTGATTTCATGATATCACGGTCCCACACTATTGTCAGCCTATGTAGTCATAAACGAGAGAATTGCACAAGGAGCGGTCGACAACTGGGACCAAGCAGCTCGAGCAGTATTTGTGTTTTTGAGGTGTGAGCACTGTAGAGTTTTTCTTGAACGATGTTTTTGTTGTTGTTCAGAGGAGAGTAGGGTATTAACTGGGCGGGCTGTGGCCTGTCTAGCCCAGGACAGATATCCAGCCCAGATATTATTGTTTTTCAAGCTGAAAATGGCTAGCCTAGCTATACTTTTTTTGAGGAATACCCAGGCAAGGTCAACTTGTTATTCTCCGCACCGATGGGCTGCAAATCTTTCCTAGGAGGGACACATTAGGCTTAACAAGAAAATGGGCTTTAAGAAATAATAAATGGGATGTAATTATAAAAACTGGGCAGTAACTATAAAAAAATGCACCAAACACTTAATTAGTTTGTAAAAATATTATTTTTGGATTTTGAAAATTTTAATTTCATTAATTGTTGCGTGCGCAATATTTCGTTGGATTTTTACGTAATACAAATTTATTTTGAAATTATATTTAATCTGACTAGAAATTTCGGGATAAACATATCTCGGATCCCATCAAATTGTGGGAAATTTTATTGAATTCTGTTTTGAGCGGTTGGTTGAAATTATTAATCATTGTCCTAGCTAGGAAATGGGCTGTACTTTTAACAAACTGGAAATGGGATGTAGTAAATTCCATTAAAATTCAAAAATGGGTTGTATATTCTCACAAATCACAAATGGGCTATACGTTCTCTGCCACACACTTATGGGCCTAAAAAGTTGACGCGTCCCCTAAAAAAACTAAGTTGACGCATATGCAAGGCTTTGTCAACTTATAGTCAACACATGGTTCTAGTAGCAGTGGTCGTTGGATGTCCATCCAACGGATGTTGTGCTTCTTCTTCAATCTCGGATATTTTTGCTTCATCCGCCCAAAAAATGATTCCTCCCCCTGACATCTGGGGCGCACTACTTTGGAGGCTGACCTGTGGGCCTACTAAGTTGACGCATACCAACTTAGTCAATATAAACGATTCTAGCTGCAGTGACCGTATGATGTCCATCCAGCGGCTGTCGTGCTTCTACAACCTCTGGTCTTCTTGCTCTAACTGCTCAAACCAGCACCAGCCGTGCTGCCTGCTCCTACCTCCCGTGTCCGGTTGTGCTGCCATCGCTGACCATGCCATCCCTCTATACTCACCCACACCTCCTGTTATTCTCTGGCGACGACAGCCTCACACCGCAGCTGAAGCAGTCAACCCATTTACTCCCCTCCATGTGGGCATCCACTGCCGCGTCTTCCCTACCTTCGCGTCGTTCCCTTCCTAGGCCTCACCGTTGATGCGACATTGTCTACGGACACTGATGTTTCGTTAATGGAGAAGTATGTCATACCAGCTAAGCGCTGTGACAAAAGGAATCAAATTGTTACTGTCAGTTCTATGCATAAACAAAGTACGACCATGCCGTGTTAGCTTCAGAGGTACATGTACTACAAATTGGCAGGATGAAATTTCAGATTATTCCGAAGAAAGAAGTGAAGCCTACCTTTCGAACACCATGCAATCATGTCACGATGGGAAATATTGAGTCCTCAATTATTTTTGAAGCAACAGTATAAGGATTCACGAGGGTGCATGCATATGGTTGTCAAAGTACTAGTCCGTTTTGGAATTTTGTGTTCAACGTGGCTGGATACTTAAATTAGTTAAGATTTGATTTGTTAGGATAGAAGAGAGATAGAGTCTGTATGCCTTTTTCTTGTTTAATTCGATACAGTTTTTATTGCCTATATAAAGGGCTGGCCGACCGGCCGTGTACGGGGAATTTTTTCTTTTTGCTATTTTCCATCGATGGATAGATTGGCAAGTCAGGGTATCTTCAGGCCGCCGCAAAAAATTTGTTGATAGCTTTTGAGACTTTGTGATTTTGGTTTGAGATTGATTCTAGAGTTTCAATTTCTGCTGATCTGCTGAAGATCTTCCACGTACTTTCACTCTTGGGTGTGCATGTTGTTTTCGTGGTGATTGCATCTACAAGATCGCGGGCGCCACACTGTTTCAGGTGACATCATACCGTGAAAGATTGGGCAAATTATTCGCGCCATCGTTTTTTTGTTGACGGTCGCATCAGCCGTCGTCCACTGCCTTGGTGCTCTCGGCGCGGTGTGGTCAACATGGTCAACGCAGGACAACCATCGGAAGAGTAGTTTAGCGGTGAGGCTGACAGCTGGACCCACCAACTACATCTTCGAACACAAGGAAGTGCCTCCTTATCACTCACAAAATAAAAACAATTCCTTCCCCTGATAGCTAGGACCAAGCAGCTATATCTTCGCACGCTAGGAAGTGCGTCCTTATCCTCCCTGACCGTTGGGACCCACCCGGTCAAAGCGTACGTAGCTTTGTCTGTCTGGTCGCGAACATGTTCGTACATACTGGTAGATTGGTCTCTCTGCAAGTATGAACCATGGCCGAGTAAGTAGCGGCACGTGTCGTTGTAGAGCACCTGACATAGCAGTTCACACAGTCCTGTCTAAGTCCTGTACACGTACGTGCAACCACATGGCAAAAAATACGGCCACATACGTACATACGGGCGGGGTCTCGAGCGTGTACTCACGAATATATATGGACGACCAGGGCTTGTGTACATGGAGAAGCAATGGACGGCATCAACGACGTCCTGTTCATTGGGCAGCGAACCGGCTGGGTAAGAACAGAGAAACAATGTCCTATTCATCGGGAGGCAACCGACTGGGTCAGAATGCGTCGTGTTCATCGGGAGCCAACCAGCTTGGACGGAACAACCGATCGAAACAAGGCCTGGCGTACCACAGAACGGAGGAAACAACCTTCTGTTCGACGGCCACGGTCGAAATGAGATCCTGTTCATCGGGAAGGGTCTGGCGTACCGCAAAACAGAGGAAACCGACTTGTGTTCGAGTCCCTACGGTTGAAACGGGGTCCTATTGATCGGGAGGGGTGTGGCGTACCGCAAAACGGAGGAAACTAACTTGTGTTGGAGCGCTACGGTCGAAACGTGGTCCTGTTCATCGGGAGGGGTGTGGCGTACCGCAAAACGGGACTCCACGGGCTACTGTTTATCTCCACGGTCGACCTCCTCCAGCCTCCACCTCTGACTGTTCATCCACGGGCTCCTGTTCATCCAGCCTCCACCGCTCCTCCACCGGTTACTGTTCAACCAACCCTCTCCATGGGGTCCTGTTCAACCACCCCTCCACAGACTACTGTTCATCCAGCCCTCCACCGGCTACTTTTCAACCAGCCCTCCACCGGCTACTTTTCAACCAGCGCTCCACGGGGTCCTATTTATCCAGCCCTCCACGGGGTCCTGTTCATCCAACCCCAACCAGCTCGATTGGGTCCTGTTCATCCAGTGGCAACAGCCTCTACTACCACGGGGTCCTGTTCATCCAACCCCCACCGGGAACTTTTCATCCAACCCACCAACAACACTCACTGTTCATCAAGAGGCAGCATGTTCGATCGGCTTCAGTTAGGAGCAGTAACGAAGGAATCACTCGATCAGGTTCAGTTAACAGCCAGATCGATCGATCGGTCGCTCGAGTTCAGTAACACGTAGCCTGCAGTGCAATCGCTCGGGTTCAGTAGACGAACGCCTCACTTGGGTTCAATTAGAGCCCAACGCCTCGCACCCACGTGCGTACGTGTATGAGAGAAATGTCCATCGCTCGGCCCCCAACCACCCATCATAACCGGGAACTCCCCGATATTTTCCCCGCCCTCGCTTCTACCACGGTTTTTCCCGACATGGACGGCCCAAAGAATGTCATGCAACTGCATCTCCGGCCCGCCCAGGATGAAAAACCCATTTTCTGTCTTTATTTTTTGTCATAGAAGTAGGAGCCCACCACATCTATGATGATACCGGGTTTTGTCACAATTATTGTCATAGAAGTGTAATAAGCATGACAGGAAAAAAATTCGTTCGGCCCAAAATGTCACAGACGTGTCTTTTTTTGTAGTGATAAGCATTGAAGTTTTCTTGTTTAATAATAAAATTATCAAACTCATCCAAGCATTGACTAGTAGATTTATTATGAGGAATGTCACCTTCATAAAATCTATGGAGAGAGTTTACCTCTACTACCTGTGTCGGGTTATCAAGACCATATATTTCTTCAATAGGCGGTAAATTCTTAACATCTTCGACTTTGATACCTTTTTCTTTCATAGATTTCTTTGCCTTTTTCATATCTCCATGACTGAGAAATAGAATACCCCTTTTCTTCGGAGTTGTCTTAGGAGTTGGTTTAGGAAGTGTCCAATCATTGTCATTACTCAATATATTATTCAATAGCAATTCATCTTGCTCAATAGTTCTTTCCCCGAAAACACAACCATCACAACTATCCAGGTGGTCTCTGGAAGCATCGGTTAGTTCATTATGGAAGATATCAAGTATTTCATTTTTCTTGAGAGGATGATCAGGCAAAGCATTAAGTAATTGGAGAAGCCTCCCCCAGGCTCATGGGAGACTCTCTTCTTCAATTTGCACAAAGTTAAATATTTCCTGTAAGGAATCTTGTTTCTTATGAGCAGGGAAATATTTTCAGAGAAATAGTAAATCATATCCAGGGGACTACGCACACAACCAGGAGCAAGGGAATTAAACCATAACTTAGTATCACCCTTTAATGGGGAAGGAAACAATTTGAGAATATAGTAAAAGCGATTTTTTCCTCATGAGCAGATAGGGTGGCTATATCATTCAATTTAGTAAGATGTGCCACAACAGTTTCAAATTCATAACCATAGAAAGGATCATATTCAACCAAAGTAATTAACTCAAGATCGACAGAGAATTCATAATCCTTATGAGTAACAAAGATAGGTGAAGTAGCAAAATTGGGGTCATATTTCATTCTAGCATTCAAGGATTTTTCTTTCAGCTTAGCTAACCGTTTCTTAAGATCCTCTCTATCATTGCAAGCAAAGAAGTCTCTAGCAGTTTATTCATCCATAACATAACCCTCGGGTACAACAGGCAATTCATATCTAGGGGGAGAATCATAATCATCAGTTTCAATAATATCATGAGTTTCAGTAATTTCATTCTCTCTAACCCTAGCAAGTTGTTCATCAAGAAATTCACCTAGTGGAACAGTATTATCAAGTAGAGAAGTAGTTTCATCATAAGCATCATGCATAGCAGAAGTGGCATCATCAATAACATGCGACATACCGGAATCAATAGTAGGTGTATGAGTCGCAAGTTTACTTAAAACAGAAGGAGAATCAAGTGCAGAGCTAGATGGCAGTTCCTTACTTCCCCTCATAGTTGAGGGAAAAATCTTGGTTCTTTGATCTTTAAAATTCCTCAAATTGATCAGCAGATATAAATCCCAACTGACTCAGAGAATAGAACTATGCTCCCAGGCAATGACGCCAGAAAAAGGTCTTGATAACCCACAAGTATAGGGGATCGCAACAACTTTCGAGGGTAGAGTATTCAACCCAAATTTATTGATTCGACACAAGGGGAGCCAAAGAATATTCTTGACTATTATCAACTGAGTTGTCAATTCAACCACACCTAAAAGACTTAATATCTACAGCAAAGTATTTAGTAGCAAACTAATATGGAAGTAGCGTTAATAGTGACAAAAGTAACAGTAGCAATTTTGTAGCAACGGTAAAAGTGGCAACGAAAAAGTAACGAAGCAAAGATCAATATGAAACGAGCTCGTAGGCAGTGGATCAATGGTGGATAATTATGTCGGATGGCATTCATCATGCAATAGTTATAACATGGGGTGACACAGAACTAGCTCCAATTCATCAATATAATGCAGGCATGTATTCCGAATATAGTCATACGTGCTTATGGAAAAGAACTTGCATGCCATCTTTTGTCCTACCCTCCCGTGGCAGCGGGGTCCTATTGGAAACTAAGGGATATTAAGGCCTCCTTTTAATAGAGTACCGGACCAAAGCATTAGCACTTAGTGAATACATGAACTCCTCAAACTACGGTCATCACTAGGAAATGTCCCGACTATTGTCACTCCGGGGTTACCGGATCATAACATGTAGTAGGTGACTATAACTTGCAATATCGGATCAAGAACACAAATATATTCATGAAAACATAATAGGTTCAGATCTGAAATCATGGCACTCGGGCCCTAGTGACAAGCATTAGGCATAGCAAAGTCATAGCAACATCAATCTTAGAACATAGTGGATACTAGGGATCAAACCCTAACAAAACTAACTCGATTACATGGTAAATCTCATCCAACCCATCACAGTCCAGCAAGCCTACAATGGAATTACTCATGCACGGTGGTGAGCATCATGAAATTGGTGATGGAGGATGGTTGATGATGACGATGGCGACGTTGTCCCCTCTCCAGAGCCCCGTACGGACTCCAGATCTTCCCTCCCGAGGAAGAACAGGGATTGGCGGTGGCTCTGTATCGTAAAACGTGATGAATCCTTCTCTATGATTTTTTTCTCCCCGAACGTGAATATATGGAGTTGGTGTTGAGGTCAGTGGAGGTCCAGGGGGCCACAAGGTTAAGGGCGCCCCCAGGGGGGTGGGCGCGCCCCTGCCCTTGTGGCTTGGGTGTGGGCCCCATTTGGTTGATTTTTTCGCCAATATTTTTATTAATTCCAAAAATCATCTCCATGAAGTTTAAGGTCATTCCGAGAACTTTTATTTCTACACAAAAATAAGACCATGGCAATTCTGCTGAAAACAGCGTTAGTCCGGGTTAGTTCCTATTCAAATCATGTAAGTTAAAGTCCAAATCAAGGGCAAAAGAGTTTGGAAAAGTAGATATGACGGAGACGTATTAGGCACGAGGCGGTGGAACTACAGAGTAACGGGAGAGAGAAGGGCGCCAATGGCTTGGTGTATCCTCTTGGGGCGCCTCCTCCCCTCTATATATAGGTGGAGGGGTGTGGGGAACAACCCCTCCAATCCCTAGGGCGCAGCTAATGGAGGAGGAGGTGGAATCCTAGTCCTCCTACTTCCCTTCCATACAAAAGTGGACTTTCCACCTTTCCCAACTGCATGGGCCTTGAGGGACTTGTGTGCGCCTGGCCCAATAAGGCCAGGGCACCTCCTCTCAGCCCATGCTCCTCCATAACCAAGCAACATTTCCTTATTCCTCTTAGGTAACTAAGGATAATTTTGACCGCTGTCTAGTGATCCACTCCTGGATCACTATTGTGCCCCCTTGCCAAACTCATGGCAAGGCACACATCTGGTACACAACATGGCATGCATAATAGAACATATGGCTAAGGCATAGGGAATGACTTTCATTCTCTCTCTATCTTCCACCGTGGTCGAGCTTGAAGGTACGTCGGTATTTCCCCAAAGATGAAGGGATGATGCAACACAGTAGCGGTACGTATTTCCCTCAGATATGAAACCAAGGTTATCGAACCAGCAGGAGAACCAAGCAACACAACGTAAACAACCCCTGCACACAGATAACAAATCCTCGCAACCTCACATGTTAAAGGGGTTGTCAATCCCTTCCGGGTAACGACGCCTCAAGATAGGCAAACGGACGTGAGAAAGTTCTAATAGATTGATAGATTGAACACTAAATAAAATAAATAAGAATAAATTGCAGCAAGGTATTTTTTTATTTTTAGTTCAATAGATCTGAAAATAAAAGCAAAGGAAAATAGATCGCAAAGGCAAATAATATGAGAAAGAGACCCAGGGGCCGTAGGTTTCACTAGTGGCTTCTCTCGAGAGAAATGGCAAACGGTGGGTGAACAAATTATTGTTGGGCAATTGATAGAACCTCAAATACTCATGACGATATCCAGGAAATGATCATATATTACATAGGCATAACGTCCAAGATTAGTAGACCGAATCCTGCCTGCATCTACTACTATTACTTCACACATCGACCGCTATCCAGCATGCATCTAGTGTATTAAGTTCATGGAGAAACAGAGTAATGCAATAAGAACGATGGCATGATGTAGACAAGATCTATCTATGTAGAGATAGACCCCATCATTTTATCCTTCATAGCAACGATACATACATGTCGGGTCCCCTTCTGTCACTGGGATCAAGCACCGTAAGATCGAACCCACTACAAAGCACCTCTTCCCATTGCAAGATAAATAGATCAAGTTGGTCAAACAAAACCCAAATATTGGAGAAGAAATACGATACTATAAACAATCATGCATAAAAGAGATCAAAGAAACTCAAATACTTTCATGGATATACAAAGATAGATCTGATCATAAACTGAAAGTTCATCGATCCCAACAAACACACCGCAAAAGAGTTACATCATATGGATCTCCAAGAGACCATTATATTGAGAATTCAGATATATATATATATATATATATATATATAGAGAGAGAGAGAGAGAGAGAGAGAGAGGAAGCCATCTAGCTACTAACTACGGACCCGAAGGTCTACAAAAAACTGCCCATGCATCATCGGCGAGGCATCAATGTAGGTGGTGAATCCCATCCGAGATGGTGTCTACATTGGATCTAGTGGTTCTGGACTCTGTGGCAGCTGGATGAATATTTCATTAACTCCCCTAGAGTTTTGGGAATATTGGGGTATTTATAGAGTAATGAGGTGGTCTGGGGGCACCCGAGGTGGGCACAACCCACCAGTGCGTGCCTGGGCCTCCAGTGGGTTGTGCTCTCCTCGGAGCACCCCCAGGTGCAGCCAGGGCCCATTACATGTCTTATGGTCCATAAAAAATCTCTGTAAAGTTTCGTGGCATTTGGACTCCGTTTGGTATTGATTTTCTGCGATGTAAAAAACATGGAAAAAATAGCAACTGGCACTTGGCACTATGTCAATAGGTTAGTACCAAAAAATGATATAAAATGACTATAAAATGATTATAAAACATCCAAGATTGATAATATAATAGCATGCAATAATCAAAAATTAGAGAAACATTGGAGACATATCAGCCGTCTCCCTGGAGAAGGAGCCGGACCGGGTCTTGGCGCTTCTCGGGAGCAATGGTGGTGTAGATGAATATGAAGCCAGGGGAGAAGGAGAAGGTAGGAGGCAAGCCGTACAGTTGGAGTACGATAGCACTGACGCGTTCGTCTTGTACTGGTGACCTGCTGCCCATCTGTCTGGCTCTTCCCCCTTTCCCCAGCGCCGTCATCACCGTTTCCCCAGCTGCCGGGGTGCTTCCGCTTCCTCTAGTGGTCTTCCAGCTGGGCCTCGACATCCTTGTCTACCAGAGCTTGTGCTGGAGTCTTCCAACTGGTCCTGGAAGTGGTGACCAGGGGCCCGCTGTGGTGCTCCTTCCGCCCTCCTCCTTCGCAGCCTCGCCACTCCCGATCTTGTCAGTCTACGCTTGGAAGGCCCTGACAGGATCGGGGTGGCGTTGTGCCGGTGCGCATCCCGCCCTCTTATCTTCCCACCGCACTACCTCGGAGAAGAGGGACAGGGAGAGGAGTTTATGGAGAACTTATCTTTTTCAATCTTAAATCTGTAGGCATTTGCCAAATTTTAATTCAAATAATGTAATCTCTCGAGTCCGTGTTTGTGTTCTGTAATGCTTGTACTTGCATTATCAGCATATTAATGAAAATGATGAACCTTGCCAGGAACCCGTGCATGTATATGTCCATGCAGAGGTGGGATGCCTCCTTAGTGTAAATAAACGAGTTTTCCCCGGCAGGCTACCCTTCCGGCACCTTTTTTTTGCCAGAGAAATGTGTCTACCGCACAAAAATAAAGGGACCAGCCCCTCGCCAACTTCCTTTTACCAAAGGCCACTGCGACCATCCTGACCGAAGCAACATTCAAGTCAAGGATGGGAGCACCTATGTCTCAAAAGAGTGGCGAGGTTTTCTCATGCACAAGTTATACCTTACAGAACACTAACGGACGAGAGGTAGAACTTACCTGTTTGGCTCACCGGAGATCACAATGTTGGTCCATCTTCCCAACTCCTTGTAGAGGCCAAGTTCATGGCAGGAACCTGTAGCTTCATGCAGATGGGAGTGATGCAAGATGCGATCCTATCTATATGCATATGAAAATGCTCATGACATGCTTTATGCAATGCTCTTGGAATGCTCATGCATGCATGCAACTTGGTCGCCCCCAGCGCTTCGTTTATTTCTCCGCTGCTCAAGATAATCGCCTGGCTTTGTACAAGGGGTTACATTGTGGCACCCCGGCTTAGAGCAACCGGTTTACCTTGCATTGCCAGCCCGGAGATCTTGTCTTCTGGCAATACACAACATCTTGGTACAGAAAACAACCACATTATTGATGCTAGCAGAACATAGCTCATATTACAACAAGTTGTGAGGCCAAGTGGCACACACCGTGCGGCTGAACAATATGTACATTATTTAATGAACACAAAGGTGGCCTCGATCACGACAACTACTTGGCAGCAGAACGAAGACATAGCGGAACTCCATAGCACATGGATACCGATGTGGACATGATCTAGACTCAGACAACACTCCGTTCCAACGAAAATTTTCTGAAATCTGGGATGACATGCCAGGTCAGTACATTGAATGTATTTGCAAGCTCACAATAAACATAATGACACACAATATCATGATATTAAGCTGGTTATCACAAATGCAAGAACATACTAGTGATGAAGTGAACAAAATCTCGTGCCTCAAGTTCCTCAGACTTGCTTACCATACGGGCTACCTTGTAACCAAGCAGTGATCTTTCTCGGATCACAAACGGAACACCATCTTGGTCTTTAAACGGGTTACCTCGTAAACAAACGGTGATCTTTCTTGGATCACAAACTGACCAACATCTTGGTCTCCATAATCAGAATGGTCTCTCAACCACCCCCTTCCCAACAGTGCAATGTTATTAGATTTAGTGTGCAAGATTATTTAAACGTTGACCCATCGTGTGACCTACTTTCGAGTGTGTCCGTAACCGTGGACTCGACTATCGATAGATTAAATACACTCTGCAGAGGTAGCGCATTATACCCACACCACGAAATCCATGCCCTCGTACTCCCATTCAGGTGGACCAAGGACATTCCGACAGAACCCTTCTATTGCCATGACACTCTCCCGGCCACTCCGACTAACTCCCCACTGGGCTAAGTCATGGGTGACCCCGTGTCTACCAAAGACACCAACGGCCACCGTCATGGCAAAAACATAAACGGTCCCAAACGGGGACAAGGTACCATCACAACAACGGGCACACAAGGTTATGTCTGCTTACCGGGCCAGGGTAACATACGCCCATAACCTTCCCTCGTTTGAGGCACTGACCAGAGGCATGACAATGGACCAAATAAAGGCCTTACCACAAAGGGAAATGTGGTTGCACTGGGGAAAAACTCGATTCAGTGGCACCATGACCCGATCAACAATGAGGGCCTTGTTTACCAGAGTTTGGAAATCTGGAATATCAAACATACTGAGTGTGCACCGGAGATGTTGGTTTAATCCTCCAAGAAATCGGTCAGTCTTTCTTTCTTTTGTGGCCACATCATAGAGGGGGTAACGGGCCAAATGATTGAACTTATGCAAATATTCACTCACAGACTAACTTCCTTGGACGAGCGCGAGGAATTCACGTTGCTTGACCTTCATAATACCAGCAGGGATATGGTATTTACAAAATTGATCTTTGAATTTTGCCCAAGTGATTTCCCCATTAGCAGGCCACATGGCTTTCGCATTTTCCCACTATATACCGGCAGCTCCTTCGACATAATGTGTTGCAAAGGGAACCTTGTCATCCTCTTCAGTACGAGCAATCTCAAGCTTCTTCTCAATAGTTCGTAACCAATCGTCTGCGTCCAAGGGATCAATAACCTGACTGAAACTGGGAGGCTTGGTTCGCTGAAAATCTGACAGTTTGGAGTGATGACCGTTCTGATTTCCATTCCGCCCAACCATAGCTTGCACACTTCTTAATATTTCGAGCAGATCATTATTCCTTCTTTCCTCAAACATGCGTAAAATTTGCTCGGTGGAGGATGGATTTTGCGGTGGAGGCAGTGGTGGAGCGTACGGCTCAGGAGAGTGCCCTGCCTGTCGCGTGGAACGGTGAACAGGGACATCCTCACAAGCGGCACTACTACTGCCTCCCCGCATCATCCGATTATTTTTTCCCAAGACAACACAACAGAGATGAGCAACATCGAAAAATAGTGGTGAAAAGCCAGCGACAAAACCTGAAAGAAAGCGAAATACGAAAGAAGCACGATGAATAAAAGAAAGTTCCAACATAATTATACATAGACTCATACATAAATGGAAATTGACATGATAAGTTAGACTACTCTCATACACACAACGGGACATCATGACTCATACGACTACATTCGTACATCAACATGACAACTGCGGATACTCGGTCGCTCTAATGCTCTGCTGGTGCGGTGGGGTCCTCTCTTGAAGCGAACTCGGATCCTGAACTGACGACGTTAACCGAGACCTCCGGGTTAAAGGTAACACGATGATGCTGCCTCGAGGGCTCTCCCTCCGGCGCAGGTGCAGGATGAGGCTGAAGCATCGGGGCTACGTGGGTAGTGAGAAGGGAGGCCCACTCAGCAGGAGCACTGAGAGGAGTCATGGTCGAGGTGCCCAAGCTACTCGGAGGAGTAACCGGTGAAATAGGCGAGCTAGAACCAGGTGGAATATAAGGGTTAAATCTCGTAGATGATGGAGTAGAGAATGCTCTAGTGGCGGCTAAAGTAGTGCGAGCACAAGTGAGCTCTCGATCCAGCTCGTGAATCAGAAGGTAGCTAGCAGTGATGTAGCGGGAAAAGTGGCTGGCAGTACTATCAGACTCCGGATCAATGACAGGAAAACGAACACGACCATTGTCGTGCAAGGAGGGATAGTAGTGGAAACCTGGGTGGTTCTGCATCCGGACCTCGTTATAGCGCAAGTCGACGCGGACCACAAATGCGGCAAACTGGACAGCCTGAGAAGTAGTAGAAGCGAAACCGCTCCTGGAGGTACGAATGTAAGTGCTGGAAGATGAACTGGTGCACAGGGTAACCACTGCGTGATACTCATACACCGAGCTTGCTAGACGCTCCCGGTACACATGATAGGCTGGATCGTCACCGAGAGGGTACAACCGACGCCACACGTTACGAAGGAGATGCGGTAACATGTACGACACTGGAGCCATCTACACTCACAGCCATTAGTAGGTTAGAATAACAATAAAACGAGTGTATGCAAGGCAACAATCAACTACAAACACTACCGACACTCAACTTTTACTCTAACTAGTGTCCAGTTAACACGTCGGTAGTCTAGCGTGTCCTATAGTCAGCGCGGCTCTGATACCAAGCATTGTGGCACCCTAGCTCAAAGAAACCGGTTTACCTTGCATTGCCAGCCCAGCGATCTTGTCTTCCTGCAACACACAACATCTTGGTACAGAAAACAACCGCTTTATTGATGCTAGCGGAACATAGCTCATATTACAACAAGTTGCGAGGCCAAGTGGCACACACGGTGCGGCTGAACAATATGTACATTATTTAATGAACACAAATGGGTCCTCGATCACGACAACTACTCGGCAGCAGAATGAAGATGTAGCGGAACTCCATAGCACAAGGACACCGATGTGGACACGATCTAGACTCGGAAAGCACTCCGTTCCAACGAGACTTTCCTAAAGGTCAGTACATTGAATGTACTTGCAAGCTCACAACAAGCATAAACATAATGACTAACAATATCATGATATTAAACAGGTTATCATCAATGCAAGAACATACTAGTGATGTAGTGAACAAAATCTCGTGCCTCAAGTCCCTCGGACTTGCTTACCATACGGGTTACCTTGTAACCAAGGAGTGATCTTTCTCGGATCACAAACGGACCAACATCTTGGTCTTTAAATGGGTTACCTCGTAACCAAATGGTGATCTTTCTTTGATCACAAACTGACCAACATCTTGGTCTCCATAATCAGAATGGTCTCTCAACCATCCCCTTCCCAACAATGCAATGTTATTAGCTTTAGTGTGCAAGATTATTTAAATGTTGATCCATGGTGTGACCTACTTTCGAATGTGTCCGTAACCGTGGACTCAGCTATCGATAGATTAAATACATGCACTCTGCAGAGGTAGCACACGATACCCACACCACGGAATCCATGGCCTCGTACTCCCATTCGGGTGGACCAACGGCATTCCGATAGAACCCTTCCATTGCCATGACACTCTCTCGGCGACTCCAACTAACTCCCCACTGGGCTAAGTCATGGGTGGCCCCGTGTCTACCAGAGACACCAACGGCCACCGTCGTGGCAAAAACATAAACGGTCCCAAACGGGGACAAGGTACCATCACAACAACGGGCACATAAGGTTATGTCTGCTTACCGGGCCAGGGTAACGCACGCCCATAACCTTCCCTCGTTGGAGGCACCGACCAGAGGCATGACAACGACCGAATAAAGGCCTTCCCACAAAGGCAAATGTGGTTGCACTGGGGAAAAACTCGATTCAGTGGCACCATGACCCGATCAACGATATGTTCAAGTTGAGTTATTATCAAGTTCAACTTACAATAAAAATAACCGGTGTCATGATATGCCATGAAAATGCAACCATATAACATGCATTACTTATCATAAAAAATAATGGATCAACTATATCGAGCACTAACCATTCCTATCAGAAAGTCATAACACTTTTCTGGTTATGTTTATTCAGCAAACTTAACCATGACAATAACATAGTACAGTTCTTTTCTCACTCAAGAAAATATTAGCCCAAACTATTATTTTTCATAACCAAATTATTTGTCCATAATCAAATATTACTTCTAATGACTTGAACTAACTTAGTTAGCTTTAACCTTATGTAAATAAAACATATCAACATACACAAGCATTCAACAGAATAAACATATATTTATTTTAGTGATTTAAATGCATGAACTAAATCATTCATTCAAGTTGAAAAATCACAAATATTGCAATGGCACCATAAAATGTTGCTATGGCTTGCCTTAGTGCAGATGAGGTTCACACTCCTCCTAGTGATCCTCAAGACAACCTTCACCTCCTGAAAACAATTAAAAGCATAAAAATAAAACATTAAGAAACACTCTAAAATTCACCAGAAAATCTAGACTACAGGGAAAAAAATCTCATTTTTGCTGAGCTGCTAGATATTTTCATAAAGAACCTAATGCAAAAAGAATCAATTCATTTGGACTTAGGGTTAAAAAGTTGTGGCTGTTTGAAGCTCTTTCTTTAAATTTGAATTTGATTTAAATAAAAACAGATCTGGAGGGGGGGGGGGACGTCGAAGGTGTAAACCCGCGGGGCGCCACCACTCGTATCGCTTCGGGTGTGAGCCAGAGTGGCTGACAGCGGGCCCCGCTGGTCAGGTGAGAGGGAGGGGGAGAGGGAAACAAAGCACGATGAGGCTCCACCAGAGCACACACCAGCGAGAAGGGCATCTTGGCTGGGGCTAGAGGGATAGATTGAGAGAGGAGACAGAGGCACACCTGCCCGTACCCGTAGATTAGCTAGGGGTGGTCGGACGGCGTCGGAACGAGCCTCTCCGGCGGCAGCGGAGAGCAGAGGTCGCTGGAGTTGGAGATGACGGCGACCAGAGGCTACACCAGTGGCTGCAACCGGGTCAGACGGCACCACTGATGCATGGCGGGGGCTCTGGAAGAGTAGCTTGAGCTCGGGAGGGACTGGAACGGTGGGGGCGAACCGAGGGGATCACCGTCGACCTTGGGGACGATGGCCCGAGGCCCGCCCGGCCGGGCTACGGCTTCCTACGGTCTTGTGGAGTGTGTGAGGTGGGTTTGTGATGCTCAGGAGGGCTCGGGAGGGCTGGATTTATAGGCGAGCGAGGTGAGGGGTTCGGGCTCCGCCGGAGGACACCTGGACACGGTGCTCCGCGATGAACAACGTCAGTGAGCGAGGGGGAACGCGATGCATCTCACGCGGGCACTGTGAGTGTGCGGCGACGAACACATGATCGAGGGGGTGGTGACGAACACAGTGCGTGGCGCACTGTTCTGTTGGCCGGACCACGGCCGTGCTTGCTGCGGCGAGCTCCGGTGTCGGTGAGTGCCACGAGGGAGTTAAGGGAGTAGAGACAGTGATGGTGGTGAGGTGCAGAAGCCGGGGAAGCGAGCATGCGACGCATAGAGCGCTCGGCGGCACTCAAAGCGCGTCGGCTAACAGGCTGGCACCATGCACACGCGTGGTCACCGTGTCCACTTCGGCATAGAGCCACGGCTGGCCCCAATTTCATGTCTGGCGTGTAGTCCTTAATGGTTAGGGTTGTGCCAATGCTTTGAGTTGAGCTCAGGTGCTGTAAGTTGGAGTGTTACTTCCTGGTAAGTTTCTGGACATTAACTTTGAGAGTTAACTATGGTCAAACCAGTAGGAGTTGAGAGTTGAACTTTGGAGGCTAGCAATCATCTAGGAAGGTAGTCATGTACAAGAAAATTCAGCAGCATTGGAGCAAGTAAAATGGTAGTTGTTGTAGAAACTACCATTTCTGTCCAGAATAGAAAATATTTTATGAAGCAAAAAATATTCCAAAAAGAGAGGCAATATTTTTGCTCAGAAAGGTGCCCTAGGGTTAAAAGAATATTTGGGAATTTTCTCAGATTTTTTTGGGCAATAGAAATTGGGGTTGCTTTGGAACACAAGTGGCTGGTTAGGGTTTTGGAGAAGAAAATGAATATTTTTTGTTTAAAAAATATATTAATAATATTATTTTGAGGTTGACTAGAGAATAAATGATGGCTAGCGAGAGGGATGAGTCACTTGGGTGAAAATCAAGGTGATGCCCAAGTGTTAAGTCCAACTAAAATGATTCAAAACTCCAAATTCAAAGCAAAACCAAATAAAAGTCAGAAAAAGAGAGGGCAAAAACCAGGCTGTCACAAACCTCCCCCACTTAGGATGAATCTCGTCCTCGAGATTCAGTTTCTCGGGAAAACAATTCTGGATAGTTTGCCTTTAGAAATTCTTCTCGTTCCCAAGTTGCTTCTGCCTCTGTGTGATGCTCCCACTGAACCTTGTAAAATTTTCTTGTTTTACTACAAGTGGTCCTTTCTATCTCATCCAAAATTCTGAACAGTTTCTACTCATACGTTAAATCCTTAGCCAACTCTATTTCTGTCATAGCCGTCTTTTTCTCGGGCGGCGATATACATCGTCTCAACTATGAGACATGGAACACATTGTGCACTTCTGACAATTCTAGGGGAAGTTCCAACTGATATGCAACAGTACCCACTCTGGACATAACTGGGAACGAACCAATAAACCTGGGTGCCAAATTTGCGCGAGTCTGAAACCTCTTGACTTCTTTCATAGGAGTGACTGGAGGTATACATGCTCTCCGGGTTCAAAACTGATATGTCGGTGTTTTGCATCATAGTAACTCTTCTGTCGGGATTTGGTTAATTGCAATCAGTCTCGAATTTCCTTGACTTGCTTTTCAGCTTCCATCATGAGATCAGTTTCTAAAATGTGCCTATCTCCGGTTTAGGATCAATTCAACGGAGTGCGACACTTACGGCCATACAGAGCCTCATAAGGTGACATCTTTAAACTAACCTGGAAACTATTGTTGTAGGAGAACTCGGCATACGGCAGACAGTCTTCCCATTTAGGCCCTTGGGCCAAGGCACATGCTGGAAGAATATCTTCGAGTATTTGGTTTACCCGCTCAGTCTGTCCATCGGTCTGAGGATGATAAGCGGTACTATATTTTAGGGTTGTCCAAAAAGGTTGATGGAGACGTGACTTGAAAGCAGTGGTAAATAGTGACCCCCGGTCGGAAGTGATTGTTCGAGGTACTCCATGCAGAGTGACTATTCTGGACACATAATTGTGCGAGTTGATTGGCTCGGTATGTGGTTTTGATGGGAATAAAATGAGCTACTTTGGTTAAGCTGTCCACTGTGACCCATACTGCATCATTGCCTTGCTGAGTCTTTGGTAGCCCTGTGATAAAATCCATGCAGACATCATCCCACTTTGATCGTGAAATGAGCAACGGTTGGAGGAGTCCGGCTGGTTTCTGGTGTTCCGCCTTCACTTTGTTGCATATGTCGCAACAGGCCACAAAATAGGCGATATCCTTCTTCATCCCGTCCCACCAGAATATCTGCCGAAGGTCTTTGTACATTTTCGTGCCTCTGGGGTGAATAGAGTACGAAGATTCGTGTGCTTCTGACAGTATCCTCTTCCTTAAGTCAACTTGATTTGGTACACAAATCCTTCTGCGGAACCTTAGTGTACCTTGCTGATCCTTAGAAAAATCTGGGATCTGTCCTGCCAACATACGCTTGGCATGCTTTTGTAGCACTGGGTCATTTGGCTGGGCCTTGAGGATCTCATCCTCGAGGGTAGGAGTAATTTCCATAATATTGGCAAGACCCGCATCAATGATGACCAGGTGGAGCTGGGTAATCTCTTCCTGAAGTTCGGGAGGCAAGGATTCCATCATGGTATTCAGACTGACAGGCTTACGACTGAGTGCATCGACAACCACGTTGGCCTAACCCGAGTGATAATTAATTTCGAGATCATAATCCTTGACTAACTCAAGCCATATTCATTGGTGGAGGTTTAAATCTGGCTGAGTAAAGATGAACTTGAGGCTTTTGTGGTCCGTAAACATTTGACACCTCTTTCCAATGAGATAGTGCCTCCAGATTTT
This sequence comes from Triticum urartu, assembly GCF_056163025.1. Classification (NCBI taxonomy): domain Eukaryota; kingdom Viridiplantae; phylum Streptophyta; class Magnoliopsida; order Poales; family Poaceae; genus Triticum; species Triticum urartu. The sequence goes on along the minus strand of NC_141877.1, from coordinate 144,184,031 downwards.
TAGAGCATGAACCATCGCGGCTAATTCCAGATCATGAGTAGGATAGTTCCCTTCGTGGGGCCGTAACTGTCGAGATGCATATGCTACCACCTTGCCTTCTTGTATAAGTACGCATCCGAGACCTTGTCTGGAAGCATCACGGTACACATCAAAGCTGCGGTAGATGTCTGGAAGAGTCAACACAGGCGCTGTTGTCAGTCTGGTTTTCAGCTCATTAAAGCTTTTCTCACAATCCTCAGTCGATTCAAATTTCTTATCTTTCTTGAGAAGCTCTGTCATTGGCTTGGCAATCTTAGAGAAACCTTCAATGAAGCGACGGTAGTATCCGGCTAATCCAAGGAAACTCCGGATTTGGGATACTGTTGTGGGTGCCAGCCAATTGAGCACGTCCTTCACCTTTCTTGGATCCATGGCTATACCTTCTGCTGATAGTATATGTGCAAAAATCCAACTTGCTTGAGCCAAAACTCGCATTTACTGAATTTGGCGTATAGCTAATGGTCACGGAGTCTTTGTAAGACGGCCCTGAGGTGTTCCTTGTGCTATTCTTCACTTTTTGAGTATATGGGGATATTATCGATGAAGAACACCACAAATTTATCCAGGAAGTCCATGAATACTTTATTCATCATATGCATGAAGAAAGCAGGGGCATTGGTGAGCCCGAAAGACATAATGGTATATTCGTAAAGACTGTACCGGGTAGTGAACGCGGTCTTAGGAATATCTTCCTTTTTAATCTTGAGTTGGTGGTACCCTGTACTTAAATCAATTTTGGAGAATACCCTTGCTCCACTGAGTTGATCAAATAATTCATCAATCCTGGGCAGCGGATATTTGTTTTTGATGGTGACATCATTCAACTGACGGTAATCCACACACATCCAGAGACTGCCATCCTTCTTATCCACAAAGATTGCGGGTGATCCCCATGGTGAAGAGATGGGTCGGATATACCCTTTTTGGAGCATCTCATCAAGCTATTTCTTTAACTTTATAATTCTGACGAAGGCACCCGATAATATTTCTCGTGTATCAGTATAGTTCCGGGCACAAGATCTATTGTGAACTGAAGCTCTCGGTCTGGCGGCATGACTGGCAGTTCTTCTAGAAATACATCGAGAAACTCACTGGCCACATGAATCAATTCCAATTCACCAGCCATAGCGGTGAAGACCATTTCTTTCTTGGGTATGCTTCTGCGGGCATAGAATTTTGTAGTCTTCTCTTCTTGACTTGTCAAGGTGACTTTTCGGGTCACACAGTTAATGCATACTTGGTATTGGGTTAACCAATTCATTCCCAAGATAATGTCCAATTTGGCAGATTCGATGACTATCAAGGAAGTTGGAAATCGGACTTCGTTGATACTAATTTCCAGACTATGACAGACTAGATTGCTTCCGAGCAGAGATCCCAGGGATTGTACCAGCATATTCTTGCTCAAAATCGAACAAGAAAATTTGTTTTGGGCAGCAAAACTCCGCGAAATAAAAGAGAGGGAAGCCCCTGAGTCAAATAAAATTATGGCAGGTATGCTATTAACAGAAAACATACCAATGACGACTTCGGGGTTCTCTTGGGCTTCGTCTATGGAGAGGTGATGCACTTGCCCGCTGATGTGTTGCTGGACAGGGTGTGGCCCCATAAAGTTGACTTGTGGCCTGAATGGAGCATTAGTTTTGCCGTTCTTGGGACACTGCTTGGCATAATGTTCGGTTTGTCCACAACTGAAACAAGAATTGTTGTGCTGGCACTCTTCTCGCACCGGGTTAGTCATGACATTCTTGAATTGTGTAGTGGTTTTGTTAACTTTCTGCTTCCAATTGGGCTTGTACTCTACTTGAGTATGCTGCCAAGTACGAGCCTTTTCCACTAGTTGAACATCTTTCCTAGGCTCGAACTTGCGCTTGTGATCGTTAGTGGAAAGTTTGTTGTCATGGATGAGCTTGTGCTCCCTTTCAGCAATGAGGGCCTTGTTTACGAGAGTTTGGAAATCTGGAAAATCAAACATACTGAGTGTGCACCGGAGATGCTGGTTTAATCCTCCAAGAAATCGATCAATCTTTCTTTCTTTTGTGGCCACATCATAGAGGGAGTAATGGGCCAAATGATTGAACTTATGCAAATATTCACTCACAGACTGACTTCCTTGGATGAGCACGAGGAATTCAAGTTGCTTGACCTTCATAATACCAGTAGGGATATGGTATTTACGAAAGTGATCTTTGAATTTTGCCCAAGTGATTTCCTCATTAGCAGGCCACATGGCTTTCACATTTTCCCACCATATAGCGACAGCTCCTTCGAGATAATGTGTTGCAAAGGGAACCTTGTCATCCTCTTCAGTACGAGAAATCTCAAGCTTCTTCTCAATAGTTCCTAACCAATCATCTACGTCCAAGGGATCAATAACCCGACTGAAACTGGGAGGCTTGGTTCGCAGAAAATCTAATAGTTTGGAGTGATGACCGTTCTGATTTCCATTCTGCCCAACCATAGCTTGCACACTTAATATTTCGAGCAGATCATTATTCCTCTTTCCTCAAACTTGCGTAAAATTTGCTCGGGGGAGGGTGAATTTTGTGGTGGAGGAGGTGGTGGAACGTATGGCTCGGGAGAGTGCCCTGCCTGTCGCGTAGAACGGCGAACAAGGACATCCTCACAAGCGGCACTACAGCTGCCTCTCCGCGTCATCCTATTATTTGTTTTCCCAAGAAAACACAACCAAGATGAGCAACATCCAAAAATACTGGTGAAAAGCCAGCGACAAAACCAGAAAGAAAGCAAAATATGAAAGAAGCACGGCGAATAAAAGAAAGTTCCAACATAATTATACATAGACTCATACATAAAAGGTAAATGACATGATAAGTTCAACTACTCTCATACATAGAACATGACAGCATGACTTGTATGACTACATCTGTACATCAATATGACAACTGCGGATACTTGGTCGCTTTAATGCTCTGCTGGTGCGGCGGGGTCCTCTCCTGAAGCGGACTCGGATCCTGAACTGATGACGTTAACCGAGACCTCCGGGTTAAAGGTAACACGACGACGTTGCCTCGAGGGATCTCCCTCCGGAGCAGGTGCAGGATGAGGCTGAAGCATCGCGGCTACGGGGGTAGTGATAAGGGAAACCCACACAGCAGGAGCACAGAGAGAAGTCATGGTCGAGGTGCCTGAGCTACTCGGAGGAGTAACCGGTGAAATAGGCAAGCTAGAACCAGGTGGACTATAAGGGGGTAAATCCCGTAGACGATGGAGTAGAGAATGCTCTAGTGGCGGCTAAAGCAGTGCGAGCACGAGTGAGCTCTCGAGCCAACTTGTGAATCAGAAGGTAGCTAGCAGTGATGTAGTGGGAAAGGTAGCTGGCAGTACTATCAAACTCCGGATCAATGATAGGAAAACAGACACGACCATTGTCATGCAAGGAGGAATAGTAGTGGAAACCTGGGTGGTTCTGCATCTGGACCTCCTTATAGCGCAAGTTGACGAGGACCTCAAATGCGGCAAACTGGACAGCCTGAGAAGTGGTAGAAGCGAAACCGCTCCTGAAGGTACGAATGTAAGTGCTGGAAGATGAACAGGTGCGCAGGGTAACCACTGCGTGATACTCATACACTGAGTTTGCTAGACGCTCCCGGTACACACGATAGGCTGGATCGTCACCGAGAGGGTACAGCCGATGCCACACGGCATGAAGGAGATGCGGTGACGTGTACGACATCAGCTGCAACTGGCACAGATACGACACTGGAGCCATCTACACTCACAGCCATTAGTAGATTAGAATAACAATAAAACGAGTGTATGCAAGGCAACAATCAACTACAAACACTATCGACACTCAACTTTTAGTCTAACTAACGTCTAGTTAACATGTCGGTAGTCTAGCGTGTCCTACAGTCAACGCGGCTATGATACCAAGCGTTGTGGCACCCCGACTCAGAGCAACCGGTTTACCTTGCACTGCCAGCCCAGAGATCTTGTCTTCTGGCAACACACAACATCTTGGTATAGAAAACAACCGCTTTATTGATGCTAGTGGAACATAGCTCATATTACAACAAGTTGCGAGGCCAAGCGGCACACACGGTGCGGGTGAACAATATGTACATTATTTAATGAACACAAAGGGGGCCTCGATCATGACAACTACTCGGCAACGGAACGAAGAGGTAGTGGAACTCCATAGCACAGGGACACCGATGTGGACACGATCTAGACTCGGACAGCACTCCGTTGCAACGAGACTTTCCTGAAATCTGGCATGGCACGCCAGGTCAGTACATTGAATCTACTTGCAAGCTCACAACAAGCATAAACATAATGACAAACAATATCATGATATTAAACAGGTTATCATCAATGCAAGAACATACTAGTGATGAAGTGAACAAAATCTCGTGCCTCAAGTCCCTCGGACTTGCTTACCATACGGGTTGCCTTGTAACCAAGCAGTGATCTTTCTCGGATCACAAACGAACAAACATCTTGGTCTTTAAACGGGTTACCTCGTAACCAAAAGGTGATCTTTCTTGGATCACAAACTGACCAACATCTTGGTCTTCATAATCAGAATGGTCTCTCAACCATCCCCTTCCCAACAGTGCAATGTTATTAGCTTTAGTGTGCAATATTATGTAAACATTGACCCATGGTGTGACCTACTTTCAAGTGTGTCCGTAACCGTGGACTCGGCTATTGATAGATTAAATACACTTTGTAGAGGTAGCGCACTGTACCCACACCATGGATTGCATGGCCTTGTACTGCCATTCGGGTGGATCAACGACATTCCGACAAAACCCTTCCATTGCCATGACACTCTCCCGACCACTCCGACTAACTCCCCACTGGGCTAAGTCATGGGTGGCCCCGTGTCTACCAAAGACACCAACGGCCACCGTCGTGGCAAAAACATAAACGGTCCCAAACGGGGACAAGGTATCATCACAACAACGTGCACACAAGGTTATGTCTGCTTACCGGGCTTTGGTAACGCACGCCCATAACCTTCCCTCATTGTAGGCACCGACCAGAGGTATGACAACGGACCGAATAAAGGCCTTCCCACAAAGGCAAATGTGGTTGCACTGGGGGAAAACTCGATTCAGTGGCACCATGACCCGATCAATGATATATTCAAGTTGAGTTATTATCAAGTTCAACTTAAAATAAAAATAACCGGTGTCATGATATGCCATGAAAATGCAATCATATAACATGCATTACATATCATAAAAAAATAATGGATCAACTATATCAAGCCACTGGTGCGCGTCGGTCGTAAATAAACAATTTGAAACCCCTTTCCGTGACGTCATTTGGAACCGTCGCCAAGTGAGTGTGGGCGATAGGAGGGTCCTTCCATCACGACCCAAAAACCGTCGGGGATAGGGCCCCTACAGTACTCCTACTCGTTTCTTCTTGCATTGCCATCACAGTCGGTGTTCGGTGGTGCTACGTTTACGATGCGCGACCCATCACAAATGGTTCACTATTATAGAACGTGTATGATGCATGGCCCATCAAAAATGGTTCACCGTTAAGAAGATTAGGTAATCATCGTACGAGTGTCGGACATGATTACGAAACATCGGACCACCATAACATCGTCGTACACGACAACTATCGCACACGCTATTCTGTGGTGCAACGTTTACGATGCATACTTCATCAGAAACAGTTCATGGTTGCGAATCGTGTACGATAAGGCAACTAACACAAACTTTTAGTTTGCCCGCACTGTTTGTGATATTGTCTGACGTCGCACACGCTTTGCAAACGGCAACTCTGTGCATGCTTGCCCACGTTTCCTCTCTGTGAACCGTCTCGGATTATGGTGCATATCGCAAACGTTTGTGTTTTACTAACCGTGTGTGCCGTAACAACTTGGAGAGCGTAATTTCACCATAATTTAATTGTTGCTTTTCCAAATTGTACCGAATTTGGATTTGAATTTGAATGTATGCTACAACTTTATTCATATCCATCAGGTTCAAACAATCAATGCATTATTCGATTCATAGGTACATATGTTCAAGAATTACATAAGAAGAAAATAAAGAATGATGAACCACAGTTGTATACTTGTACTATTAAAGACGGTAAAGAAAGAGGCGAAATATATTCTGGTTGCTGAACAAGGTAAATAGGAATGCCCATATTGTGCCCTCCTCCATGCAGAAGGCACACACGACTCTAGTCCAACCCCTTGTGATGGCCGACTGCCCATCCTTCACGGTATTCATGAAAACATCTAGATAATCATCTTGTTCTGGTAGAAATACTTTAACCTTTGCATGCCCACGAATCATGTAGTTTGAGAGGTAATCTTGAGTAAGCTGCTTTGGGAACCACTTCAAACGAAAGATTTCAGACATTGTAATCTAACACAACTCATTATGGGCAGTAAAAACAAGGCTGCAGAGTTCTTACTTACCATCCTGCAGTTCACTGTTGTCTTGGATAAAGTGTAAAAAATAGTTTAATTGTGATCTTTGGACCCATTTTACTAGCAATCTTTATCAGCTTCCTCACTTGATGTTGGTTCATCGATATCTCATTGCCCCATACGCAGAAAGGGTGGAAACGCGAATCTTTACCAATGACATATGTACCTAAAAGCACCAAGTTAATATTAGAAGCTAAACAACAATGGCACAATGATGTAGTACACCACTCTTTTATAATATGTCTATATACATCCGTATGTGGTAGTCCATTTGAAATCTCTAAAAAGAACAAATATTTAGGAACGAAGGGAGTATCTTATAACATCCAATATACTCACATATTAGATGAATTAACATCTTATATTATGGGCCGGAAGGAGTTTAGTTCATTCTTAAAAATTATCTACTGCTATATCCACGGGTTATAGTTAGTTTGAGCTAGTTCGGGCTCAAATAGCCCTAAAGTATATCTAAACATGAGGGCTAGTTTGAGCTAGTTGCATCTATAACCCACCCAATAAAAACTAGTATCCAACCCAAGAGGTGCTAATTGGAGCTAGTTCTCCTGGTGCATTTATTGTCAATCTAACCCTGCCATCCAAACAACTCTTTGGATGGAGTTAGTTCAGGGTTAGTAATGAGCTAGAAACTAACTCTAACCTCTAGCTAAGTTGAGTATCCAAACAGGGCTGTGTTGTTGCTGTTGCTGCTGCTCTTCTACGTATATCTAGACATCATTAGAACATTAATGTAACACTCTTCCTTGTTGCTATGTAGCCTAGGATTGCATATTTAGACATTAAGTACAGTGCACATTGCTATGTGGCCTCATATATATTACATGTGGCCCTACTTAACCTAAGGAAAAATGGGTTGCAGATATATTCAGTTAAAAGTTCGATTCACCGATTAGTCCGTTATCAACCGCCGACCTATATGGTACCAGCTACAGATATCCTGAACAGTGAGCAGATATAAGCCATGGGATGAAACTAACCTCGATGGAAAACAACAGTCGTTCCCAAAATTGTCCTGTGTAGGTACATCAAGAAGCATGTTAAGCACAATAGGCTAAACATCAACCAAAATTACACATGGCAGACAAAATAATCTCCAAAAGATAGCTTCAATGTGCAGGTTTAAGCACGCTAGCAACTGGAAAGGTGTGCTAATTGCAACAGGCCTAACATTTAACAAAAAGCAAACATGGTCATTCAAACTGGTATTGTGCCGGTCTAAGTACACTGGTTATGGTTAAATAAAAATGGAAATGCATGTTAACTACAAGATGCAGCAACCAAATGTAGTCATTCATAGTGGTATTGTTGAAACTGGTACTGATGAAATTGAACTGCACAGTTCATACTTGCACATATAGAACATCACGCTGTGAATAGCTGGAATAAACAAGGCATACTACGAACAACCAAAGATAGCATTTGACACCGAACATATTCTAACTACAAACAACCGAACAATCAAAAAACTTTATAAGAGGCATATGCTAGCTATAACAGGATTAACAACAAGCAAATATATGCATTCCTATCGGTATGTTTAAAACTGGATTGATGAAATGTACTACACAGTAAATAATTGCACATATGGAGCATCACATTGTGAACAATGGAAATAAACAAATCATGGGTTTCCTCACTTGTCACAGATGGGCTCGTTCCCGTGGGAAGAGCACGAACCCTGGATGCGCTCCATGTTATCGCAAATGGGCTCCTTCCCCTTGGAAGAGCATGACTATATGGTGCCCTCCCTGATGTCACAGACGGGCACTTTCCCCTTGGAAGAGCAGATGGGCTCTTTCCCCTTGGAAGAGCCGGAGAGGGAGCCCTCCTCGTGGTCGCCGTCGATGAGGTCTGACTTGGAAGTTGTGGATCCCAAGCCAGCATCGCAGAATGTGTCCTTCAAAAATGACAAAAGGGGCTCGATGGCGATGTAGAATGGCAAATTGTTGACAGCGAGCCAGAGGAGATCAGTGGCGGGGCCATGGATGAGATCGGCGATGGTTGAACTCGAGGGGTTGGTGGTGGGCCACTTAACCTATGACACAACCCGCCTTAGGGCGTCGCTGTCGATGACCTCGATGTCATAGCCGGCGGATGAGACATGCCCGTGTACTCTAGCCCGCTACTTGAGTGCCTGCCGCCAGTAATGGTCGTCAGCTTCCTCGGCGACGTCGGGCGAAGAGATGACTATACACCTCTTTTGGGCCAGTTGCTCCTTGAGCTCCACGGGAAGCTTAGCCGGGCTTAGGTTGCGATGCTCTGGAGTGGGGGATGGGGATGGGGGTCTGTGGGAAAGGGGGCGTTTGGCGGGCATCATCTAAGAAACTTAGGGCGGCCTAGGTATGGAGATCGGTGGGTAAGCTGCACGGGCAAACCGGCAGATGTTGACAATAGAGGCCTTGCGGCGGTGGCGGGGATTTTTCTAGGGTTTCGAGCGAGGGAGGGTGTGTGTGTGCGCGCATGCCCGAGGAGGTTTTGGTGTGTGTGTGTGTGTGTGGAGGGGGGCGGGGTGTTTGAGGAAATGACGTGGGTACTGAAAATTTTACTACGCGAGAGTCAAACGCGGGAGTGAAATGTCGGGCTATTGAAAATTGTGATGATAGTGCATCGCACACAGTCCAGAGATAACAACCGTGTGTTATGAAAAAGAAAAACCCTCGAGGCGGGCAGATATTTTCGATGTAGGCGGGATTGGGAACAAGAAACATCGCACACGGTCCAGAGATAACAACCGTGTGTTATGAAACAGAAAACCCTCAAAGCGGGTAGATATTTTTGAGAAGGGGAGCCTCGTGGAGCCCAATGTACTATGCGGATGTGTGTGTGATAGGTGCACCGGCGTGGCACACGGTTAGTTTGAGTGAACCGTGTCTTTTGCGTCATCCGACTTGTCTAATGTTCATAAATTTGGCGAAAAATGATGCGGGAGAGGGTCAGAACACGAACACACTTGCATGTGGACAAAATTTATGTATCAAAAGGGTGGTCTGATTTTCAAATACCAAATGCAACTTCGATGTGGCACCTCTCTTGCAAAGTGCACGGTATTGCTTGCTCCCACCCTCTCGTGTCGGCACGAAGGGAATCCTAAGCTATGAATGCATGCCCCCTCCCCATCAACCGAGGATCACCTAGCAAAGTGCAAAGTAGCTAGCAGCCCCCTCCTCCGTCGTGTTGGCACGAAGGGAATCCTATGCTATATATGAATGCATGCCCCCTCCCCTTCAAACAAGGTTCACCTAGAAAAGTGCGAAGTAGCTAGTAGCCCCCCTCCTCCCTTGTGTCGGCACGAAGGGAATCCTAAGTTATATATGAATGCATGCCCCCCAACCAAGGTTCACCGTAGCAAAGTGCGAAGTAGCTAGAAGCCCCCTCCCTCGTGTCGGCACGAAGGGAAACCTAAGCTATGAATGCATGCCCCCCCAACCGAGATTCACCTAGCAAAGTGTGAAGTAGAGCTAGCGGCCCCCCTCCATCGTGTCAGCACGAAGGGATTCCTAAGCTATGAATGCATGCCCCCCAACCGGGGTTCACCTAGCAAAGTGTGAAGTAGCTAGCAGCCCCCCTCCCTTGTGTAGGCATGAAGGGAATCCTAGCTAAGCTATGAATGCACGCCCTCCCCCAACCGAGGTTCACCCTAGCAAAGTGCGAAGTAGCTAGCAGCCACCCCTCCCTCGTGTCGGCACGAAGGGAATCCTATGCTATGAATACACATGCCCCCCCAACCAAGGTTCACCTAGCAAAGTGCGAAGTAGCTAGCAGCCCCCCTCGTGTCGGCACGAAGGGAATCCTAAGCTATGAATGCATGCCCCCTCCCCCCCAACCGAGGTTCACCTAGGAAAGTGCAAAGTAGCTAGCAGCCCCCCACCGCCCCTCGTGTCGCCACGAAGGGAATCCTAATTAGGCTATGAATGCATGCCCCCCCAACCGAGGTTCACCTAGCAAAGTGTGATCTAGCAAGCCCCCCCCCCACACACACTTTCAGTCGGCGGGCCAGAGAGGCATATATCTGATCAAGATGGATCATAAAACGGGCCGAGAATAATCCACCTTGGTTGTACAACCTCTCTATTGTTGTTGGTCAAAGTGATGGCCATCCATGCGACCCCGGAGATGGGCTAGCTCGCCAATAATCACGCAAGTAGCTAGTCCCCGAAGACAACCACTGCATGCGTGTGGCCCAAACATATGTATGGAGAGGTGTGTTTTTGAGTAGCAATGAACAACTTTGATGTGGCACCGTGATTTCGAACTACAAAGCCCCACACTGAGTGAGGGTTAGGTTGACGATGCATATGTATGTTACACCACACTTCAAGCCAACGACAGGGATTGATATATGCATGCATGCATAGTATATGCGCTCAAACTTAATTAGGTTTGAATCTCACCATGACCTATACTACAATAACACTAACCAAATGAAGAATCTATCATGGTAACCTATCTTGTTGTTGGTCAAGGTGATCATGGATGTCCATGCGGGCCCACGAATATATAGGCTTGTTGCCAATAACCACGCGAGGGAGTGTATCATTTGAAGGCAACCACTACATGCATAGGTATGGAGGTGATGCTGCATGCATGTTTGAATACACAACATTGATCTGGCGTGTGTGTCAAAAATCGTACACTAGCTCCCCACACAGAGCGAGATCGGTCCATGATGGTGTCGTTGTACTAGCCACTTCGAATCGATGGGAGGGATTCATGCGCACACATGCATATGTGTGTGCTCAAAGTGTATCATGCATGTCATCCCAAAGAAAAAATAATAATCCCCTCCTAAGTCAAATTAACCTCTCTTGTTGTTAGGCAAAAAGAAGTGATGGACCAAGCGGGCCCACTGATGGAAAGCATCGATATCGCTGATAACCGCTTAAGTGGGTGCGAGAGGACAACCACCACCGCTTTGCATGTGGGCCAAACATATATATATATATATATGTTGAATACCCAAAATGCACAACTTTGATGTGCCACATGCCTCAAAAACTGTAAACCATGCACCCACACAGAGCGAGGTTCATATCAAGCGTACTACATATGATGGTCCCCTCCCCCCTCTTCATCGCATACTATATGCTCCTGCCGTAATATATGTACAACCCAAAAGAATCCTCATCGATGGTGAAATTAATTAACCTCTCCCGATGTAGGTCAAAGTGAAGCATGCATACATGCATTGACGATGGCCTCGTGGGCCCATAGATGGAAGCGTCACACGTGAGTGTCCTAGCTAGGATATATATGCATGTGGCCCAAAAAGGTGTTGTGTGATGTTTGAATAACCAATTTCACAATTTTGATGTGGCACGTGCCTTGGTAACCAAAAAGTCCCGACATTGAGTGAGGTATACTTGTTCACGGACGCATACGTATAGTATAAATGCTAGTCCCCTCCCACCTCTTCGACGTGTACTATATACCACCATAATACAAACAAAAATATTATACCTTGCTGGTCAAACTAACCTCACTGCCGGTTGTTCGTCAAAGTGATGGACGACGACCTCGCAGGCTCACAGAAAGCGTCACACGCGAGTATCGAGTGTCGTGTAGGACAACCATCGACTGCATGTGGCCAAACATTTATGTATGAAAGGGTTGTAATGTTTTAAATAACAATTTCACGACTCTGATGTGGCACCAGCCTGCCTGACAAAACGGCCAAGCCACATGGTGGCTCACAACTCGTAGTGTACTACGAGCCACCCGCCACCCCCAGACGCACACACCCACACACACACCGCGAATCCACCACAACTATGATGCATGTTAAATTAATTATCCCGCGGTGAACATACATGTTACCAAAGGATGGACGTTTTAATTTCGAAAAATTCACAGAGATCATTAAGAAATTTTAGTACATTGATTGATTGATTTTCTATGGGTATAATGTGCAAAAATCAAATTTGAGCTACATGCACACGTGACAGTGCACCTAAATGGATTGCAAAAACACATGTGTCTCACTGGGTGCATGTTTACTCCCCGTGCAACAAATTTCAAACATTGAGAATCTTGATTTTTAAATTCTAGTACATCCAAAACTTATTTGAAGTTCATGAAACTTATTGTGTTGTCATATGGACAACAATACAAAGTAGCATTGTACTTTTTTTGTCAAATTTGAGACCAGTTTTGATGTAATCTTTTTCTAATTACAGACGGGAGATTATTAATAATTGGGAACCAATATCCCAAACGGATTATTTATTCAAACTGTGAGCGTTAGACCAACAATGGATACGTGCCATGCTTCAGTTAAGCAATAAAGCGGCAACATTAATCATCCAAATAGAAAAACAATATAAGTGCCACCACGCGACCCATGTGGCATGCGAGCAGGCGTGAGTTGACAGGACACATGCGAGCAGTCCGCCGCGTAGGTAGACGGGGAGGCGTGCGTGCAGGTGTGTGAATTGACGGGGGCGTGCTTGCTGTGCAGTGTCATAGGGAGGCGTGCGAGTAGCTGTGTGAAACTTTGGTAGGCATGCCAGTAGTCCGGTGCGTAGGCTCACCGGGAGGCGAGCCATTGGTTTGACCGCCGCCCGCCTCTCTCCCACAACTCCCACTACTCCATAATAATGGTGCGCCCAAGCGGCCGCACCCCCCATCCTCGCTACACACACACAATCCTCTCTCTCGGCTTGCAACCTCGACGCCGCTCTCAGTCCTCAAAGACGTTAGTGTATGAGGATGCCGCTGAAGCGCCCCATCGGAGGGAGTGGCGACGCCGGGGATGCTAAAGCACCGGAGCATAGCATGGAGATGGAGACAAAGGTTGCCATCACCGCCGGCGAGTTATCACTGCACTCTGACGTCGTCGACGGCGTCGAGCTTCCACAGCTGGAGGCGGAGTTCCATACCGACTCCGACGACGACTCCAGCGAAGAATCCGACGACCACTCCGGCGACGACTCCGACGACCACTCCGGCGACGACTCCGATGACGACGGATAGCTGGTTAGTCATCTATACCCATTTATGTGTCAAATAGATCATAGGGTTTCTCTGGTTACTCCTGCCCCCCCTTTTTGGAATAGAAATCCTGTGGTTATGTTCTCCCAATCCATGAAATCTAAGTAAGTTTCGTTAGATCCGTGTAGTGTATTGATTGTTTGGATGGTACAGGTGATAAGTGATTAGTTGTTTCATATGTGCAAATGATTTCTGCTAGTAATCCGACTAGGGTTAGTGTTCGTGCTAATAATTCCTAGCCAGGACTTGACAATTGATTTTGAATGACCTACCTATGTTTGTGCCATTATTTTCTTCAAGATTGGTCTGTACATAGACGACTGTGCTTAAAAATCGAACCATAATCTCTGGATATATATAAATAAATAGCCATAAATTCCTAATCCTACTTCACGGCATGTAATCAGTGATTTGATGCCAAATTTGTTTTACTATTTGTATAGGTGCTGTCTGATGATGTGGACGACGAAGATGAAGATGTCCAGAGGTGGTACAACAGCCAAATCCGGAGGGAGCTTTATGCGGGAATGCATAACAGGCGTATTAGGACCTGGAACGGCAGCTATGGATGCCCATTTTGCAACCAGAAGCTTCATGATGCGTATCTAAGTGTTCTGGCGCATGCAAGAGGATGGGCCCTTGGCTCCTTCAAGCAGAAGTATTCTCGCAGGGTGGCACACAGCGCGTACGCCGAGTACCTGGAGAAGCTTCAGGATCGTGGTGGCCTGTGAGATGAGATGTGGGATGGATGGAACTATATATGTACGCTTGAGTATGCTTAATACTGTTGAACTATGTACTACTTATGGTTGAACTATGCTTATCTACCTGTACGCTTATTATCTATCTCTGAGTATGTTAATTATTTCGCCAAATTTTGGTAAAAATTACAATGGGGGACCAATAAACTAGGACGGAGGTACTACGTCAATGACACATGGTTCCAAAAATTGGAACCGTGTGCAATGACTTTCATTTTGCCTGCTACATCAATCACACACGGTTCGCTCTAGCAAACCGTTGCCCCCAAAATTCTTTGTGGGACAGAAAACCCTCACCACCCAATTCAAAAAAGAAAAACCTCACCATCCCCACGTCACAAAAACCCTCACCCCGCCCACCACCCACCTCGGCCCCTCCGGTACATTCCCCATTCACACCTACAGAAGCTCCTCCGCGTCTATGCCATGGCACTGCCTATAGCGGCGGTAAGTACTTAGCTCGACGCCTGCCGCCGCCGCCAGGCTACCGGCAAAGCCCACCGCATTTCGCCACTTCCGCTTGGCGCCGCCTATCGCCATCGACTTTCTCGACGCTGCTCGTGGTCGACCCAGCTCCACTCGGTTAGGGAATCTGCCGTACTGAGGGTTCTTTCTCATGTATGAGAAGGTAACTAATTTAACGAGATATTATCTCATCTCTTATCCTAGTTCATCTTCCTCCTTTAATCACCCGGCAAAAATCACCGTGAATTCATTTTTATTCGAGATGATTTGAGGGTTTTCTTTCATTCATAGAATGTATAGTGCGCCGATACTTCAGGACTTGGCGACCGCCGCTAGAGATTCCATCTCATCGTACCAAATAACTTGAGGACGCACGCGGTATGTTCAATCTCACCCTAAATCGGTTGGCATGGCCTACTTTCCTAAACATATTCTAAATATTTCCACATTTGGATAAAAGGTGCCACATGCACCATATATGTCAAAGGGGATTTCCCCCCTCTTATTTTTATAATAGGCAAATTAATGATGTATTGTTCTTTCGATTACTCATATTTCCATGACATCATGTTTACCCTATCTGTTTAATTATAGACTTTTGTCCTTCGATTTCAACTATTGTACAGTTCTTGCAATTTGGGCCCATATTTGCATGTTACCATATTTTCTTTAACAACCCTACCATTTTCTGCAGGACATCCCTCGCTATGCAACAGATTATGTAGTGCATAATTTTCCCTTTACATACATCAAGGCTCCACGAATGTCATACTGCGCACAAACCATGGATTTATAATCGTTGCTACTATAAGACTTGATTAACGTGGTGACTCCTATTTTGGCACTGGCTTTTGGAATGAAATTGCAAAGTTTTATGTACTGAAAGCTGGCACGAAAATTGCACTGCACATAGAAGGGCCTGGTCATGAGATATATGCTAACTTCCCCGACAAAATCATCCGTCCAGACTTTGTTCAAAGTAAGTTTTCTTTTCAACTATCTGCATATGTTGACTTAACCAGCAATGTCAAATGAATTGTGTAGTATTTAAGCAACCAATTTCTATTCCCTTATCTTACTATATTCCTACCTAATAACTTCTAGTTACCAATACACTTTTCTATTGCCCCGTTTTAACTAAATATTCCCTGTACTCCCTTTTCTATCAGAAAGCGCCACTGACAAGGAGACTCCGGAGGTGGAGAACGGGGCTGCCAAGAAGCGGAGGCAGGGCAAGCTAGAACCGCAAGCAACTCCAGCAGGCCTAGACTGAATCAGCAGCCTCCCCGATGATATGTTGAGAGTCATCATCTCCCTCCTCCCAATAAAATATGGGGCGCGGACAACCCTCCTTTCCCGGCGGTGGCGCCCCTATGGAACTCCAGCCCTCTCGACCCCATCGACACCCATGAGCTCTTCCATGGCTATCGCAAAAGCCTGGATGCGTTCTTTAAGATCCTCGACAGTCACCTTGGCCCAACCAAAGGCCCTAGAATGGGCAAGTTCCATTCCAAGGGCAAGGACCGAGCCAAGCTTGACGACTGGTTCTGATCCCCTGCCCTAGATCAGCTCGAGGAGATCACTTTTGATGATGGGCATATGCGGTCGCTGCCAACGTCCGCACTCCGCCTCGCGCCCACGCTGCGCGTCGCCAAGTTCAGGAACTGCCAGTTCCCGCCCCTTAATGACGCGCCCGCTCTTATTCTACCACGATTGAAGAACCTCGAGCTCGTCGCCATCTGCCTCTCAAAGGGTGACATGGAGAGCCTGCTCCGTGGCTGTACTGCACTTTAGTACTTTCGTCTTCAGGCGATGAATGGGTTGAGTACCTTCCACATTACCTCCATGACTCTCCGGACTATTTATGTGTGTTGCTGGTGCGGCAGGAAGACATCACAAAAGGTGGACCACAGTATGGTCATCCAGGACACACCTGCACTTGAGAGATTAGTTGTAGTTGATCAAGAAGGTCCAACAAGAATCAATGTCATTTCCGCGCCGAAATTGACAGTGGTGGGCTACTCGTCTGATAAATACTCCAAACTTGTTATTGGATCTACACCCATTCAGGTACAATAACCGCCTTCTACCTCTCCTTCTACAAATTAACATTATTTCTAATTTTGAAGATGTTTGTTCGTCTGTCATTCAGAAAATGATTCCGACAAGCTTGACCCCGAAACTACGCACAATGAAGGTCTTGGCACTAGAATCTATCGGTCCCAACCTGGAGCAAGTTGTTAGTTTCCTGATATGCTTTCCTTGCCGGGAGAAGCTATATATCGAGGTGATGTTCCTGTCCTGTTAAATGTTAACCATAAGGGAGTTCAGTTTGTGACACCTTTTTCCAAGTTTACAATGACAATGTACTACGATTTCTGAAGGTTCTTTTGGAGGATTTCAGTATATACATGCCCCCCCACATTGGTTGCTTGATCCATATGGTTACAATCAGTAAGCATTTCTCCTTTGGATTCATCTGTACTAGTTTTCTTAGGGAACTTTTCATCCACTCTAACCTCTTGTGAAGAAGGCTACATTTTTCTAGAATGTAATCAAATGCCCATGTTAATCATGTCAGATCGAAGATGGCATGTTAGTGCATTTTACAAATCCTGCAAACCAAATAGCTAGGCCTGTAGTAATGTTCAAAATTGCATGTAGGCACTAACACATTTTCTTCTTTTGCAGATAAGATTAGGCCCAGTGGTGGATAATGTGATACAGTATAACAATCACGTCGAATGCCTAGATCTGCATCTCTCAGAAATTACTTTGAAGTCCAACCGAGGGACCTTACCGGAGATTATATTCGCCAGGTACTTTGTTCTCAGAGCAAGGGTGCTGAAGGAAATGAGGTTTTCCCTACATTTATTTCGCAAAAATTAATGGTCTGTTGATCAGCGCCGGCACCCGCGGCAGAATGGAGTAGGCTCCGACTGAATTTCATTTTGGAAATTTAGATGACAGAGTAATCGGAAGTCAACGGGTCAACCCCATACATGACTTCTTAGTGGCTGACCACTTTGCAAAAATTGTGAGGTTTCGAAGCCAAACATAGAAGTGGTGATATTAGTTTGAACCTCTCTGATATCCATGTTCAGGGCATCAGCGCGAGCGTTTGCGGCTGATGAGCTGAATTTCATTTCTAATATCAGTTTGAACCTTGTAATCTTCGATTTTGAGCCATATATTGCTAGCACTATTTTGACCTTAATATGCAATGGTCTTAGATTTTATTAACCATTCTCGAATCAGTTTACCTTATCGATCTCATAGCACATGATCTGTATAGCTAACTCGACTGCGATCTTCGACATTATTGCACACAGTTGGTTTCTTCCATCGTGTGCACTGTAGAGCGCAGAATTAATTATCGCACTCGAGTGTCCATCATCACCCTTCTGTGTAACTTTGACCTCATCACCCAAGGGTAAACTTATTGTCGTAGTCATTCCACACACTTCGTTTTTACAAAGCTTTTTGCCAATTAACGCCCACGATTTGTCCCTCTTCTAGCCGATGCGCATCCAAACTAGCCAGGCGAGAAGCTTGCGCGGTAGCGCGGGAACAGGCTCTTCGAACCCACGCCTGGGGTGCGGTGTTGTCAAGCGTGCACTGGATTCTGGAATCCTCCGCTATGAACGCCGTGACAAGACATGACGATTACAGGTCGGCTGGCGCCCATTTATTATAGCGGCCATTTAACCTACCCTTGTGTGTCTTCAACCTTTCGATCGCACCCCACCATTGCAAGAAGCACACCCACCACAAGAAATTCTTAGACGGTATCCTGCGTGGCTCCAATGGCGCTCCGAGCGGCCGCCGCCGACGAGCAGCAGTTCACCATGCATGCCATGGTGGACACCCACATAAGTTTCATGGACCTATCGGTGGTGTACACCAACGACCCGGTCTGGGCGGAGCACTCCATCCACATCATGGAGCTGTTGCTTGCTGAGGAGATGTACAAGGTGGTCGGGTTCAACCTCGAGTACACCCGCGCTCGTGTCGGGTCTCATCCCAAGGTCGCCGTCGCCCCGATGTGTGTGCGCCACCACGTCCTCGTCTACCACTACTGCCTGGCCATAAGGCCTTGCGAGCGTTTCGCCAGGTTTTTCAATAGCCCCCACTACATGTTCGCTATGGTGGACATCACCAATGATGTAAAGGCGCTCAAGAATTCGGGCATCGCCTGCCAGAAACTTGTCGGTATCCAGGGCCAATACAAGATCGGGGGCAGCAAGGATCGTGAGAAGGACTCACTGGTTCACCTCGCCGAGGCCATCATCGACCCCTACTGCAGAGACATGAAGGATTCATGCAACAAGGACAAGAATGCCTGGCACTCGGCCTGGATGGAGAAACTCGACAAAGCTTACGTCGTGTACACAGCCAAGGAGGCGTACATGAGCTACGACATGTACATGCAGATCGTTGACATGAGGAAGTCCCTCCTTCCCCCAAAACGGCCAAGGATCCAGCCGGAAGCAGAGCAATGGCAAGCGTCGTGGCAACAATAAGTAGATGATTAGATCCTCGTTTCTCCTGCTTTAGTATGCATGTAATTGCATTCTTTTGTGTGTGGAAATGTTATGTGTGTAGTCACTTGTGTAATTGTATGCTTAATTTGGTTATGCAATGCTGTCTTTTTAAGTATATATGTTGATGCCGTAGACAGAGCGTAGATGTTGTGCGGACAAAGAAAATCACATCGCACACGAACTAAACAATGGAACTCATCGGTGATGTTTTCATCAATCACTCACAATTGTATACCAGCAATTGTTTGCTCACAAGACACATGGCTTGTTTGCAGTAACCATTTGTGTTGTTATCGGTCTTCGCACACGTCTCCAATTACAGACTTGTTTGCCTCGTATCACACACATCTTGTTAATTTGAACCATTTCTGTTCTCATGTCTCAATGCAAACAGTTCATCCGACCGAACCACATGCCGTATATCACACACACATTTGATCTGGCTGACTGTTTCTTTTGTGTTGCCTAATCACAAACAGTTCATCCGAGTGAACCATATGCTGTGTATCGCACGCGCCTCCATCTGGCTACCCGTTTCTTTTGTTCCTCCTCATCGCAAACCGTTCATTGAACTAAACCGTATGCCCTTCATTGCACACACAACTAAAACCTGAACCATGTTTGATGCATCCGTCATCACAAACGTTCTACACATTTCTGACAGTTTTCATACCACACCGTTTGCGATTATGGCATCGCACACAGTTTCTCGAAGGGTCTCCGATCGTAGTGTCGCGTTAGCAGCATCCTGCAGTAGTGAGCACTAACCATTCCTATCATAAACTCATAACACTTTTCTGGTTATGTTTATTCAGCAAACTTAACCATGACAATAACTTAGTATAATTCTTTTCTCACTCAAGAAAATATTAACCAAAACTAATTCTTTTTCATAACAAAATTATTTGTTCATAATCAAATATTACTTCTAATGACTTGAACTAACTTAGTTAGCTTTAACCTTCTGTAAACAAAACATATCAACATAAACAAGCATTCAACAGAATAAACATATATTTATTTTAGTGATTTAAATGCATGAACTAAATCATTCATTCAAGTTGAAAAATCACAATATTGCAATGGCACCATGAAAATGTTGTTGTGGCTTGCCTTAGTGCAAATGAGGTTCACACTCCAGGTGATCCTCAAGACAAGCTTCACCTTCTAAAAACAATTAAAAGCATAAAAAGAAAACATCAAGAAACACTCTGAAATGCACCAGAAAATCTAGACAGTAGGGAAAAATCTCATTTTTGGTGAGCTTCTAGATATTTTCATAAAGAACCTAATGCAAAAAAGAATCAATTCATTTGGACTTAGGGTTAAAAAGTTGTGGCTGTTTGAAGCTCTCTGTTTAAATTTGAATTTGATTTAAATAAAAACAGATCTTGAGGGGGTGACGTCAAATGCGTAAACCCGTGGAGCGCCACCACTCGTACCGCTTCGGGTGCGGCCAGAGTAGCTGACCGTGGGCCTCGCAGGTCAGGTGAGAGGGAAGGGGACAGGGAAACAGAGCACGATGAGGCTCTGCGGGAGCACACGCCGGTGAGAAGGGCATCTTTGCAGGGGCTAGAGGGATAGATCGAGAGAGGAGACCGAGGCGTACCTGCCCGTACCCGTAGATTAGCTAGGGGTGGTTGGACGGCGTCGGAACGAGCCTCTCCAGCAGCGGCAGAAAGCAAAGGTCGCCGGAGTTGGAGATGACGGCGACTAGAGGCTGCACCAGTGGCTCCAACCGGGTCGGACAGCACCACTGAAGCACGATGGAGGCTCTAGAAGAGTAGCTTGAGCGGTAGGGGCGAACCGAGGGGATCGCCGGCGAGCTCGAGCTCGGGGACGGCGGCCCGAGGCTTGCCCGGCCGAGCTACGGCTTCCTACGGTCTTATGGAGTGTGCGAGGTTGGTTTGTGATGCTCGAGAGGGCTGGGGAGGGCTGGATTTATAGGAGAGTGAGGTGAGGGGTTCGGCCTCCGCCGGAGGACACCTGGAGACGGCGCCCGGTGACGAACGGCGTTAGTGAGCGAGGGGGAAGGCGACGGAGCTCACGCGGGCACTGTGAGTGGGCGGCGACGAGCACAGGATCAAGGGGGTGGCAACGAACACAGTGCGCAGCGCACTGTTCTGTTGGCCGGACCACACCCGTGCTCGATACGGCGAGCTCCAGCATCGGCGAGCGCTAGGAGGGAGTTAAGGGAGTATAGACGGTGATGGTGGCGAGGTTTGGTGAGGTGCGGCAGCCGGGGAAGCGAGCACGGGACGCACAAAGCGCTCAGCGGCACTCAGAGTGCGTCGGCTAGCAGGCTGTCACTGTGCACATGCGTGGTCACCGCGTGCACTTCGGCATAGAGCCACGGCTGACCCAAATTTCATGTCTGGTGTGTAGTCCTTAGTGGTTAGGGTTGTGCCAATGCTTTGAGTCGAGCTCAGGTGCTGTAAGTTGGAGTGTTACTTCCTGGTAAGTTTTTGGACAATAACTTTGAGAGTTAACTATGGTCAAACCAGTGGGAGTTGAGGGTTGAACTTTGGAGGCTAGCAATTATCTAGGAAGGTAGTGATGCGCAAGAAAATTCAGCAGCATTGGAGCAAGTAAAATGGTAGTTGTTGTAGAAACTACCATTTCTGTCCAGAACAGGAAATATTTTCTGTAGCAAAAATATTGCAAAAAGTGAGGCAATAGTTTTGCTCATGAAGGTGCCCTAGGGTTTAAAGAATATTTGGGAATTTTATCAGATTTTTTTGGGCAAGAAAAATTGGGGTTGCTTTGGAACACAAGTGGCTGGTTAGGGTTTTGGAGAAGAAAATGAATATTTTTCGTTTAAGAAAAATATTCATAATATTATTTTGAGGTTGACCAGAGAAGAAATGATTGCTAGGTAGAGGGATGAGTCACTTGGGTGAAAATCAAGGTGATCCCAAGTGTTAAGTCCAACTGAAATGATTCAAAACTCCAGATTCAAATCAAAACCAAATAAAAGTAAAAAAAAGAGGGCAAAAACCAGGCTGTCACATACGTTCAACTAAGGCAAGGTCTGTACAAAAGGGTGGCTGCCGGGCAGGGCCCGACAGCCGCGCCTTATGGGTAGAACTTGTGGAGATGCTCAATATTCCATGAATTTTGCAATTGAATGCCATCTCCGGTGTCCAGATGGACTGCGCCGGGTCTGGTGACTGATACTACCCGGTAAGGGCCTTCCCACTTTGGCGTCAACTTGTTTGTACCCTTGGCGGAATGAACACGCCTAAGGACAAGGTAGCCTTCCTCAAAATACCAGGCATGAACCCTGCGGCTATGATAGTGACACAGGGCCTGCTGATAGCATGCAGCACGCGTAGCATCCCGAAGACAGTTCTCCTCGAGTCTGCCCCGTAGACTAGGGAGAAGGGAGTCTGCCCGGTAGCTCAATTTGGTGTCGCTCTGAGGGACCAGAGAACTACCGCCAGCTCATCGATCCACCGCCTACCTTGCTTCCGTAGCGTATCAAAGGTTCTTGTCTTGAGCCCTCACAGCACTTCAGCATTTCCCCTCTCATATTGCCCATTTCTCCTGGGATGTGCAACAGAGGCAAATGAGATTTTGCATTCGAGGGCATGAACATATTGCATGAAGGCGCGGCTCATGAATTGGGTGCCGTTGTCAGTAATAATCCTTCCGGAACTCTAAAACGGCACACCAGTTCTTTCCAGAACTTGATAGCCGACTCAGCAGTCACCTTTCTCACGGCAGTCACTTCCGGCCACTTTGTAAACTTGTCGATGGAAACAGACAAGAATTCAAAGCCCCCGATTGCTCAGGGGAAAGGGCTGAGGATATCGAGCCCCCAGACCGAAAATGGCTATGATAAAGGGATTGTCTGAAGAGCTTGGGAAGGCAGGTGGATGTTCATGGAATGGAACTGGCAGGCTTCACACTTGGTGACTAGCTCGACCGCATCTTGGAGGGCTGTGGGCCAATAGAATCCTTGTCGGAATGCTTTCCCACCTAGTGCCCTTGATCCAATGTGGGAGCCGCACATTCCTTTGTGTATCTCATCCAGCAGTTCCTTTCCTTCTTCCCTGACAGACGCACTTCAACTTCACACCATTGGGCCTCCTTCCGTATAGAGTGTCATCGACAAACTGATACATTCTGGCCCTCTGGGCTACTCTTTCAGCTTAATCTTGGTCACCAGGAAGCTCTCCAGTTTGGAGGAAGTGGACTATGTGCCTTGCCCAAGTTGGAGCCTAGGGGCCATTGTTGTTGGGGATACGGAGGGTTGAGTAAGATGGAGAACAAAAGTTCCTGGTTCCACAGGAAGCTTCTGCGCATCACACTTTGACAGATGATCAGCTATGCTATTTTCCGCATGGGGTACATGCTCTGTTTGCAATCCGTCAAAGTGTTCCTCCAATCTTCTCAATTCCTTGATGTATGCCTCCATCAATGGGCTTTGGTAATCCTTGTTGACTTGTCTCACCACAATCCGTGAATCTCCTTGAATGACCAGCTTCTTAATTCCCAATTCTGCGACAATCCTGAGCCCAGCAAGGAGCCATTCATACTCTGTTGTATTGTTAGTTGCCTCTTCCCGGGCGAAATGCATCTGACAACGTACTTCAAGTGCTCCCAGAGGGGGTGACAAGAAGCATGCCAGCTCCTACACCTTGCAGGGAAAAGGCACCATCGAAATACATAATCCATTCTTTGGGCGATTCCTTGCCGGGGATAACTGTCTCTGGTACTTCCTCATCAGGGGTTGGCGTCCATTCTGCAATAAACTCTGCCAATGCCCTGCTCTGGATTGTTGATGTGCTCTCAAATTTCAAACCAAAACTGGATAACTCCAAAGCCCACTCCACTATTCTGCCGGTAGCCTCAGGGTTTCGGAGTATCCTTTGCAACGGGAAACGAGTGACAACCGTGATCTCATGGGCTTGGAAGTAGTGGCGCAGTTTCCTTGAGGCCATGATGAGACCAAAGATCAACTTTTGCACTCCAGAGTACCTCGATCTAGCCCTCTATAGTAAGGAGATGACGAAGTACATTGGGCATTGCACCACTTTATTCCTTGCCATGTTCTTGGGGTTGCCCTCGCTGCCGTGCTCACTTCTGTCATCTTATCTGACTCTGCCGATACTTGCTCACTTTCTGCTTCATCCACTTCCCAGCTGCGCTACCATGGTTGCGCTAACCACTTGGTTGGTTGCCGCTAAGTATAGCACCAACGGCTCTTGTGGCTTGGGAGCAACCAAGGTGGGCACAGAGGACAAGTAGGCCTTCAAGTCTTGCAAAGCCGCATCTGCCACTGGGTCCACTTCATGGGCCCTTCCTTCTTCAAAATTTTGAAGGACGATAGGGCGCGCTTGGCTTACTTGGAAATGAATCTGCTTACCGCGGCAATGCACCCTATCAGACGCTTTACATCCTTGGTTGTCCTTGGTGCTTGGATTTGCTCGATAGCTCTAATCTTGTAGGGGTTGGCTTTGATCCCCCGATGGGACACAAAGAACCCAAGTAGCTTGCCGGAGGGAACGCCAAACACACACTTCTCCGGGTTGAGCTTCAAGTTGATCTTGTGCAGATTAGCAAATGTCTCCTCCAAATCCTGAATAAGGGTGGCTCTATCCTTGGTCTTGACCACAATATCATCCATATAAGCTTTAATGTTTTTGTGCAGCTGTGGCTCAAAACCAATCTGGACTGCCCTTGCAAAAGTGGACCCAACACTCTTTAATCCGAACGGCATTTGGACAAAACAGTATGTACCACATGGAGTGATGAACGATGTCTTCTCTTTGTCTTCTTTAGACATGATGATTTGGTGATACCCAGAGTATGCGTCCAGAAAGGAGAGCAAATCATAGCCTGAAGTGGAATCCACAATCTGATCGATACACGGCAAGGGGAACGTGTCCTTCGTGCAAGCTTTGTTGAGATCTGCGAAATATATGCAAAGCCTCCACTTACCGTTAGCATTCCGGACTACCACTCGATTTTCCAACCACGTGGGGTTTAGCACTCATCTGACCAAACCAGCTGCTTCAAGTTTCTTGATCTCTTCCGCAATAAACTGCTGCCTCTCCAAGGCATGCTTCCGGACTTTCTGCTTGACGGGTCGGGCGTGTGGGAAGACAGCAAGGTGGTTCTCGATTACCTCCATGGGAACACTAGGGATATCAGATGGTTGCCAAGCAAACACATCGATATTCGCCTGCAGGAAGGCAACAAGCGCGCTTTCCTATTTGTCATAGGGTGGCGCTGATAGTGAAAGTACCATCAACGCCAGCCAGCCCTGCTGGGACCTTCTTCACTTGGGGTGAAGTGACCTTGGATTTCTTGCTGTTGGAACTTTCCGGCAAGTCGTCAACAGACGCAGCGCACTCCGAAGAGACACGCTTCCCGGACTCCTTGCTAGTGTCCCTCCTACCCTTCTTCTTTCCTCCGTCCTCCTTGAAGGGAACTACTCATGCCGCTGCCTCTGTCGTGACTGCGTCCTGGTACATTTTGTCCACGCAAATGATATCATCCTTCTCGTCTGATGGTGTCGGCGTCCTGGGAACGGGAGTACCCAGACTTGCTTGCCTGTGGTCCGGGGCGTGGCTCCACTAGTGGCCTGGTATGGCCCATCTTCATCAACCAACACTCAAGACCCTCGTGAGGGGCCAAGCCTCGCGAGGCGGACGACCCAAGACCTCCTCAGGGGCAGCCTCACAAGGCTGGCTCGCGAGGAGCAGAGAGATCAAGGCGAGGGGTACCTCGTGAGGTTTCCGTGATGTGAGCCATGATGACCAAGGCCAGGCGGGCACCAGTGGCCGCAGAGTGCTAGTTTCCTCTTTGGTGCTAAAGAGGTAGGCACAGGCGAGGAGTCCCGAGGCGTCGGGCAAAGGTTTACATATCGGTGCAATGAGACCAAGACCAGCAGGGTGGCAAGATAGAGGTCACTACAGAGCCCACGACGGCATCACGACAAGAGCCTTTGGCAGGCGAAGACCACCTTTTGTCAAGATAACTTGTACTCATTGTCCCCCTTCAAATTGGCCATTGTGGGATCCCTTCCCGCCAAATATTTGGGGAGAGTACACGGGCCTCTATAAATAGGGCTAGCCACCATCGTAGCCAGGGATCGACTCATCTAGAGACGGATCATTCAGATCATCCCTAGCCACACAAGCTCATCGAGCTCAAGAACACCTCTCCTCAGGAGGATATTCTTCCCTTGTACTTGTTCATCCCCAGCCTACAAGGCAATCCACCACACAACACTGGAGTAGGGTATTACACCACAATTGTGGCCCGAACTAGTATAAACTCTTGTGTCCCTTGTTCTTCGGGTTCGGCGAGCTAGACTGTGAGATCGTTGCGAGAGCGTGAGCTAGGGGGAGAGAGATCTTCGTGCGCACCCCAGTGTTCGAACCTCAAGGGTTTGCCGAAACTCGTAATCCGACATTTGGCGCGCCAGGTAGGGGTGCGCTGGAGTTCCATCCCTCTGTCGGGTCCGCCTCTCCAACCGGTCCCCATGGTCAGCATGGCTCCTCTGACTGGTCGGCGAGTGACCCCGGCGGCACTAGGGGGCTCAGGGCCTTCACCCCCGCCCTGCAGCAGGTGCAGTGGCCGCGCAAGTTCAAGCCAGAGATGATGCCCCCGCTACAACGGCGCGACGGATCCATCGACCTTCCTGCTGGCATACGAGGAGGCCGTCTTGGAAGTTGGAGGTGACGACAAGGTCATGGCCAACTAGTTCCCCATGGCCCTCGCTGGCGCGCTGCGCGCCTGGCTGCTCAACCTGCCGGGATTCTCTGTAGCCTCCTGGGAGGAACTACGCGGCCTTTTCGTTGCACGCTTCGCGACACCTGCGCCCGTCCTCGGGCAGCCACACCAAGCAGTTCTTCCGCCAGATCGGCGCTACCTCTGTGCAGTAGGGAGCCCCTCCAGGATGGGTGGCGCCCAAGGCCGACCTCACCTTCAACTCAGGGGATCACCCCGAAACCACGACTGGCTCGGGTTCTCTCCCAATGCTCTGACGCCCACCATTTACAATGTCGCCATGACCAAGACCCTTATCGATGGCAGAGCAGGCCTCAACGTGCTCTCCGTGGAAGCTTTCGGCTTGATTCACTTGCCGTACGGCTGGCTCTGCCCCACCAAGCCTTTCTCTGGAGTCGGCAGCGGGTCCACCAGCCCCCTGGGGCAGATACGCCTCCCGGTAACCTTCGGTACCCAGGACAACTACCACACCGAACTCATCGACTTTGATGTCGCCCGCATCGGCTTCCCGTACAACACCATCCTTGGGTACCCAGCTTTGGCTCAGTTCATGGCAATGACCCATCCGGCCTACAACCTCATGAAGATGCCAGGCAGCAGCGGTGTCCTCACCATGGCCGGAGACACCAAGGAAGCTCTGTGGATCTCAAGCTTACCTTCAGGGCCGCAGCGGCAGCGCGCCCAGCCGGCGAAGCCACCCTAGGGGCTAAGGAAGCCGTGCCGGCAAAGAAGAAGTAGCTGTTCACTAAAGACCGGGCCGAAACGAAGCAAGTGCCGGTAGAGGAAGGTGGGTCCTTGAGGGCAACCTTCACCATAGGCGCCGGCCTCGACCCGGGTCAGGAGGAGGCATTAGTGAAGTTCTTGCGCGTGAACAAGGAGGTATTCGCCTGGGAGCCCAAGCAGCCGGTAGGGGTCCCAAGGGGGTAATCGAGCATCACTTAAGGGTGTGCCCCAATGTGCACCCTGTGAAGCAGAAGGCGCGGCGACGGTCCACAGAGAAGCAGTCCTTCATCGTCCAGGACACTCGCAAGCTGGAGGCGGCACATGTCATTCGTGAGGTCCGGAACCCGGAGTGGCTCGCGAACCCCGTTGTTGTGCCGAAGAAAGGCGAGAAGGAACACATGTGTGTCGATTTCACCAACCTCAACGAGGCCTGTCCCCAAGACCCGTTCCCACTTCCGCGTATCGACCAGATCGTAGACTCCACCGCCGAGTGTGACCTGTTGTGCTTCCTGGACGCGTTCTCGGGCTACCACGAGATCAAGATGGCACTGGAGGATGTGGAGAAGACCGCCTTCCTGACCTCGTGCGGGGTGTACTGCTACACCTCCATGCCGTTTGGACTGCGCAACGCAGGGGCAACCTTCCAGCGGCTGATGCACATCGCCCTGGGTCAGTAGCTCGGCAGAAAAGCTGAAGCCTACATCGACGACATCGTGGTTAAATCTTGGGAGGCCAGAACCCCGATTTAGGACCTGGAGGAGACCTTCGCTAGCCTATGCCAGGTGGATTTGCGGCTCAACCCGGAGAAGTGCGTGTTCGGTGTCCCCTCCGGCAAGCTACTGGGATTCCTCGTCTCCCACAGAGGGATCGAGGCTAACCCCGAGAAGGTCAAGGCAATAGAAGACATGAGCCCACCACAAACCCTCAAGGAAATGCAGAAACTTGCAGACTGCGTGACCTCGCTGGGGCGCTTCATCTCCAAGCTGGGCGAGCACGCTCTGTCATTTTTCAAGCTGATGAAGAAGAAAGGCCCGTTCGAATGGACCCTCGAGGCAGATCTGGCGTTTCAAGACCTCAAGAGATACCTAACCAGCCCACCAGTGATGGTGGCACCTCGCCCCCTCCAGCCTCTGGTGCTCTATCTGGCCGCTACGCCTCACTCCGCCAGCGTAGCGTTGGTGGCAATTCGGGAGGATCGCCGGGCCAAGGACCTGCAGCGCAATACCGCGCCCTCAGCTAAAACGGTGCAGTCACAAGATAGCGCCACTAAGGCCAAGACGATGCCCACAGACGATCACACCCCACAAGATGGCGTTCAAGGGCCTGCGGAGGCCCAGATGGCCGACCAGGCTCCTGAGGTCCCCCACCTCAGGAGGCACCACAACTTCCTGAGGATACATGCTCCATTGACGTTCCCGCCCTCATCGAGCACCCAGTATACTTTGTCAGCACCGTATTGCGGGACGCGAGAGCACAATACCCAATGTCGCAGAAGCTCTTACTCAAGCTCCTGGTGGCCTCACACAAGATACGCCACTATTTCCGTGGCCACCCAATTAAGGTCGTCTCAGCCTACCCCTTGGAGAGGGTGCTCCGGAACCCCAATGCCACGGGGAGGATCACAGAATGGAACATTGAACTGCAAGCATTTCAGCTGGAGTTCAGCACGACCAGGGTTATCAAGGGAGCTGCGCTTGCCGACTTCCTTGCAGAATGGACTGACGTTCCTGAGCCCGAAGCGGGCGAGAGCCGATCCCGCTCGCTGGGAGATGAAGCACCGGATCGCTGGGTCATGTACTTCGATGGCGCTTTCGCACGACAAGGCGCAGGGGCTGGCGCTGTGCTCAACTCGCCCACCCAATACAAGCTATATTATGCCGTGCTGCTCTGCTGTCAATAGGGTGAGAAGGTCTCCAACAACATCGTGGAGTACGAGGGGTTGATCGCTAGCCTCAAGGCCACCGCAGGCTTGGGGGTGCAGCGTCTCACCATCAAGGGTGACTCTCAGCTCCTCGTCAACTTCTCCAACAAGGTGTATGAACCAAGGGACGAGCACATGGGAGCATAGCTCGCGGAAGTGTGCAAGATGGAGAAGCAATTCCCAGACCTAGAGCTACAGCATGTGCCATGCGGCACCAACAAGGAGGTTGACGAAATCGCCAAGAAGGCGTTGAGGCGGCTACCCCAAGAACCTGGTGTCTTCGAAGAGAGACTCTTCAAGCCTTCGGAGACCCCTGTGGCTGTGGAGACTACATCACTTCGAGAAGAACTCCCCTAGCCACCAGCCTCGGGAGCCCCCGCTTGCGGCCCGACCTCAAGAGCACGTCTGCTCCTGGCGCTCGAGCCTCAGGAGGGGTGCTGGACCGAGGAATTCATGGCATATCTAATGCATAGGATGCTGTCGGAGAAAGAGGAGGACGTGATACGTCTCTGTCATATCTACTTTTCCAAACATTTTTGCCCTTGTTTTGGACTCTAACTTGCATGATTTGAAGGGAACTAACCCAGACTAACGTTGTTTTCAGCAGAATTGCCATGGTGTTATTTTTGTGCAGAAATAAAAGTTGTCGGAATGACCTGAAAATCAACGGAGCATTATTTTGGAATATATAATGAGTATTGGAAGGAAGATCCACGTGAGGGCGTGTCCCACATGTCCACGAGGGTGGGGGCGCGCCCCCCTGCCTCGTGGGCCCCCTGACGCTCCACCGACCTCAACCTGGACTCCATATATTCACTTTTGGGGAGAAAAAACCAGAGGAGAAGGATTCATCATGTTTTACGATACAGAGCCGCCGCCAAGCCCTAAACTCTCTCAGGAGGGCTGATCTGGAGTCCGTTCGGGGCTCCGGAGAGGGGAATCCGTCACCATCATCATCATCAACCATCCCCCATCACCAATTTCATGATGATCACCGTCGTGCGTGAGTAATTCCATCATAGGCTTGCTGGACGGTGATGGGTTGGATGAGATTTATCATGTAATCGAGTTAGTTTTGTTAGGGTTTGATCCCTAGTATCCACTATGTTCTGAGATTGATGTTGCTATGACTTTGCTATGCTTAATGCTTGTCACTAGGGCCCGAGTGCCATGATTTCAGATCTGAACTTATTATGTTTTCATCAATATATGAGAGTTCTTGATCCTATCTTGCAAGTCTATAGTCACCTATTATGTGTTATGATCCGTTAACCCCGTAGTGACAATAATCGAGATACTTACCGGTGATGACCTTAGTTTCAGGAGTTCATGAATTCACTATGTGTTAATGCTGTCAGGACCCCGATTCTAAGTCACACCGATCTAGCCTGTAACACCTCATATCACTTTGCGGCCTCACGCACGGTATTCCCGTGTGTGTCGCCTTACCATGGCCCAGGACCGTTTGCGCCTTTTGGCTCACGTATATGATAGTGTCGCTAGCATCCATATGACAGAGAACCCGGGCCGACATGACTAGTCGTGAACCCAAAGTGGCACCAAATTATGGGGACAGGCATACATGAATCAACTTCGAGCATGTCGGTCAGCAGCGTGCGAATCCGGGCTGTAGCACTGGGCTAACAGGACTCCGGTGAACCGGGCTGTAGCAGGCTAGGCAGGACTCCGGATGTCACCGCATGACATTTCCCCGAAGGGACAGACATAGGAACGAAGTGAATCACATGCCGGCTAGTCAAGTGTTCCGGAGCAATAGTGCTGGGCTAGCAGGACTCCGGTGAACCAGGCTGTAGCGGACTACTATGGCTTATGGAAGCACAAGACTACATTTCCCCATAAGAGAGGCTACCAAGGATAAACAACTAGGTTGTCGGATCCCACACATACCAAGCATTTCAATCATACACACAATATGCTCAATATGTGTAATACAACATGGCATCACAACAAGACTCTATGACTCAAAGTATTTATTCATTAGGCTCCGAGGAGCGAGATATTACAAACATGGGTCTCATGACCCAACATTCAGAGCATACAAGCAACAAGCACATGCGGAAGCTTAACTTGTCTGAGTACAGACAACTACAAATGAAGAAGGCTCAGAAGCCTGACTATCTACAAGACCCTCCCAAGGGTACAAGATCGTAGCTGAGGTAACAAGCTAAACGTCGAAGTCCAAGCGGAACTACTAGCGAGATTGAAGTCTCTCTGCAAAACATAAAATAAGCAAACGTGAGTACAAATGTACCCAGTAAGACTTACATCAGAACTATCTACATATGCATTGGTATCAACAAAGGGGTGGTGGAGTTAACTGCAGCAAGCCAGCTTTGACTCGGTGGCTAACCTGAACTACGACTGCAAGTAACTCTTTTGAGGTGGCGCACACGAGTCCACAAATTCACCATACCAATACACCACTATGGATCCGCTCCCGTCTCCCTGCGAGAACGCCATCCATAGCACTCACACTTATCTTGCGCATTTTAGAGTATCCACTTTCACTTGTCTATGAACTATGCAAGGGGTCCAAGTTTCCATATCCGAGGATTCTGGCTATTCGAATAGATAATGATAACCCTGCAGGGGTGTACTTCTTCACACACGCTCTCGCCACATACCACCATGTACACGTTGTGTATCTCGGCAACCTTCAAGCGGAAGCCTGGCGAGGGAGTCGACCACGACCTGACTAACCAACAGGTCTCTAGTCCAGGTTTATCGCCTATTCGGGTTCCATCCGCAAGGAGATCTGGCCGGGGTGTCGCTCACGGGCCCCAAACGATGTGAGTAGGGTTCCCAAGCCCACCATCCGGGTGCCACTTGGTACACCGTGCCACTGTGCCTAGTCTGTCCCAAGCCCACCTGTACCGGGTGCCACTTGGTAGACTACTAACACTACCTACAAACACCAGAAACTAGTTGCAACTCCTGGACAGAGATCAGGTTGATTAATAAGTCGAGAGGGGCACTTAAGCATTCCAATGCGTGGTAGTAGCGGTTCATGGATCACAAACACAGAACTCAGTTCCTAAGGACGGCTGCAATGAGACAACCCACCATGTACTCCTACATCGCCTCTCACTGCTACCTTTACCAAATCGTGTTCACACACTTAGCTCTCAAAGGTAGGACATGTTCACCACGTTCCAATTCATTCCCGATGAATCCGACTTGACTCAACTCTAAGCAGTAGCAGGCATGACAACAAGCATGAATGAGTAGGCACATCAGGGCTCAAACAGTTCCTACTCATGCTAGTGGGTATCATCTATTTACTGTGGCAATGACAGGTCATGCAGGGGAAAGGGGTTCAACTACCGTAGCATGTAACAGTTGAAACAGTGTTGTCCTAATGCAGTAAAAGAGAGCAAGAGCGAGAGAGTGGGATTGTATCGGAATGAACAAGGGGGTTTTGCTTGCCTGGCACTTTCGAAGATAATATAGTTCTTCATCGGTGTCATTGATCAATCGTCGGAACCATGTCTATCGGGGGGGGGGACAATCACCGACAAACACAGAAAGAATACAATCAATGCAATGCAACAATATGATGCATGATCATGACATGGCAATATGATGTAAGTTGAGCTAATGCAGCTAGCAACGGTTTAAATGAAGTTGGTTTGAACCCAAGGTTCAAATTCAAACTCCATGTCAGACATTTCAAATGCCATTAATTCAAATTGTCTTATACAGCAACTTTAAGTTGTTCAAACATGCATGAAAATGGTACAAATGGATAGATTAGATTTTTCTGATCATTTTTCATATATAATTTATCTTATTAGGAGTTACGGTTGAATTTCTATGTTTCTTCAAAGTTTTGGATATTTTCTGAATTAAACAAATCATTTCTGATTTATTTAAAATCCCGAAAAGCATTTATGACCTCATCACTGTGTCACTGTGACGTCATCTAGTCAACAGGACGGGTCCAGGTCAAACCTGACTCTGGGGCCCGCATGTCATAGGCTCTGTACTAACAGAGAGTTATTTTTTTGTTAAACTAAATTAACCAGGTGTTAGTTTAGTGGGTGGGGCCCGGTGTCAATGGGTGTGGGTTAATTAGAGCCTAAACTAATTGTTGCCACGTCGGCTAAACAGGGTTTCACCGCCGGCGACCTCATCCGACGGCGGAGGCATGTCAGAATCGCTGCTCCGGTAGCGGTTCGATGCGCCGAGGGTACCGGTGGAGAGCTCACGCTCGTGCGCGACTAGGGGAGGCCTCGGGTGGCGGTGGGGTGGCCGGGAACGACGACCACGACGGCTTTGGCGGCGGCCAGAGCTCGGGCCAGCACGGGCGCGGTGGCTGCAGCGCGTTCGCCAGAGAGCAGAGGAGCGCGTCGGGATCCTGGGGACCTGGAGAGCACGCGGGGGCTACTAGAGCGAGCGGAAGAGCTCCGGGGCACAAGGTTCGCTGGCCATGGCGATGGCCGGAGCTCAGTGCTTGCGGGGACGGCAACTACGGCACGAGAACGAGCAGGGGAGGAGGGGGAAACGAAGGAGTCCTCACAGCGAAGTTGTTCAGCAGTTCAGACGGCTCGGGGAGGCCCTCTTCGGCGCGAATCGACGGCGGTGATCCACGGGTTGCCAGCGAGGAAGACGATGATTCTGACGGCGCTGCAGTGCGCCCGGGCTTCTGATCTTCAGCGTTCAGACGAGGACGAGCTTCTCTCCGCGGCTGGACACGGTGCGGGGCCTAGGGTGCGCGGTGGCTACGGGTTTCACGGCGGCGAGCGCTTGACGGTTGCGGCCATGGCAAGGAGAGGGCGAGAGAGAGGGCAGAGGGGGAGAGTGAAACGTCCAGGGGTTCGGGGCAGCACCGAAGAGAAGGCCCGAGGCGTCACGGTGGCCTCGATGATGCAGGCGAGCAGGGAGGTGCGTGGCGCCGCGGGCGCGCGTGCGCTGTCTCCCTCCTCTGCCTACTGGCAGAGCTAGGTGATGACTGGCACGGGCCAGGTGGGCTGGGCAGCACAGCTGGGCCGCTGGGCTGTAGGTGAGCGCCAGGTAAGGTGTCCCTCTTTTCTGTTTTTTTATTTTGTTCTGTTTGTTTTGATTTAGTTTAGGCAGTAAATCATTTT
The DNA here is from genome assembly GCF_056163025.1 of Triticum urartu. NCBI lineage: Eukaryota > Viridiplantae > Streptophyta > Magnoliopsida > Poales > Poaceae > Triticum > Triticum urartu. Next base: position 144,149,292 of record NC_141877.1, on the reverse strand, counting down.
AATAAATTCTGAAAATTATTGTGGATGTTAGATAAACTATTCCAGAGCTCCACAAATAACTTGAGAATATTTGGACCATTTAAAATATATATAGCATTTAAATGGCTCTAACTCAAATACTTTTATGTTAATTCAAGAATCCAAAAATGACCTAAAAATATATTCATCATTTTTAGCAGAGGTTTGCACCTTAACCAGAAATCATGAACTTTTCTTAGAGCATTTTGGGTTCATTGAAAAAGATTTTATTTGAACCTATTTGAATTTCATGTGGTGCTAGGGTTTGATCATCCCCATTTCAAATTTCAAACAATATAGACATGATCCATGGATGCTTATGAAACTAATTGCAATCAAATTCTAGGGCTGTGACAAATGCTTTGTTCCGGTACTCTATTAAAAGGAGGCCTTAATATCCCTTAGTTTCCAATAGGACCCCATTGCCATGGGAGGGTAGGACAAAATATGTCATGCAAGTTCTTTTCCATAAGCACGTATGACTATATTCGGAATACATGCCTACAATACTTTAGTTGAATATGATCCTTTCTATGGTTATGAATTTGAAACTTTTGTGGCACATCTTACTAAATTAAATGATATAGCCACCCAATTCACTAATGATGAGAAAACTCGCTACTATTATATACTTAAGGTGTTTCCGTTCTCATTAAAGGGTAATGCTAATATATGGTTTAATTCTCTTGATCCTGGTTGTGTGCGTAGTCCTCAGGATATGATTTATTACTTCTCTGCTAAATATTTCCCCGCTCATAAGAAACAAGCTGCTTTAAGGGAAATATATAATTTTGTGCAAATTGAAGAAGAGAGTCTCCCACAAGCTTGGGGGAGGCTTCTCCAATTACTTAATTCTTTTCCTGATCATCCTCTTAAGAAAAATGAAATACTTTATATCTTTTATAATGTACTAACTGATGCTTCCAGAGACCACCTGGATAGTTGTGCTGGTTGTGTTTTCCGGGAAAGAACACCAGATGAAGCTGAAATTCTATTGAATAATATGTTGACTAATGAAAATAATTGGACACTTCCTGATCCTGATCCAATTCCTGAACCAACTCCTAAGCCAACTCCGAAGAAGAGGGGTATTCTATTTCTCAGTCTTGAGGATATGCAAGAGGCAAAGAAATCTATGAAAGAAAAAGGTATTAAAGCTGAAGATGTTAAGAATTTACCTCCTATTGAAGAAATACATGGTCTTAATTTACCGCCTGTTGAAGAAATACATGGTCCTGATAACCCGACACAGGTAGTAAAGGTAAATTCTCTCTATAGATATGATAAAGCTAAAATCCCATTTGCTAAGTTTGCTAGCCCATGCTTGGATGAGTTTGATGACTTTATGGTTAAACAAGAAAACTTAAGTGCTTATTTTGGTAGAGAATTAAAACGCAATGCTGATATGCTTGAACACTTGGGTGATTATATGGCTAATGTTAATGGTGAACTTAAACTTATTAGTAAACATGCTTCTATGGTTACCACTCAAGTAGAACAAGTACTTAAAGCTCAGAATGATTTGCTCAATGAATTAAATAGTAAGAAAAATGATAATGCTGTTAGAGTTATGACTAGAGGTGGTAAAATGACTCAGGAACCTTTGTATCATGAGGGCCATCCTAAGAGAATTGAGCAAGATTCTCAGAGAAATATTATTGATGCAGCTAGTCCTTCTAAGAGGAAGAAAATGAAAAATGATAGGACTTTACATGCTTCTAGTGAACCCATTATTGACACACCTGAGAATCCTAATGATATCTCTATTTCTGATGCTGAAACACAATCTGGTAATGAACATGAACCCAGTGATAATGTTAATGATGATGTTCATATTGATGCTCAACCTAGCAATGATAATGATGTAGAGATAGAACCTGATGTTGATCTTGATAACCCACAATCAAAGAATCAACGTTATGATAAGAGAGACTTTGTTGCTAGGCTGCACGGTAAGGAAAGACAACCATGGGTTCAGAAACCCATGCCCTTTCCTCCCGAACCATCCAAGAAAAAGGATGATGAGGATTTTGAGCGCCTTGCTGAAATGATTAGGCCTATCTTCTTGCATATGCGTTTGACTGATATGCTTAAAATGAATCCTTATGCTAAGTATATGAAAGAAATTGTTACTAATAAAAGAAAGATACTGGAAGCTGAAATTTCCACCATGCTTGCTAATTATACTTTTAAGGGTGGAATACCTAAGAAACTAGGAGATCTAGGAGTACCAACTATACCATGCTCCATTAAAAGAAACTATGTTAAAACTGCTTTATGTGATCTAGGAGCCTGTGTTAGTGTTATGCCTCTCTCTTTATATCGTAGACTTGATTTGAATAAGTTGACACCTACCGAAATATCTTTGCAAATGGCTGATAAATCAACTGCTATACCTGTCGGTATTTGCGAGGATGTGCCTATTGTGGTTGCAAATGTTACTATTTTAACGGACTTTGTTATTCTTGATATTCCCGAGGACGATAGTATGAAGACCCTTTTTGAATACTGCAGGGGCTGTTATTGATTGCACCAACGGCAATGTCACTTTTCATGTTAATGGCAATGAGCATATGGTACACTTTCCAAGGAAACAACCTCAAGTTCATAGTATAAACTCTATTGGAAAATTTCCATCGATTATTTTTGGACGTTTTGAATTTCCTCTTCCTACTGTCAAGAAGAAATATGATATTCTTATTGTTGGGGATGTGCATATCCCTGTTGAGGTAACCTAGTGTTATTCGAAAATTCTTCGGTTCCATGTTATTCGGAATGAGTTTGTTAACAAGACCTGCTCAACCTTGTTAGTGGATTCCTTTTGATGAGCATGAGATGGATGAATTTAGAAAACACAACTCTTTGTACCCTCTTTTTACTTTCTGTTATTTATATTAAATAAAGCAAAAATAGTAATTTTTGTCTGTTTTCTGAATTATCAATGCAATAAAAAATACCCCAAAAATAAAATTTCTCCAAATGCCCTGAAATTTAAATAAGATTTTTTCTGGAATATTTGAGAATATCTGGCACTGAGAACACAGTAGGGGGAGCAAGCACCTGGACACGAGGGTGGAGGGCGCGCCCTACCCACCTGGGCGCGCCCCCTACCTTGTGGCCCCACAGTACCTCCCCTTCACTTATTCCAGCTACCACACATTCCTTCTTCCTCCCACAAACACCACTAACCAGCTCAAACCCGAGTCCAAACTCATTTTGCTGCCATTTTCGATCTCCTTGCTCAAAGCACCTCTCACAAAACTGCTTTGGGGGATTGTTCCTTGGTATGTGACTCCTCCAATGGTCCAATTAGTTTTTGTTCTAGTGCTTTATTCATTGCATATTTTTGCTACTTAGGTGACCCTATTCTTGAGCTTGCATGTCAAATTTATATGGTCAAAAGTAGTTTTGATGCATGATATTGCCTCTAGGCACTTGTAGGAGTAGTTGATATCAATATTGTTGAGTTTGGTTCACTTTTATTTTGAAGTTACTAAAATTTCAGATATTTTTCAAAGGAAGAAATATGTTTAGGAAAATGTACCAAGGTGGTCCTTCAAGGAAGCAAGGATCCCAGGCTCGCAAAGCGCGATGCCGACAAGGAACCACCGAGGGAAGCTCAAGTGCGGGCTTGTGAATGGCCTTCAGGGGACTTTATGGATCGAGCAGGAATCAAGGAAGAATTTAACACATATGTGCATAATGCTAATCTTGAGAGCTTCGAGGAAGACAAATGCTGCCAGTACCATCATTCCGCTGATTCCTTTGTGAGGAGGTTTGAATTTTCATCATCATGCAATTCTCAAACTGTCATGTTTGATCTCTATGAAAATTCTTATACTATGGACTTAGAGGATTTTAACACTACTTGCAAGCTTCCACAATGGGGTAGTCCTAATGAACCTCGAAAATCTGAATTTAGAGATTTTCTTGCTAGTATAACTGTGGGGGAATCTAGAGACATAACACAAGCTACCGCAGGGAGCATTCATTTTCCTGTTATACATTATTTTGCTCTCTTCATAGGTAGGTGCATAAATGGTAAGGATGAAGCATGTCACATGTGTATCCCTGACCTCAGTGTTCTCAGGAGTGCTGTATTAGAAGATAGACATTATAATTTGGTAGCCATTGTTGCACGTAGGTTTCATAATAATAGATTTAGTGGAGATTTCTTCGGTGGAATTGATGCAACCCGTCTAGCTAATTTTCTTGGTGTACCAATACGTGGGTATGATATTGAGTTGCCTCCTGTTTATTTGGATTATGAGGCCATGGTTCGTCATTAGTTTGTTGAGAGGAACGATCAGTTCCTCCAGTACCGACTAATCTTTGACAGACGATGCACCTATCACGTCGCTCTCCCTGCTCCTTCTTTCTTTGACTTTCAGGCAAAAGGGAGATATGTTATAACCAGGGAGGAGGCAGACGAATATAGAGGAGGACGGAGACGGCCCATCTCCAAGAAGCAGCTCATGAGGCAATAGCTGCTGCATCTCAGTACGACCCCAACTATCACTTTGGATATCCTCCAGGCCAGCCGTGGCCATAGACCAACTGAGGCCAAAAAGCCTAAGCTTGCGGGAGTACGTATCTCTCACCGACATTACATTCATGTCCACACACTCATTGCTAGTTGTCGGTGCTCACACTTTTTCATTGTATCATCCATGCTGGTTTATTTTCCTTTTTATGCTTTCTTCTTGTGAGTTTAATAAACCTTAAGAAAAACAAAAAAAATAGTTGTAGCTTTTAATTAGTTTACTTTCCATGCTTGTACTAGTAATTAAAAAGAAAACTCAAAAAGATTTTTCGTTCTTCTTTTGCTTGTTGGGAGCTTTCCCGTGTAAATAGTTTTATTTATTTTCTTGTTCTTTGGGGTCGAGAGGAGAAGGCCATAATTAAAATGTTAAAGTGGCTCTTATATGCATTACCGTTGATCTGAGAAAGAGCCCATATTACCTTGTCTTCTCTCTTGAATTGAATGCTTGCAGATTCCAGCTTAGTCCAATGCACGTGCACTATTATGATTATCCACACTATTTGGTCGTGCAAGTGAAAGGCAATAATGATGTTTATATGATGAACTTATTGAGATGAGAAAAGATGGTATGAACTCGACCTCTATTGTTTTTGTAAATATGATTAGTTAATCATTCCTGATTCAACCTATTATGAATAAACATGTTTGCAATGACAATTAGAGATTATAGTTGCTTATGCCATGCTTAATTAGCTAGGAGCTTATAATGATTTACCTTGCGTGCCAACATGCTATTAAAATGGTTGTGATGTGGTATGATAGGGTGGTCTCCTCTTTTGAATGATTCGAGTGGCTTGACTTGGCACATGTTCAGGCATGTAGTTGAAACAAAATCAACATAGCCTCTACGATATTTATGTTCATGGTGCATTATATCCTACTCATGCTTGCATTTGGTGTTGATTAATTTTAATGCATGTTCATGACTGTTGTCGCTCTCTAGCTGGTCGCTTCCCAGTCTTTTGCTAGCCTTCACCTGTACTAAGCGGGAATACCTTGTGCATCCAATTCCATAAACCCCAAAGTTGTTCCATATGAGTCCACCATACCTACCTATATACGGTATCTACCTGCCGTTCCAAGTAAATGTGTATGTGCCAAACTCTAAACCTTCAAATAAACATTCTGTTTTGTATGCTCGAATAGCTCATGTATCAACTAGGGATGTCTTTATCTTCCATGTTAGGCGGATTATTCTCAAGAGGAGTGGACTTAGCTCCTCACTCACGAGAAAATGGCTGGTCACCGGGATGCCCAGTCCCATGCTTTATGCAAATCAAATCAATATAACTGCAAACAAAACTCCCCCAGGACTCTTGTTAGTTGGAGGCACTCGTTGTTTCGAGAAAGCCATGGATTGATGCTTGTTGGTGGAGGGGGAGTATAAACTTTACCATTCTGTTTGGGAACCGCCTATAATGTGTGTAGTATGGAAGATATCACCATCTATCGGTTGTTATGTTGACAATGAAAGTATACCACTCAAAATAGTATTCATATCTATTTCAAAACTGAGCTCTGGCACCTCTACAAATCCCTGCTTCCCTCTGCGAAGGGCCTATCTATTTACTTATATGCTAAGTCATCATCCTCTTATTAAAAAGCACCAGCTGGAGAGCACCGCTGTCATTTGCATCCATTACTGTTAGTTTACATTGAGTATGACTTGACTGGATCTCTTTTAACATGAATTACGATGTCTAGTCAGTCCTTGATCTTTAAAGGTGCTCTGCATTTATGTTTTGCGGTCTCAGAAAGGGCTAGCGAGATACCATCTTGTTAGATCATATCATTATTATTTTGAGAAAGTGTTGTCATCCGAGATTTATTATTATTGCTCGCTAGTTGATTATGCCATTGATATGAGTAAACATGAGACCTAAATGTTATTGTGAATATGGTTAGTTCATAATATTTGCTGAAAACTTGAATGCTGGCTTTACATATTTACAACAACAATAGCAAATAGAGTTTGTAAAAGTTTTTCTTTATCACTTTCAGTTTATCAACTGAATTGCTTGAGGACAAGCAAATGTTTAAGTTTGGGGGAGTTGATACGTCTCTGTCGTATCTACTTTTCCAAACACTTTTGCCCTTGTTTTGGACTCTAACTTGCATGGTTTGAATGGAACTAACCCAGACTAACGCTATTTTTAGCAGAATTGCCATGGTGCTATTTTTAGGCAGAAATAAAAGTTCTCGGAATAACCTGAAAATCAATGGAGCATTATTTTGGAATATATAATGAATATTGGAAGGAAGATCCACGTTAGGGGGTGTCCCACCTGTCCACGAGGGTGGGGGGGGCACCCTTGCCCCCTGCCTTGTGGGCCCCCTGACGCTCCACTGACCTCAACCTGGACTCCATATATTCACTTTTGGGGAGAAAAAACCAGAGGAGAAGATCATTGCGTTTTACGATACGGAGCCGCCGCCAAGCCCTAAACTCTCTTGGGAGGGCTGATCGGGAGTCCGTTCGGGGCTCCGGAGAGGTGAATCCGTCGCCATTGTCATCATCAACCATCCTCCATCACCAATTTCATGATGCTCACCGCCGTGCGTGAGTAATTCCATCGTAGGCTTGCTGGATGGTGATGGGTTGGATGAGATTTATCATGTAATCGAGTTAGTTTTGTTAGGGTTTGATCCCTAGTATCCACTCTCTTCTGAGATTGATGTTGCTATGACTTTGCTATGCTTAATGCTTGTCACCGGGACCCGAGTGCCATGATTTCAGATCTGAACCTATTATGTTTTCATCAATATATGAGAGTTCTTGATCCTATCTTGAAAGTCTATAGTCACCTATTGTGTGTTATGATCCGTTAACCCCGAAGTCACAATAATCAGGATACTTACCGGTGATGACCTTAGTTTGAGGAGTTCATGTATTCACTATGTGTTAATGCTTTGTTCCGGTACTCTATTAAAAGGACGCATTAATATCCCTTAGTTTCCAATAGGACCCCGCTGCTACGGGAGGGTAGGACAAAAGATGTCATGCAAGTTCTTTTCCATAAGCACATATGACTATATTCGGAACACATACCTACATTATATTGATGAGCTGGAGCTAGTTCCGTATCACCCTATTTTATGACTGTTGCATGATGAACCGCATCCGACATAATTCTCTATCACCGATCCATTGCCTACGAGCTTTCCATATATTGTTCTTCGCTTATTTACTTTTCCATTGCTAATGTTATCATCACTACAAAACACCAAAAATATTACTTTTGTTATCGTTACCTTTTACCACCATTACCATTACTATCATATTACTTTGCTACTAAACACTTTGCTACAGATATTAAGTTATCCAGGTGTGGTTGAATTGACAACTCAACTGCTAATACTTGAGAATATTGTTTGGCCCCCCTTGTGTCGAATCAATAAATTTGGGTTGAATACTCTACCCTCGAAAACTGTTGCAATCCCCTATACTTGTGGGTTATCAGGACGCGAAGCATGTGGCTCGACAGGCTACAACATACTGCATCCAGGACGGTGAGCTGTACAGAAAACGACCAAATGATGTTTCCTTGCGATGCATCTCCAGGGAGCAGGGGAACGAGCTGCTGGCTGGCATACACGGTGGAGACTACGGGCATTACTCATCGTGGCGTACCCTCGTTGGCAAGGCGTTCTGCAGCGGGTTCTAGTGGCCCACGACACTCAACAAGGTGGCCGAGCTGGTAAGGTCCTGCGAGGCCTGCCAGTCCCATGCCAAGCAAATCCACTAGCCGGCTTAGGGCCTCAAGACTATCCCTCTTTTATGGCCCTTCACGGTCTGGGTGCTATACATCCTGGGCCCCTTCCCACGAGCGCCCGGGGGCTACCGCTACCTCTACGTCACCATTGACAAGTTCACCAAACGGGCAGAGGTTGAAGCCGTCTACACCACCCCAGCCGGGCCAGCAGTTAAGTTCATTAAAGGCCTCGTAAGTCGGTTTGAGGTCCCTAACTTCATCATCACCGACAACGGCTCGCAGTTCACTAGCAATCTCTTCAAGACCTATTGTGCTAACCTTGGAACGTAGATTTGCTACGCTTCGGTGGCACACCTCAGGAGCAACGGCCAAGCTGAGCGCGCCAATGCCGAGGTCTTGGGAGGCCTCAAGACCAGGACCTTCAAGAAGAAGCTCAAGGCCTGCGGCAGGGTCCGGCACGACGAGCTCCAGTCTGTGTTGTGGTCCATTCGCACCACCGCCACCAAGTAAACAGGCGAGACCCCGTTCTTCCTCGTCTATGGAGCAAAAGCGTTTCTCCCTCACGAGGTCAGGCATCGCTCCGCATGGGCCCTGGCATTTGATGAGATGCAGTAGGACGCCATGCGGGGGATGGACCTCATGCAGGGGGAGGAACACCGCCGTGAAGCCTCGCTTCCAGCGGCAAGATACCAGCAGGCACTGCGACGGTACCACTGTCGCAGCGTCCGCTCCAGGACGCTTGAGGTGGGTGATCTCGTCCTGAGGCTGGTTCTCTCCAGGGAAGGGCTGCATCAGCTCTCACCCATGTGGGAGGGCCCGTTTAGGATTGCCCGCGTCTCCAAGCCTGGCGCCGCATGCATGGAGACAGGATGGGGACCCCATCCAGAATGCTTGGAACATTCAACACCTCCGGAAGTTCTATCCATGATGCAAGGCCTAGTGCCTGTGAAGGTCTCTGCTCATGACACTCTCATGTAATAATGAGTGGGGATGTACACACCCCGGAGTCTCAGGAGTGCCGCCCTCGGGCCTCGGGGGCTCCCTCCCACATCCTGGTGGCAGCACTTAGCTCCGCGCTGATGAGAAGACTAGACTAGGTGCTGGACGCGGCTGTTCATTTACTTTCTGTAGTTGGCTTGCCACTTTCCCTTTAATGAAATTTGGAGTTCCAGTGTTTCTTGGTGGTTTGCCTCTTCTTTCTGTTTCTTCCCTTAATTCTTTGTTTTTCGCCAGGGAGGGCAGCAGTTGCCCGATGCTCTCCCTCGCACGCCCCGCGAGGGGGGATGGACAGGTACTATGCGCGTGTGCACTCCCCTGGTCTCTGCGGGGCGTTCTCGTCTGAGTTTTTGATCGGCGCACCCGCCTTTAGTCCGTGCCCCGCGGTTACCGCGATGCGGTGCGTTTGGCCATAACCAGCCCATACCTGAGGCCCCGCACAGGAAGGATTAAAGATTTCTTGACAAGTTTTTGCAGCTTCGCGATGCAGCTAAGCCATGTTACCCGAATCAATAGTGGGGAAGCCCCAACAGGTGCCCAGAGACGCGTGCCCTCATGAGGGCCAAGCTACAATGGATGCATTGAGCTAAGTTCCCCCTTTTCACCTATATAAGGCATAGATCTCACAACACAACCTGGAAACAATAAACGCACCATAAAAGCAACATAAGAACCATGATTCATTACACGCCCTCGCAGGGCCCCGAATTCGTTACTAACAATGCAGGGGAAAGGGAAAGAGAGGACAAGCAAAAGCGGCTCCTACGACGCGGCTGCTCACGAGGGTCGGCCCCCGCACTCAGCCAGAGCCCTCCTCGCGCTACATCGGGGCGCGACGACGGGATGATCCGCCACCATCCTCGAAGCAGGCCCGGTGGCGTGGCAACTGGTCATAGCCGCCGCTGCTGGAGCTTTCGTCGGAGGAGGAGCTGCCGTAGCTGGGCGAGCGCGGTCTCCGCGGCGGGCAAGGTCACCCTCGTGCTCGTCACGACCGTCGGCAAGGCCAAGCACCTCGCCACTGTTGTCTTCATCTTCGGGGCAGCATCCGGCGCGGCGACCGTCTTCCCTGAACACCCTCATGAAGAGGGCTGCTGCATCATCGTACTTGAAGTGGAGGGTAGACCGCCTGCCTAGGCCGCGTGCGCGGGTAAACGTCTACCAGCCATGGGCCAGGGCTACATTGCCCGCAGCAGAGACCTCCACCGCGACCCACGAAGCCTTGCTGCAGCAGCCGTCCGCCAGCAGCCAGAGGCCGCCGGGACCTGGGGCCGGCAGTTCGCTGGCGAAGGAGTGCGCAAGTTGGAGCCAAGTGCCAGCCGGGTTCGCCGACCACACGACAAACTCCGGCAGCACCTCCACCGAGTGGAAGCGCGGCTAGGGAGGCCAGGCGATCATGGTGCGCCTCCCCTCATCAACGGGCTGCCCCGACCTAGGCAGCTCCCGCCGCGCAAAGGAGCACCTCGCGGCCGCCAAGGACGATGCCGGACCCTGAAGGAGTCCGCCCACGCCTATGAAGGACCGCAGCGGGGGTCGCGGCATGCTTGCGCGGGCAGCCGCGCCCCCTCTTAGGTGGTGGCGAGCCGGGCCGCTCCTGGCGAGCTTTCCCCTTCTCGGCGGCCGAGAACCTCTTCATCGGTGCCATGGGTGTCGCGAAAGGGAAGAAGAGGGAGAAGCAGGAGGAGTGGAAGAAGAGATGGGTGACGGGGGCTCCACCCCCTTCCCATTTATAGCCAGGAGGAGGCCAACCACCGGCCTCCATGATCTAAGGTAATAATGACCTTTTTCTGCATGCAACAGGGACTCGCAAGTCGGGCAGTTGCCGAGGCAGCGTGGGGAAGTGGAGACGTCCACATCCCATCAATCGCCACGCATCAATCAAGGCCGCAGGCTGTTAGGGCCCGCAGCGCTCCGCACTTGACCCTTGGCTTCGCCACGAAGCCAAGCAGGAGTGCGCCTTGGGCCCGGGGGCTACTGTCAGCGTCCTGGGAACAGGGTTACCCAGACTTGCCTTCCTGCGGCCCGGGGTGTGGCTCCACCAGCGGCCTGCACTACAAAAAAAGACACATTTGTGACATTTTGGGACGAACGAATTTTTTTCCTGTCATACTTATGATACTTCTATGACGATAATTGTGACAAAACCCGGTATCATCATAGATGTGGTGGGGTCCTACTTCTATGACAAAAAATCATGACAGAAAATGGGCTTTTCGTCCTGGGCAGGCCGGAGACGGAGCTGCATGACATTCTTTGGGCCGTCCATGACGGAAAAAACCGTGGTAGAAGCCAGGGCGCGGAAAATATCAGGGAGTCCCCGGTTATGGTGGGTGGTCAGGGGCCGAGCGTTGCGCGTTTCTCTCATACGTACGCACGTGTGTGCGAGGCGTTGGGCTCTAACTGAACCCGAGCGATTGCACTGCAGGCTACGCGTTACTGAACCCGAGCGATCGATCGATGGCTATTAACTGAACCCGATCAACCGATTCCTGCGCTACTGCTGCTAACTGAAGCCGATCGATGTTGCCTCTGGAGGAACAGTGAGCGTCGTGGGGTGGGGGGGTTGGATGAACAGTTCCCGGTGGGGGCGGATGAACAGGACCCCGTGGTGTTGCCTCTGGATGAACAGTACCCCGATCGATCGAGCCGATTGGGGCTGGATGAACAGGACCCCGTGGAGGGCAGGATGAACAGGACCACCCCGTGGAGGGTAGGATGAACAGTAGACAGTGGAGGACAGGATGAACAGTGGCCCATGGAGGGGTGGTTGAACAGGAGCCTGTGGAGAGGGCTGGTTGAACAGTAGCCGGTGCAGTAGCGTGCGGTGGACGCTGGATGAACAGGAGCCCGTGGATGAACAATAGCAGGTGGAGGCTGGAGGATGTCGGCGTTCTGGGAACGGGGGTCCCCAGACTTGCCTGCCTGCGGCCTGCGGCGTGGCTCAAAAGGGGGCCCAGGGCGGCCCATCTTCACCAACACAGACTCAAGACCCTCGCGAGGGGCCAAGCCTCGCGGGGCGGACGACGCGGAGCTTCCTCAGGCACGACCTCATCAGGCTGGCTCGCGAGGAGGCGGAGAGATGAAGGCGGGGTACCTCACGAGGTGTCCGTGACGCAAGCCATGACGACCGAAGGCGCCAGGCGGGTGCCAGCCCGCGCAGCGTCCTCCTTTCCCCTTTGGTGCAAAGGGAGCAAGCGCAGCCGCGGAGTACGGAGGCATCAGGCAAAGGTTGCCATGTCGGTGCAACAAGACCAAGACGAGGAGGACTGCAAGACGGAGGTCATCGTGGAGCCCAAGACGGCGTCACCACCAGAGCTTTGTGCAGGCGAAGACTACTTTTGTCAGGATAGCTAGTACTAGCTGTCCCCCTTCAAATTAGCCCGCCATTGTTGGCTTCCTTCCCGCTCAATATTTGGGAAGAGGACTAGGGCCTCTATAAATAGGACCAGCCACCCACAAAGGAGGAAGAGAGAACGAAGGGACAACGGGAAGAGATCTAGTAGAACCCTAGCAGAGAGAAAGCATGCAACCAGAGAGAGAGAGAAGAGTGACTGAACTCCTCCCAGCAGTTCATCCCCCCAGCCAAGAGCAGACCCTCGCGAGGCTGTTCTTCCTTGTATTGTTCATCATCATCATCAGCCCAAGAGGCAATCCACCACACCACACACTGGAGTAGGGTATTACACCGCAACGGTGGCCCGAACCAGTATAAACCCTGTGTCATTTGTGTTGTTCTTTCCATTGCTTTGATCTTAGCGAGGCGGAGGGGTGCAGGTAGGTAGGAGGCGAAATCTCTGTGCGCACCCCAGTGTTCGAACCTCAAGGGTCTGCCGGAACCTGAGATCCGACATTTGGCACGCCAGGTAGAGGTGCGCCGGAATCCACCTTCTACCGCTTTGTGCCCTGTCGCGTCGTCATCACCATGTCCGGCGACCAGGCGGGCAACCCAGATCCATGGGCGGCGTGGCCCGCTCGCGCAGAGCCGCTCGCCTCGGGCGACCCCGTGCCCCAGGCAGCTCGCGGTACGTAGGGCGCTGCGGGCCGCGGGCGACGCGAACAGGCTTCAACAGCTCTCACACCGCGGCAGGCACGGTCGGCAGCAAGGGCCTCCAATCACGCCGCGACCACGGCACCGTACACCCTCCGGGAGCAGGCGAACTTGAGGGCCGCGCTCACGGTGGCCCGAGAGCTACTGCAGTGCAGGCTGCTGGAGGGCGGCCGCGACGTGCTGCTGGAGCGGGTGGCAGAGCTCCTGGGCTTCGCCGCCTCGGGGGCTCACCCCTTTTGCACCCAGCTCCCATCTCAAGCCCAGGGCGGCCCGCGCGGGGGCTCCGCGCGTGCCCGCGGGCTCCAAGGCTACTTCAACGCCAGCGAAGCTGTCAGCACCGGACCGGCGGCGGCGCTGCCCCTACTCCCGGTCCGTGAAGAAGGACCCGACGCGACCCGCGGCCCCAATGGACAGCCGCGCTGCCACCCCACGGTGGGCGCGTCAGGCAGGACCACGTGGCACGCGGAGCACTATGGCGTGGCCTTCGCGATGACGGCGCCAGAGGAATACGTGCCCCTCATGATGGACCAAGGACACCCTCACGAGAGCGAACAGGGCTCTCTCCTCAGCCCAAGCTGGGGGGACGAGGCACTAGAAGCTGAGCCTTTCCAGGAGCCCCGGGACGGTCCCACCGGCCACGCTGGAGGCAACGATTATCGGGTGCCGCTAATTCTTCAGGAGCAGGTATACACTAACCATGGATCGCACGAGGTGCAGGTCGCCACAGCGAGCGGCTGCCCCGCTCCCACAGTCTCCTACCCCTCGGGAGGAAGGCGCAGGGGGCTGCAGGAGAGGGGCCGAGATCCGACATCACCACCACGGCATTCAGAGCAAGGTGTTCTCAGGAGGTAGGCCCTCTGCTGGGGAGGTGCCTTAGGGCCTGCCCCTGGCGGAGGACCCGTGGTCGTCGGGGGAACCACTGGCGACCTCTCTACCCCATCGGGCGGCGTCCTGGTTTCCGGTCGTCGCTGATGGCACCAGAGTGTGGCGCAAGGCGGGGCCCTCGTCTGGCGATATGAAGCAAGGCCAGTACCTGTGAAGAAGGCCCAGTGCCTGTGAAGCTCGCCGCCCCGTGACACTCTCACGTAATAATGAGTGGGGCTATACACGCCCCGGAGTCTCAGGGGTGCCGGCCTCAGGCCCTGGGGCTCCCTCCCACGCCCAGTGGCAGCACTTAGCTCCGCGCTGGTGAGAAGACGTCCAAGACTAGATTAGGTGCCGGACGCGGCCTTTTTTCTGCTTTCGTTGCTTTTTCCTTTGGTTGTCGCTTTCCCCCGCTAGATTCAAGTTGGATTCGAATTTGAGATTTGCGTGTGTTCTGGGAAGGGGTTCTTAGTCTCGTTCGAGTAATTTCTTGTGTTTTGGTTACCACTTCGCCTCAGCTGCCTCCCCTCGTGAGCCCCTCGCGAGCCGGGTCAGGCCTAGCTTGCGCGCAGCCCAGACTGCCGCCGCCGTGTCCTCTCATGAGGATGTTTTGCTGCAGGTCCTACGGATCCAATCAGGGAACACTCGGAGCACCACAACCCCCCACAGGCTGCCTCAGGGCCAGCACGGGACCAAGGTAAACTAGCCGACCAGCGTGTCGCTTAAGCCAACCACTTGGCGCGGGCGCGTGGGCAATGTAGCGACTACTAATACGATGAACACAAGTTTTACATAAGGGGCTCCCCCTCCCAAATGCTCTCACCGCCATCAGGCCAAAACCTTAGTTCTGTTTACGCAGGGCAAGGAAGGAGGAACAATGCACAATCAGTCGGATAAATCCCCCAATGCGTCCTCAAGAGCACCACCCGAGCCGCTGCTGGCGCCGCTGAGCTCGCCATCGCTGTCCGCGTCACCGCCAGCGGCGTCAGGGCCGTGCGCCGCACCGCCCTTGTCGGCAGCCATGACCACACCGTCGTTGTCTGAAGCGAAGGCCCTGATAAGAGCATCCACATTGTCTTCCACCCAGCGCGCCAGGTCGCCTCGGACAGCCTGGGGGACTGGGGCGATGGCGGCGTCGAAATCGAAGTGGGGATCCATGTCCTGGAGATGGCTGAAGACGCGAGAAAAGGCACGCCCGAGCAGGGCACGGCTCCTCTTCTCCACCAACCTGTCAGCCCTGACCGACCGCACCTCCAGCTGCGTCACCATGTCAGTGAAGAACTGAAGATTGCTGGCGTAGTTGACTGCATGCGGCTCGCTAATAGCCGCCTCGCAAATGTTGCCCAAGGCTGTGTTGGCTCTCTCTCGGAGTGTGGTGAGCATGGGGCCGTGCTCATGCTCTAGGATCCGCCACTGACATATCTCATCCGCATTCTGGCACGCGACGGCCTCAACCTCCTCCACCCGCTGGCGAAGAAGGAGCACCTCGGCCTGGAGGTGGTTAACTCACCTTCCGCCACCTCAAGGGCGGCCCGGAAAGCGTCGGCCTGCCATGTCGCCCCCTCCAGCTTGGCTCTCAAGGCAGCAGTCCTGCCTTCAACCTCGGCCCGGATCAACCCCAACTTCTCCTCGAACTCGTGCTCGAGGTTCAAATGCTCCATCGCCACTCGACGTCCGACTTCCTCCAGGACGTGGGCTTCCTGTGCAGCGACATCATCCTCCGCCTGTGTCACCAAGCGCTCCCTCGTCTCCAAACGCTCGTACTCGCGGGCACGTTCGGCGGCTTCCAGCGTCAGCGCCTCCTCACGTTCTGGAGCTCTGCTGAGTCGCCAGAGGCCACCTTCATCGACACGAGGGCTTCCTCGCGCAGCTCCACCAGCTCCTCCAGTGAGTGGCACCAGGCCAAGAGCTCCAGAGCCCGCTCCTCCGCCGCCGTTTGCCGCCGGTCGGCTTCCCGGGCCTCCTCAGCGGCCCAAGATCGAGCCTCCCGAGAGGCCATCAGCGACGCCTTGGCCTCTGCGTCTTCAAGATCGCGCTGGCGGCACGCAAGGGCAATGGCGGCCTCCAGCTCGCGCCTCTCTGCAGCCAGGCGCAGGCCCTCGGCCTCAAGGCGCGCGTCTTCATCAGCAAGCTCCTCACCAAGCAGGCTTACCGCGTCAGCCGCCCTTCGAAGGAATCCTTGGGGGAGAGCGCGACGCTCCCGAGCGCGCTCGAGCACGTCTTCCACGCCATCATCTGCCCCAAGCAAGCGCCGGGGGCCACGAACCAGCCCCCCCTCCGGGCTGGGGGCTGGGGGCTGGCACCCTCGCGATGGTCGGGCACGCCACGCCAGAGGCCCGGCCTGGGGCCAGCCCGTCCCCAGGAGAAGAACGCAAGGAGCGCCTCAGCCAATCGCAGTCCACGACCAGGCGGGAAGCCCACGGCAGGCTGGCTATGCCATGAGAAGGCCTGCGGAAGAGGATCGCGAGGTGCGCAGGGCCACGATGCGCCTCGGGACGGTCCGCCTCTTCGATCACCTTCACCACAAGGGCTCTGCTGCTCGAGGCGCTTGAGGGCGATGGAGGGGGCGAAGCCAAGGGGGACGGCACCTCAGCCGTCTCCGCAAACTCGGCTGGAAGGCGCCTGTGGAGCAAGGGTCAGTAAAAGCAATAGAAGGATCGGGAGCTGGGAAAGGAGAAGCCTTACTCATCAGTGGCGAAGTACTTCCCGTGCTTCAGCAGGCGACAAGGATAATCGTCGCCCAGGGCCTCCCTTCTCTTTCGGAGGGCCTCAAAGTCCACACGGAAGCGGCCCAAGAGTTGGGAGCAGGGATCAACCTGCGACGAAGAAGGAGCATCAAGGCGATCTGCGTCACGGGCGCTCGCCTAATGCGCGCTGCCAATCGCCTCGCCAAGGGAAGGAGCCGGAACTTCAGGGGCCTCAGTCGCAAGCGTTGAGAGCAGCTGCTCGTCACCCTCAGCCTCAGCGGCATTGGCCCCGAGAGCCGCTCCCTCATGAGCGTCGCCCGTCGCCATCACCCCGCCGGGAGCCCCCTCGGCCTTTGGCGCCTCATGCCTCCCTGCTCCGCCGCTCGAGGAAGAGCCGCCTTGGCCGACTGGAAGGGCGATCACCACCACTGGGTTCTTGCGAGGCCCCTGGAGGCCGGCGGGGCGCGGCCCCCACTCATCAAAGACAGGCATCTGCTTCACAAAATCGCCCCTGCTCTGGCAGAGGTACAGCAAGGCCCCTCCCTGCTGGATGCTGCCAAGGTTGGGGTCCCGAGTCAGGGTCAAGAGTGTTGTCCTCAGCACTTCAGGAGCCAAGTCCTCTTCCTGGAGCCTCATACGGTCGTCGCGCCCCCTGAAGGCCCACATCCGGCAGGAGTGGCGTTGGAGAGGAACAACGCGGCGTAGCAGGAACTCCTTCACCACCTTGGGCGCTGTCACGCCGAGCGACCTCAAGAACGCGAAGCGGTGCCAGACGAAGACGAGCCGGGAGCTCTCAAGCGTCCCCTGGCCCCAACCCGAATTGGGGACAGCAGGCGAAGTTGGCTTCGATAGCAGGGGGCTGGGCACCCCTGCGTCCACATACAGCCACCGCTCGCGGAACCCAGTCGCGGGCAGGGGGAGCTTGAAGTCTATCCCCGAGGCCGTAGTCTCAGACGCGGCAACAAAGCTCACGCATGCCCAACATTTGGTTGGGTCGACAAGGCGCAGCGAGAAGAAGTGGCGCAGCAAGGCAACCGAAGGAAGGATGCCCATCATAGCCTCGCAAACAAAGGCGAAGATCGAAAGGAGGGTGATGGATTCAGGACCCAGATGCATCATGTGGATCTGATAGTGGGAAAGCACGGCATTGAAGAAATCAGAAAAGGGAGGAACCAAACCCGCCCGCAGGGCGTCGGCGAAATACGGGACCTCGGTGACTGTCCTGTCGATGGAGGAGTGGGACGCATGCCAGGCCGGCGTCCTCCCGCACTCGTTGAAGATATTGGCCAGAGCCGAGCTGACCTTGCCTAAGCCCTCGGCGGGGGCCGCCAATGGCGGCAGACCAGGCGGAGACATGGGTTTCTTCCCTCCTCCCTTCTTCGTCAGAGCCATGGCGATGGAAAAGGGGGGGGGGAGTTCGAGATTGGGTCGAAAACAGAAGCTGGAGTTCGAGCGGAGGAAGGACAGAGGGCGCTCGAGCGACAGAAAGGGGAGCGGCTGTGTACAACTACAAGTCCGCCTAGCATGGCGCAAAAATCAGGGAGGCGTGGGGGAGCAGTGCCGCCCACGTCTAATCAACCACCACGCGGCGCCAAAGGCCGCAGGCTGTTAGGGCCCGCGGCGCTTCGCCCTCGCCCTTCCGCCTCCCTGCACGGCCAAGTCCGTGCGCGCCTTGGGCTTGGGGGCTACTGTCGGCGTTCTGGGAACGGGGGTCCCCAGACTTGCCTGCCTGCGGCCTGCGGCATGGCTCAAAAGGGGGCCCAGCGCGGCCCATCTTCACCAACACAGACTCAAGACCCTCGCGAGGGGCCAAGCCTCGCGGGGCGGACGACGCGGAGCTTCCTCAGGCACGGCCTCATCAGGCTGGCTCGCGCGGAGGCGGAGAGATCAAGGCGGGGTACCTCACGAGGTGCCCGTGACGCAAGCCATGACGACCGAAGGCGCCAAGCGGGTGCCAGCCCGCGCAGCGTCCTCCTTTCCCCTTTGGTGCAAAGGGAGCAAGCGCAGCCGCGGAGTACCGAGGCATCAGGCAAAGGTTGCCATTTCGGTGCAACAAGACCAAGACCAGGAGGACTGCAAGACGGAGGTCATCGTGGAGCCCAAGACGGCGTCACCACCAGAGCTTTGTGCAGGCGAAGACTACTTTTGTCAGGATAGCTAGTACTAGCTGTCCCCCTTCAAATTAGCCCACCATTGTTGGCTTCCTTCCCGCTCAATATTTGGGAAGAGGACCAGGGCCTCTATAAATAGGACCAGCCACCCACAAAGGAGGAAGAGAGAACGAAGGGATAACGGGAAGAGATCTGGTAGAACCCTAGCAGAGAGAAAGCAAGAAAGCAGAGAGAGAGAAGAGTGACTGAACTCCTCCCAGCAGTTCATCCCCCCAGCCAAGAGTAGACCCTCGCGAGGCTATTCTTCCTTGTATTGTTCATCATCATCAGCCCAAGAGGCAATCCACCACACCACACACTAGAGTAGGGTATTACACCGCAAAGGTGGCCCGAACCAGTCTAAACCCTGTGTCGTTTGTGTTGTTCTTTCCATTGCTTAGATCTTAGCGAGGTGGAGGGGTGCAGGTAGGTAGGAGGCGAAATCTCCGCGCGCACCCCAGTGTTCGAACGTCAAGGGTCTGCCGAAACCCGAGATCCGACAGAGGAGGTCGACGGTGGATGAATAGTAGCCCATGGAGGCTGGAGGGGGTCGACGGTGGAGATGAACAGTATCCCGTGGAGTCCCGTTTTGTGGTACACCACACCCCTCCCAATGAACAGGACCCCTGTTTCGACCGTAGCGCTCGAACACAAGTTCGTTTCCTCCATTTTGTGGTACGCCACACCCCTCCCAATCAATAGGACCCCTCTTTCGTCCATTGAGGTCCATTTCCTCTGTTTTGTGGTACGCCAGACCCCCTCCCGATGAACAGGATCCCGTTTTGAACGTGGCCGGTCAAACACAAGGCCGTTTCCTCCGTTCTGCGGTACACCAGGCCTCGTTTCCATCGGTTGTTCCGTCCAAGCCCTCCGGATTAACAAGACGACGCATTCCGTTCTAACCTAGCTGGTTGGATCCCCATGAACACGACAATGACATTGTTTCTCCATTCCGACCCAGCCATGTACACGATCCCTTGCCGTACGTATGCGCGCGTAGGCGTTCGAGACCCTGCCCATATGTACGTACGTGGCCTTATTTTCTTTCTTGCACACTGGCCGCTGTACGTATGTGTACATGCTACGTGAGCACCTCTACTACGACACGTGCGTGTTTCTACATCGAAAAGTATGTACGTACACGTTCGCGACCAGAATGACAATGCTACGTACGCTTTGACCAGGTGGGTCCCGACTATCAGGCACTTCCTTGCGTGCGAAGATGTAGCTGGTGGGTTCCAACAATCAGGGGGGCGAATCATTTTTTTTGCCCGGACGCACTTCCTTGCGTGCGAAGATGTAGCTGGTGGGTCCCAGCAGTCAGGGGGAAACGTTTTTTCGTGAAGTACGGTGGCCCGTCCGGTGGGTCCCTGCTGTCACGTGGAGGAATAATTATTTTGCACGTAATTAGGAGGCACTTCCTTGCTGCGGTCGTGGACTCAGCTGTCAGCCTCTCCACGTACAGTCCACGTCCGATGGAAGCTGTTCCTTGACCACGTTAACCACGCCGCACCGAGAGCACCAGGGCGGTAGACGACGGCGAGGCCTAGGAAGGAGATGACGCAGAGCCGGGGAAGACGCGATAGTGGAAGCCCGCGCGGAGAGGAGTACGAGGGTTCACTGGTTCGGTTGCGGTGTGAGGCTGCCATCGCCGCAGGGCCTGGCCAGCGGTGGGAATAGTAGGGGGCAGTGAGGCCTCCGCGGCACAGCCGACCATGGGAGGCAGGAGCATGCGGCACGACCAGCGCTGCTTTGGGCGGCTGGAGCAAGAAGACCAGAGGTTGAAGAAGCACAACGGCCATTGGATGGACATCGTACAGTCATTGGAGCTAGAATCGTTCATGTTGACTAAGTTGACAAAGCACTCCGTCCCCGTCAATTTAGTAGGCCCACAAGTCAGCCTGCCACCAAGGTGGGTCCCAGCTAGCAGGGGGGGTATTCATTTTTTTGTGCGTAATAAGGAGGCACCTCTGGTGGGTCTGAGCTGACAGCGGGGGGAACTTATTTTTTTGCGAAATATGTTGCCCCGTCCGATGGGTCCCAGCAGTTAGGGGGGAAACATTTTTTCGCCAAATATGGTGGCCCGTCCGGTGGGTCCCTGCTGTCAGGTGGAGGAATAATTATTTTCCGCGTAATAAGGAGGCACTTCCTTGCGGCTGCCGTGGACCCAGCTGTCAGCCTCTCCACGTACAGTGCTCTTCCGATGGAAGTCGTTCCTTGACCACGCCGCGCCAAGAGCACCAGGGCGCTGGACAACGGCGAGGCCTAGGAAGGGGACGACGTGGAGCCAGGGAAGACGCGGTAGTGGATGCCCACGCGGATAGGAGTACGAGGGTTCACTGGTTCGCTGCGGTGTGAGGCTGCCGTCGACACAGAATAAGAGGGGGTGTGGGTGAGTAGAGGGATGGCCTGGCTAGCGGTGGGAGTAGTAGGGGGCAGTGAGGCCTCCACCGCATCGTAGCCGGTCATGGGAGGTAGGAGAAGGAGGCACGACCGACGCTGGTTTGGGTGGCTGGAGCAAGAAGAACAGATGTTGAAGAAGCACTACGGCCGTTGGATGGACATCGTACGGTCACTGGAGCTAGAATTGTGCATATTGACGAAGTTGACAAAGCCCTCCGTCCCCGTCAACTTAGTAGGCCCACAAGTCAGCCTACCACTATACTGGGTCCCAGCTAGCAGGGCGGTATTCATTTTTTTGTGCGTAATAAGGAGGCACTTCCTTGCATGTGAAGATATAGCTGGGGGTCCAAGCTATCAGCGGTGGTAACATTTTTTTCCCGAAATACAGAGGCCCTTTCAGTGGGTCCCAGATGTCAACTAGAGGAATCATTATTTTGCGCGTAATAAGGAGGCATTTCTTGCGTGCGGCCATGGACCTAGCTGTCAGCCTCTCCACGTACAGTCCACTTCAGATGCATGTCGGTCATTGACCACGTTGACCAGGCCGCGCCGAGAGCACCAGGGCGGTGGACGACGGCGAGGCCTAGGAGGGGAACGACACGGAGGAAGGGAAGACTCGGCAGTTGTTTCCCACACAGAGGGGAGTACGACCGTACGAGGGTTTACTGGATCATCTGCCGTCGCCAGAGAATAACAGCAGGTGTGGGTGAGTAGAGGGATGGGTAGGCCAGCAATGGGAGTACGGTAGGGCGGTGAGGCCTGCGCGGCAGCACAGCCGACCGTGGGGAGGAGAGAGCAGGCAGTCCTGCCGGTGCTTGTTTGAGTGGCTGGAGCAGGAAGAGCAGAGATTGAAGAAGCATGACGGCCGTTGGATGGACATCCAATAGTCACTACTTGTGCGTCAACCTTTTTTTAGGAAAGCCTCAAATCTGTGGAAAACATCATACATCCCATCTGCCATTATTTCTAATAATTTACAGCCCATTTGCTAATTCTTAAGGTTTTTTGGAGCCCATATTATTTTTGTTAGCATTATAGCCCATATTGTGGCCACGGTTAAAAAATTATACGAAATTCTGCATATTTCGGTGCGGTCCGAACTGTTTTTAGTCCCGAAATTTCGAGTCACATTCAAACTTATTTTAAAAATAAATTTATATAAATATAAAATCCAACAAATTGTCCACGCATAAAAATCAATGCAATTTAAAATCTCGAAATGAAAAGAAAGAAACTTGAAACTAATTGCCGGTTTGATGTGTTTTAAAAATGTACAACCCATTTCTCATTTCTGATAGGCCATTTTCTCGGCCAACCGAATGAAGCTCTCCTTGTCTTGAAAGATTTGTAGCCTAACATGCCTAACAAAGAGACTTACTTGGCAAATCACAAAAAAACTGGGCTGTGGCCGTGGACCGAGCTGTCAGCCTCTCCACGTACAGTACTCTTCCGATGGAAGTCAGTCGTTGACCACATTGCCGAGAGCACCACGGCGGTGGACGACGGCGAGTCCTTGGAAGGGGACGACACGGAGCCAGGGAAGACGCGGCAGTGGATGCCCACGCGGAGAGGAGTACGAGGGTTCACTGGCGGCTACGGTGTGAGGCTGTTGTCACCGCAGAATAACAGGGGGTGTGTGTGAGTAGAGGGATGGCCTGGCCAGCGGTGGGAGTAGTAGGGGCGGTGAGGCCTCCGCGGCATCACAGCCGGCCACGGGAGGCAGGAGCACGCAGCACGCCCGGCACTGGTTTGGGCGGCTGGAGCAAGAAGACCAGAGGTTGAAGAAGCACTACTGCCGTTGGATGAACATCGTACGGTAACTGGAGCTAGAATCGTTCATATTGACTAAGTTGACAAAGCCATCTGTCCCCGTCAACTTGGTAGGCCCACAATTCAGTCTCCCACGATGTTGGGTTCCAGCTGGCAGGGGGAGTATTCCTTTTTTGTGCGTAATAAGGAGGCACTTCCTTGCGTGCGAAGATAACTGGTGGGTCCGACCTGTCAGTGGGGGGCACATTTTTTTCATGAAATACAGAGGCCCTTCCGGTAGGTCCCAGATGTGAGGTGGAGGAATCAAAGACGTTGTTGAGTTTTAGAAAAAAGAGAGACGTGCTCCTGTAGCTGGTTCGAATACAAACCTAGACTATGACTATATCTGGTGCTATGCTACTCAGCAAGTAATGAAACTGACATATCCAACGTTCGCTTCTCCTCTTCTCTACTTACTCTTCCTAGCATCAGAAGCTCTGGCCTCAACAACCATGTCCGTTGGTTGCTCATCCACCAGCTCTTCAGCAGGCAACAACCAAATATGCGCCAAGTCGCCACCCGTACCATCGCCTGTGGGTCTCATCACACCTCCGCCGGCACGCGCACCGCAGCCGGTTGCTCATCGCAATCCGCTGCCATTGGTGTGGTGCCACAGCTGTAAATCACGCAGAGTCATCCGTTGCGTCTCAACCACAATCCTCAACCCTGGCCGAATGCCTGAATCATGTGGTAATAATATGTTTAAGTGTTGTTCTGCTGCTTTTAGCTACTGATTTTTTTAATAGTTTTGTTGATGATCTTCCAATTTGATTCGTGCAGAAAAGGGAAGATTCATGTGATTTGTATTTCTGGGAAGTTTCTGATGTGGGGGAGTGCAACTACGCTGATTATTTGGTTAGCCGAGGAATCCCAATGCCAGCAGGTTGGGGAGTTGGACAAGTAACTGAAGGAACGGCAGAAGAGGAAGATGCAGAGCAGAAGGTTAAAGATGCAGTTCCTCTGATCATGGCCAAGAAACAACTGCTGAACGGCCTTGACAGTAATGAGGAGATGAAAGAGCTTGTGAATATAATGGGCAAAATCGATGTGCTCTGTAGGATGATTGTCTCTTTATTTGCAGTGTATGTAGCACTCGTGATGTATTCGGTGACTACGACATGAGCACTTTGCTGAAACTAGTAATGAATGAAACCTGTGTAGTAGGCTGGGCGTAGTGTTGTGAACATCTAATGATTTCTATTAACGGAAATCAGGGGGTATCCCCTTTTGCTCATAAATAAATAAATAGCAGAGGCCCTTTTGGTAATAAATAAATAAATTAGCAGAGGACCTGTCGGGTCAGCTTTGTTCTCATTCGAAGACGTCGAGCAAATTGTAGTCCAATAGCAAACTATGTCATCAAATTCAAGTTTCACAGCCAAACATGAATACAACTAAACAACAATGTCATCATGTTTTAGTCGTCATACAATCAACAAACACAAATCAGCATACATAACAAGTGATGTTCTCACAGGAAAATACTAAACAACATGTTCATCAGGTTTCAGTTGTCATAGCAAACACAATTTCACATAGTAGATAAAAAAAAGTCTTCTGACAGGCAAATACGACAAAAGCAATGTAATCATCATCCACGGCAGCAGCGTCAACATCTTCGCCATGTGTATCAGTCTGAATCATAATTCCCCACAGTGTCATCTTCTTCTTCGTCCTCAACATCGTCGAACATTGGCTTCTTCTTGATCAACTCTTGTGTGTCCACAGCACGACAAGCAATCTTTTCGCCGGCGTCATTGACGTGATGGTTCTCAAAGATATTAGGAACATCTGTGTTATCTTGTACATCAGGAGCAGTGTAAGAATCATCTTGTTGTGCAACTTCATTAAACGAATTCCTCTGCTCAAACCTTTGCACTACTCTCCAGTCATCGCTACGTGCAAATGTGTCTTCCAAGAAAAATATCTCTGTTGCTTGATTTGCCAAAATAAAAGGCTCATTGGTCTTGTACGCCACCTTGACATTGATGGATTTGGAATAATCATCAGCTCTGGGTTTTGCGATCCTGGAAAATAGGTTATACCAACGACAACACAACAGAACCACACACCGATGATCCTCGAAACTGGAGATATACTACAACTGAACAATGTCTGTTATGTTAGCATACATTTCAGTTGTCTCTTTGTCATACGTATCCGTGCTCATGATGGCACTGTTTTCTGTCTTCCTGCCTTCGTCTCGTGCAAGGGTGTTGTAGCACACATCTCCAACAATGCAAGATTCATAATGTCTTACCCGAGTATCAGGACCCACCGCGAGTGAGTAAAGGGCATCATCAACTGCCTGCCCTTCCTCCCACATCTTCTTAACCTATGGTTAGAAAATAGACAAGCTAGTCATCTTATGTACTCAATATATTTAAAAAACTGACAATGCAATTCAAAAGCTTACATGGCTCTTGAACCATTTCGCAAATCCTTCCATAACCAGCTTGTCAATGTTTCTTGGATTTTGCGGTAGTAAATCCTTTTTGTAGATGCTGCACAACATAGTGACCGCGTCAAACATCTAAATATATAAGAATGTGCTGCAAGTTTAGTAGATTACGATGTATAAGCTGCAGTACTTAGCACTTACTTGATATAAGGTAGTATCTTAGGACAGTTATTCAACACATACCAAACCATTTTGTCCAAATCTTTAGGTTTGTCCTCTTGTCGACTCTTCCCTGTAACTCGAACAGAATAATCGAAAACATTGAGCCCGGGATTGTCTTCATCCCCGTCTTTGCTAAGCTGATCAGGTGTTTCAATGTATTTTGAGCAGAATGTCAACGATTCTGTAGCAATGTAGGCCTCTGCAATGGAACCCTCGGGTCTAGCTCTGTTCCTAACATAGCCCTTGAAAGTGCCTAGCCGCCTTTCAATAGGGTACATCCAGCCATACTGTACTGGACCTCTAAGTAGTGCCTCATCAGGTAGATGAACAACCAAATGCACCATCACATCAAAGAAGGCTGGAGGATATATCTTCTCAAGGTCGCATAGGATAGTTGGTATCTTGTCTCTAAGACGCTCCAAAGCATCTATCCTGATATTTCTACTGCAGAGTTCCCTGAAGAATTGTCCCAACTCTGCAATTGCTCTGTATAAGTCAGGGCGGCTCAATCCTCTAAGGATAACAGGTAAAACCCTTTGAAGTAGGATGTGGCAGTCATGAGTTTTCAACCCTTGTACCTTGTCTCCATCTGCACTGACTCTCCTTTCAGGGTTGGAAGCAAATCCATGTGGGAATCTCACACGTGATAGGACCTTGCAGAATTATTTTCTTTTTACCTTGTCCAAGACGTACACAGATGGTGCCATATCCCATGGTTTACCTTCATCTTGCACCTGCAAATCCTGTCTGATACCCAGGTGTGTCAAATCAATCCTAGATTTTAAGGTATCTTTCATCTTGCCTTCAATATTAAGAAGTGTGCCGATAATGCTGCCACATATATTTTTCTCGATGTGCATCACATCAAGATTATGCCACAAATCCAAATCTTTCCAATACTCCAAGTCCCACAAAGTGGACCCGCGGGTAAACAATAATCTCTCTTCTGCCCTGCCACGCTTTCTTTTCCCGCTACAATTATCAGGATGGTTTCCTGGTGTAATATGCCTGACCTTCTCTAATTCCACTTGCAACTCATCGGCGGTGAGCCTCTTTGGCGCATCACGATTTTCATGCTTTGCATTGAACACATGTCTTCGGTATTTTCTAGGATGCGACTTGTCCTTGGCAAGGAAACGACGGTGTCCAATGTAACAGATCTTGCTAAGTATTGCGTATGACAGCGGATTCCTATCACAGCGAACACATGCATTGTAACCATGTGTCGTTCGCCCTGACATAGTTCCCAAAGCCGGATAATCATGGATGCACCACATAATAATAGAACACATAAAGAAATCAGCTGGTGGGCCGCTATATAGGTCTCGAGTGAGAACACCCCTCCATAGCTGTTGAAGTTCCTCCACAAGAGGCTCCATAAACAAATCAAAATCCTTTCCAGGACTTTTTGGACCTTGGATGAGCAAGGCCATCATGTAGTTTGATTCTTTGGTGCAGACAT
Source organism: Triticum urartu (assembly GCF_056163025.1). Taxonomy (NCBI): domain Eukaryota; kingdom Viridiplantae; phylum Streptophyta; class Magnoliopsida; order Poales; family Poaceae; genus Triticum; species Triticum urartu. The sequence goes on along the minus strand of NC_141877.1, from coordinate 144,121,979 downwards.
TTGGATGCATGTTGTAAGGGATAACAAGCACTGGCCGCATGCTATATGTGGCGCTCTGGTGGCCAAATGGGTTAAATCCATCTGAAGATAAGTCAAGTTTAATGTTTCTCGGGTCAGCAGCAAACTTTTCATGCTTCTGATTGAAGCTTTTCCACTCACTACCATGTGATGGATGGCTCATTTCATTCTGATCTCTGTACTCCCGGTTCCTAGAATGCCACAGTACATCCTCTCTTGTTTCAGCATCAGGAAACAACCTCTACAATCTTGGTGTAATTGGAAAATGTCTCAGAACATTATGAGGAATCCTCTTCACAGCATCGCCATCTTTCCATCTTGATGATTTGCATTTCGGGAATTCACTTAAGTTGGCATAATCCTTCTGGAAAAGAACACAATTATTCTTACAAACATGGATCATATCATATCCAATTCCAACTGCACGAAGGAAATTATTCATTTTACTGTAGGTGTGTGGCAGCTCAGACGCATCTAGGAAAGCTTTGCGGAAAGCATCCAACATCGCATCGAATGACTTGTTGGTCATCCGCTCAGATGTCTTCACCTGAAGAAAGGTGGCCATAGCTGACAATACTGACAGCTTATTTCCTGGGGTGACATCAACGTTGCATTGTTCTAACATGCGGGCCCACCATTTTTCTTCTATAGGTGAAAGTTCACGGAATGCACGAGCATTTCGTAGCATTGTTTCAATGTTGGTCAAACTCACTGGTTCCGCCACCACCTCCTCCTCCTCCTGTTCCACCTGAGCATCAGGCAAATCAAGATGGTGATCTGCTGCTTCCATGTAGTCAATGAGGCCGAGCACACAATCATCGAACTATCAAAGGCCATCGTTCATAGCTTCACCATGATGAACCCACCTAGTATATGTGACCGACATCCCATACAAGTGTAGATGATTTTGCACAGTTGACTGGGGTCTTGTAACTGAATTCATACAACTGCTACATGGGCAGAGCACATCTGATTTCGGACCACCGTACTCAGCTCTGATAAAGTTCATGAAGTTTTCAACCCCCTCGACATATGCAGCGGAGAATCTTCGAGCAGAAGTTATCCAAGTCATGTCCATCTGTTAGACATACAAATTAGTTCTTCTACTAGATATTATAGGAAAAACATATATGCTTTTTATGAAGTCCAGAAGAAAATACCTAGGTCGAGGTCTAAAGCTATGGCAAGATATTTGGACGAGCAGATCTAAGTAACGAAATGTATGTAAAGCTAATTCAGCAAACAGATTTGAGTGCTAAATTATGGCAGGCTGTCTTAGAAGTCAATGAGGCCGAGCACACAATCATCGAACTATCAAAGGCCATCGCAACAACAAATATCGAGTATAAAACGGTGTAGAGCTATTTCACCTAATAGATTGGCTACTAGACCATGGCAATCTACTTCATAATAAATATATGGCAGGATATTTTAGCAACTAATCGGCCTTGGCATGCCATCTCAGCTAAGTAGATTGAGTGCAGAACAGGGCAGGAAGCTTCTTAAGCAGAGCATATTGACTATAAACTACTACTGCAAACAGTGAGATTAACATCGTCTATCAGCTAACATGCAGCGCTACACCGACATGCACGGGGCCTCAGTCTAGAATGCGTGTACCGTGGGAGAAGCTGACCGCCGTGCGTCTCCACACGAACGTCGCCAACCGTGGCGGCGCTGACCGCCATGCACCTTCACAAGAACGTCGCTAGCGGTGGCGGCGCGGCTAGAGGACGGCAGTCTACGAGAGCGGACTGTGGGAGCGAGAGGATCACCATGCGTCCCCTCGACGAACCGCGGCATCGACGTATTGACATGGCAGGGAGGGCAGCTTTGGCAGAGTGAATGGAGTGGAGGGGGACGGCGGGGAGGGGGTTTGGGGAATATTATTGGCTAGTTGGCCGAAGGGCAATTGAATCTAGGATTTGGGGGGATTTTTGGGTGGGGAGCGGAGGATTTTTGCACAGTGGGCGGGGGGAGTTTGGCGCATGGTCGGTTTCTCCAAGTGCAGTCCCACGTGTCAGTGAAGAGGCAAGCCGAAGCGCGTTCCGTTTGCGTGAGCCATGTGTAGGACCGAACGTGTGTGGGTGCAAAGCGACCGCGACAGGGGTGCTGTGAGTGTACCGCCCCTTTTCATTTTAAACTAGGTGCTTCGCCCCCTCAAAAAAAAATTTGTTGCTTCGCGCGATCCATCGATACTACTACTAGTAATCTGGTAATCCCGACTAAAACGGCGTGGCCGGGTCTTTTCCCGCGCGATATGCTGGGAGGTTGGCTTAGTTGGGTTTTTTAGGACGAGTAATGCTACACCTACACAGTCCCAGTTACGTAATTAACATAATGTGAAACGTGTGAGCTGTTGATTGTAGAATGGGGGGGAGGGGCCCACCACCATGAAAATCAGGGGAGGAGAGAGAGAGGCAATTTACGTTAACCCTTTCGTAGGTTCCCGTAGATGTATAAAAATGTGAAATGCTTGAATGTGCACTTGCAGATAAGGCCTTCCCTCATTCATCCTTTTCTCCCACAAGATCTTGATCTTCCGTGCAATGCACAAGCATCTTGCTAGTACTCCTACAATATACTACATTATTGTGAAAGTTCGTATACACCGGCCGAGATTAATGCAAGCACGACATATTTTCATTACATTTTGAACTTTTATAGGACAAAAAAGTAAAAGAAACCCGACCCTAAACCTATTCGACGGCGGTGACTGACGTCCTCCATCTGCGATCTCCATGTTAGGGGGCGGGGTTCAAGACCCGTGAAGTGAAGGTGCGGTCTCCGGCAAGGAAAAGTAGAACACGGGAGACGGACCGGCCAGTTGGCACACCATGCCCTGCCGCCTCCCAGGCCTTACTCATCCTCGGAGGAGTCCCCGACCTCAGCAGTGCCGGACGTCGGACGGCGGCAAGTAGGACGCGTGGCTGACGGTGCTCCCATCGTCGGACGCCAGCGTGGCCACCGCTTGTGCGGCGACTTGAGCGAGGGCGGCGACCTCGAGCTCCATTCCCGAAGACAAGCTCTCCCACAGAGCGTTCGTGCTTGCGGTCATGGCGGATGTGGTGCCAGGTAGGAGGACGATGCGCTATTGTGTGGAGGTTAGTTGGGCGTTGCCGCTTTAAGTAGCGCATTTATGTGAGGCCAAGCTTCCTGGTGCGCCATTAAGTCACCGGAGTTGGTTCCTCGGGCACCGAGCCTCTTAACAACGGCATGCAGACGGACGACATGAATGCGGGCAGCTGGCGCCAGCTGGGAACGCACCGCGCGACGGCGTGAGGGATGAGGGTTTTTGGTGTGCCAGGGTAGTCAGCTGCGGTCGTGGCAACGTTGGAGATGCCCTTTGCTCACATGCGATCGACGCATGTCATTGAAAAAGCAAGACGACCCGGCATGGTCTCAGGTCCTGAGGATGCAGTTGGCCATGCTACACCACTCCGGGGACGCGTCTCAGCGCCCCGTGCATCCTCGACGAGCCGGGTGTTGGGGTGTGTTCGGATTGTGGCCAAAGTGCACTTAACAAAATTTTGGTCATGACCCATAGATTGGTCTTTGTTTGGATGGTTGCCATTTTTTTGAGGTTTTGGTCATGACCCAAAAATGGATGGTTGCCATTTTTTGGCATGCCAATGAACTCTAGCCAACTCTAGTTCATTTTTCTTGCCGATGTCGGCCAAATCATGGGCAACCAAAACCTCAACCAAAATTTTGGCTACCCAATGATTTGATGGGGCAACCTTGGGCACAAACCAAACATACTGTTGGTCGTGCCACAACAATTACACCACCCTTGACACACTGAAACCGACCGTGTCTAGCGACGATGAGCATGTCGCTCACCGCGGTCGCCGTGTCCAGAGGCGGTGCTGGAGCTGCGCCACGTTGTTGGCCCCCACGACCCACATGAACGGTTGCCGGTGGCGAGGAGGTCGTGGGCCAGCTCATCCATTGGACTAGTTTGTGCTACGTCGTCCCGACAGGTGTGCCCCACATGTTGGTTTCCCTGTTTTCCCGGCCATATTCGAGCATCAGTGCTCCGCGTTGCGCATTAGGCCTTGCACTATGTAGGCCAAGCGAGACAACTTATTGTTTATTTAAGCCGTTCAAGTATAATCATGTGGCGTTTTCTTATTTCTCATTCCTCTCCAACCCTCTTCTCCATCGATCATGTCGCCCTCCGGTCGAGTCCATCCTCCCGCATGCCTCATTTGAACATTCCGCCGAGTATCATTCACATGTGGGCCTAGACCATGCTTGAATTTCCAATGTTTATTTTTAATTTGTCCGACATGCATACAAACAAATGGTTCATTTGAAGTTTCACTTTGCCTCCACTACGTGTCGCTGCGCATCTTAGTTTTGACATCCCATTCGTTCATGCCCCGACACATGTTGACGAGATCAATTGATGCTGAGAGATCAATTGCGTGTCGTGCAAGGAGATAAAGGTTTGGTCTGTTTCTATTATAGAAATGACCCGCGCGGGGGGGGGGGGGCTGTGGGGATCAGAGGGGGTATATTGTATGTTCATAAGCGAAACGAACGTATTGTACCCACCCTAGTCCTCTTTCAATCGATCTCCGGACCCCGAGATGAAATCGAGAGAGAACGAGTGGGGGCATGTGTGATACCTAAGGCGGATTCAAAATATTGAACCGGTGATCATAGCATCTGCAAATCATATATAAAGGGTATTCAATGTTCGTTTCATTTTTGAATGTACAATATACTCCCTCCTATCCTTTCTAGTTTACATATAAGTTTTATGTGTAGTAAAAGTATCTCTACTTTGATAAAAAAAAGTATCAACATTCAACAACGCCCAATCAATATTGTTAGATTCGTACGTACTCCTAGATTTGTACTCGAGATGGTTTCCAATTTGTTTTCAACCACGTGAATGTGCTTGTTCTCCCGCATGCTCTTCCTACTAGGATTTCGCCACGTATAGCCAGTCCAATAGTAACTTTTTTAAGCTCCCTGTCCAATAGTACTAGTGGAGTATTGACAACATCTGTACTAGAGTATGCAGTGCTCATAGTTGTACTCCCTCCTTCCATTTATATAGGGCCTATGTGGAGGAGAGAGATGTGAAAAAGTAAGGGGAGTGAGCTCTCATGCAAGAGCCTAGCTATATACGCATTCCTAGTTAAATACGTACAATAAATATGAAGAAAGAGATGAAGAGGAGATGGGAAAAAGTACTAATACAATAGCCAACCTTATAATTTTTTGTGGGAAATAGCCAGCATTATAGCCCACACTACTGTATGAGTGCACATAATAGATGATGGCTATAGATGACATGGCAGTTCCTTATAGCCATCGAGTGGCTATATTATTAACCATGCTCTAATGCATTTTTCAAAACCGCATTTGACTATTGACAAGATTAATAGTACATGAGATGTATAATGTGAAAATTATATCATTGGAAGCTCCTTTCACATACGTATCCCTGCCTTACCCTCCCTTTCAGTCACTTACTGGCAGACCCCATGCTTTCTAGGCCCCACATGTCAGTTACTCAATGGGTTCGGCCATGTCAGGGGATCCTCATCCGTAGTATACTCCCTCTGTTTTTATTTACTCCGCATAAAATGACGCGGGCGGGGGAGGGGGAGGCACGTCGGTTTGCTCTCAACTGCGGTCCCACAAGCGAGCGAAAACGCAAGACAAAGCGCATTCCATTTGGTAAGCGACGTGTAGGGTCCAGCATGCCGGGCTGCAACGCGAACGCGACAAGAGCGATGTACGGTCAAAACCGATTGACCGGTCGTCACCGGAACCACTATTCACACCAGAACCTTCGCTGCTCGGCCTACGCCAGCCACTGTCCTAAAACCACACCTAATCTCCAGCCCCTTCCCCCACCTTTCGATCCCCTAGCCCGCATCAAGCGTACCCTAGTTCCCCGAAAAGCCATGGTGCGCTGCAAGATCACGTACTACAAGATGCTGACGCCGGAGCGCCGCGCAGAAATCGCGACGACGGTCGGCACCAGAGACCTCTGTTCCCAAGCTCGCTTTGCGGCGGGCCAATCCCCGAGTTCTCTGGAGCCAAGCTACGAGGAGGAGGAAGCCGATCCAATGTTCATGGCGGAGGTCACGGCGCAGAAGGCCCCCGATGGGTATGAGACGATGGACGTCGACTTCGTGCCGGCGTCCGAGTTCCCCATGGTGCAGGCGGACCAGCGGTTCAACCTAGCAATACTAAAGGAGGACCGGGAGGCAGAGGCTCAACTCGACGCGGAGCGCGTGCATGCCGCTACCATTGAGGCTCTCCTGCAGACGAAACCAGATGTCGTGGATGTGAACCGGGCGGCGGAGGCTCAACTTGAGGCGGAGCGCGCGGATGCCACTGCCATCAAGGCCCTCCTGCAGGCGGAACCGAATGTCCTATACTTGAACCGGGCGGCAGAGGCTCAACTCGACGCGGAGCGCGCAGATGCCGCTCTTATCGAGGCCCTCCTGCAGGCGGAACCGGATGTCCTGGACTTGAACCGGGCGGCGGAGGCTCGACTCGACGCGGAGCGCGCTGATGCCGCTGCCATCGAGGCCCTCCTGCAGGCAGAACCGGACGTCCTTGACTTGAACCGGGCGGTGCTCTCGTCCGTGCAGAGCGCCCGCACGCTCCGCGTGAACCAGTAGCTGGAGGCCGAGGACAACCACGATGCGGAGACACATGTCGGCAGCTACGGCTGGTTCGCGTCGGCACCCAAAGACGACGAGGCTGTCTCATTCCGCGAGCAGTGATAGTGTTTATTTATGTTGTTGTTTTTATGGATCTTTTGTTGTGTAATAAAAACATATATTGTTATGCAAGTCGCCTGACTTGGGTCAGTCTACCATTTCAGGTGGTTGGATGAATATCCTACGTCTCCTAACCCTTCTTCCTCACCTCTTCTTCTTCCCCAACAGACCACCGCACGGGCCGTACGGATACTCCCCAAAATGCGGTTGGATAAACATACTATATGAACAAAAAATATGTGTCGGCGGTAGGATGGCTGAGTTTGGTTTGTTCACATGCGACAACACGTGTCAGTGAGGGTGCACTCCCTTGGTTGGGTTTGCGGCGTGCAGGAGCGACTGTGCATGTGAGGGTGCGGTGCAACCCCGGCGTGCAGGAGCAACCGTGTGAGGGTGCAGTGCGACCGCGACAGCCATGCGCAAGTGTACCTCCTTTTCATTTTGAAAACTTTAGGCAAGCTTGGCAAAAATGTGTGGCGAAGTATGGCAATGCAAGGCCTAGACCCAAACAGGATAAGTACGTAGTACTACGTACTAGGAGTACTAGTGTTAAAAAAGAAAGGCGGGGTTTTCCTTCGCGGGATTAATCGATACAAATCCTCGTTTCACATGTCAATTAATGCGTATTATTTTCTTCAAATCCCAAACAGCTAACCATCTCACTCCTCATCTCTTGATTAATGCAGCGCCATGCAAACCAACCTTATCACTTCCGCATGCATGTAGGGGGATATTAATGTCCTTGGTTGCTAGTACGAGGCAAACCCCATCAATTTTGCCTCGATTAGTGTTAGTGGCCTTTTGCAAATTGTAATTTTGATATACTGGCCTTGTGTACAAAAAAATGAAGGTAGTAACTATATTTGACTTCCTTCGCCATTTCGGTGACGTCGACGATATCTCGAACCTTGTGGTTTGGCGAAGTGTGTTCGACGGAGAACACCATTGAGGGAGACCACGGTAAGTTGTTGGCAAGTGTCGCCTGCAAGCCAAGACGACCGCCTTATTTGCATCCAGGAAGTCCGTTGAACCAAATGACATGTAAATGTACTAGTACTACTCGTACACAATAGCGTCATCCGTCCAGCTTAGTGCCGTGAGATGGTTTCTCGAAGAAGACGGTGGAGAAGCGGAGTCAGCGAAGAGTGAAATGATGGTTGCTTCATCCGTGCTTTGTGATTTGACGCCTCACTGCTTTGTGATTTGTGATAGAAGGGACAGGGGAGTAGACCATGTCCTCTATACTGTACATGCGTCCAAGCATGGGAGAAAGAGGAGAGATGTTGCATTTTTCTATTCCTTTAATCAATCAATCAGGGAGCTTCGGTTCCATCCTTTTGGCTTTGGCAACACCGTCCACAATGGTTCCAACGATGCCAAAAGCTATTTTCACATTTGGCTACACATTGTGGATGCCCTTAACCGTACCACTTGGTTTTCCTCCTGTGTGTTATCTATACAAATCTCAATTATATTGATCTAAAAAATTATAGAATCAAGATTAGTAAAAAGGAGGTGATTTTGCCGCGCGGATGGCGGGGGAGGTTTCTTATTTTTAGGGGACGTTGTCCTGGCGGTTTGCTAGCATGCGGTCCCACGTGTCAGTGCTTTACCAAGCCGATCCGCTTCCCACATGAGGCAGAACAACGGCAGAAGCAACACATGGTTAACTTGAAGAAGATGAGGGAGAAGCGGATTCAGCAACGAGTGAAATGATGGTTGCTTCGTCCCTCCAACTTCTTTTTTTAGCATTATTACTTCGTCCCTCCAACTTAACTGCGAGAAAGGTGCAACTTTGTGATTTTATGCCTCATTGCTCATTACTACACCGGCGCCATGACTGGGTGCTTCACCCCGGCTGCTCTGCACTGTATTCCGGTATGGCACGTGGAACCGGTAGCTTAATGCCCCATATGTCGGCGAAAGGGGCTAGAAGATTTATGAAAGCGAGCGCTCCACTCTTACGACGGAGGAGTACATGACACGACGGCCCAGTGAACTGTCACTTGTACTGTATATAGTACTATAGTTTTGCTATTTCGCACAATCCATCGATACAAACCTGATTAAACAGGAAAGGGCGGGATTTTTCCCGTGTGGTATATGATACTGGCCATACATTTCAAAGGCAATTTTAATGTATGCAAACTGAATAATTAAGTAACAATATGATATCTAGTAAAACTAAAAACACATATGATTTATTGTGTTAGAGTGTAGTAGTAGTGCTGTATTGCATAGTTGTTAGATGTAACATGCGAGAACGTGTAGAGATGTAGTTTTGGAGGGCCTACAGAGAGAAAAGCGTAATATGTTCACCGAACTTCAGAATAAGCTGATTATGGTCACTATATATGCTTTGTGGTGATTATACGGTCACTTGCTCACGGTTCAGCATCGGATTGCACTTTGTTGATCGGCCAAATAGTCTGCGTGGCACCATGTTGACTAGTTAAATTGATCATGTTCCTTGTGGGTCCCACCTGTCAGTTCGCAAAGGTAAAAGGTCAGATAAACACAAATTTACGCAGGCGCGACAAGACTCCACCCCGTGCGCAGGAATCACCTGGTTGTGTATGTGTCTGTTAGGGCCTGATGTGTGCGCATGCACGTGTAGGTTGGGCACTTGAGCGTGAGAGTGTGTGTTGGTCGTGTGGTGTACTGGTGTGTGCATGCATGCGTGCGTGTGTGCGTGTGAGTGTTGCTTGCGTGCGTGGCTGTGTGTGTACGTGTGAGTGTTGCGTGCGTGCGTGGGTGCATGTGTTCGTGTGAGTGTTGCGCGCATGCAGTTCGTGTGCATGCGTGCGTGTGTGTATAATCACCACACCAGCTCCTGTGTGTTAAAACAGACGGCCCAGCATACCAATACAAGGCCACCTTGTCCACTGTGCCCGCGGTCATGACTTTGAACCACCGTCCAATATTTTTTTGTCGTTTGTTTTCATTCTTACTAGCAAGATGCCCGTGCGTTGCACATAACATTAAGATGCATTTGTATGACTAGTTTATCTTGTGAGAGAAAAGGATGAACGAGGGAAGGCCTTATTTGCAAATGTGGAGAGGTGTGTGGGTACCTTTTTGCAAAATTGTCATAGTTTCTTTCCTATCCGTCAGATATAAATCGGACGGCCAATATTGCAGGATGGCAGGCACACCATCATCACCAACTCTATTTTTTATAAGAGTGTATTTTATCCCTACTCTTATAAAAAGCATAGCCGGTGATGATCGTGTGCCTGCCATCCTGCAATATAGGCCGTCCGATCTATATCGGACGGATAGGAAGGAAACTATGGCAATTTTGCAAAAAGATACCCACACCCCTCTACACACTTGCAAATAAGGCCTTCCCTTGTTCATCCTTTTCTCCCACAAGATAAACTACTCATACAAATGCATCTTGATGTTCCATGCAACGCATGGGCATCTTTCTAGTATTTTATAAGAGTGTAGATATAGAGTAGATACAAGTTGAGAGGTGAGCCCGATGGTAGTGAGATAATGTGATGCAACACTAGAGGTGCCACGTGGAGCTTTTAACTGGTCAACTAGTCGTGTCTTGAGCAAATACAGAGTTGTACGGTGAGCTCGTGACTGTATAATAACCACAAAACATAAATGGTGACCGTTATGAGTGGATTCTGAAGTCCAATGTATGTATCGTGCTTTCGCTTCAAATACAATGATCGTCACTGTATATATCATGAGAGAAAGATGAAACATGCATGAATGTGCTGGGGGCTTACTTCTAGAGGATCTGGAGATAGTTTGTGTGCGTACATGAAAGGGGCTTAGAGGGGGGTATGCGATGGAGAGAGAGATGCTCTTCGTTTCTCTTTATTATGACTAACTTTATATATAGTATTGAAATATAAAAATTCATAGTGCGGAATAAATATCATTGTGGGCACCATTCAATGCAAGTGTTCATACTCCTCCATATAACTTTGTAATGTTGTATATATGTAGAAATTCCAAAACATTTTTTTGGCCACACTTTATTCAAAAGGAATGTTGTATGCGAAATAAATGTGAAGAGAGGGCTTTTTAGATCAATGGGGTATGTGATGTAACATGTGTGAATGTGTAGTTGATGCATTTGGTAGGGCCTAGAGAGGTATGTGTGTGTATTACGTATTCGAGAGAGGCATGGATAGAGGGGCCGACAGGGGGGCGTGGGAGAGATAGCACGAGAAATGAGAGTGGTCTAGAGAGAGAGAGACGAATATGACATCACAGCGAGAGATTCCCTTGAGTGTGTATATGCAAGGGGGGAGTGGATAGAGGCACCAGGAGAATATATTTTTTCTGTGTGGTGTCTGTGTTCGTATGTGTGGGTGTGAGAAGATAACGAGACGTGGGGGCAGAGGGTGTGTCACCGCGTGAGGTCCAGTGGGTCGAGGTGAGGCCCTTCGTTCGGTTCCGTCCTGCGCCACATTGGTCGGCCCGTGACGCATTTAGGGAGACCCATGGATGACTAGTCGTACAAGACAAAGATAGCATAACTGTAAAGGACTCTATGTCCACTAACAAAGCCGGCTAGGGTTTGTAACCCTAGGTTCTCGTACTAAGGTAACCCCTTTATCTCTGATATTACTATTCATCCAACATAACTTTAAGGGGCATCCTACAGAATGCTCTTCTAGAATCATACTCGTCGATTAGGAAGAGAGGTGTGAGACAATGCGTGAGAGACAGGCCTAAAGATAATGTGCGTACAGGAGACACGTAGGCAGGTCTATGTATATAGAAAGGGTCGATGGGGATTGTGCATGTGTATGCTTGTGAGAGGAAGAGTGCTTGTGATAAAGGTTAGTGAAAACAGTCTTAAATGGTTACGAGAGGGAGGGAGGGTTATTCGAGAGCATGTGTGCGAGAAAGACTCCTCGGGAAAGAGTGTGTGAGCATGTGTGAGAGACCACCGATGGAGAGTGAAACTACACATACAAGACTGCTATACACATTGATTAAAGATATAAATTGTATCCAAATATTAGGATGGGATCACGATATTTGCAATTCGCGTAAGGAACGGTCATTGATCCATCAGACATTGTAACATCCCAAATTTTCAATTTGGAATGTCATACATTAGGTCATCATGCATATCATATTTTATTTTGCTTTTGGTTTTGATCCTAGAAAATCCTAAGCAACTCAAGGACCCACGGAGAGAGTTCGGGATTTCGTTATTTACGTATTTGAGTTTTCTCAAATTATGTAAACATGATCATTTGATTTTATTTATTTTATCATCAATTATTTCTATTACAAAAATATGAGAGAGGGAATAAAATGACTTTCCCAAAATATAGAAATATTGAGGATTTAATAAAAAATCAAATAAGATTTATTTCGGAGTTTTTTGGTATTTTTATTTGAATTTAGGAAAAATGCGCGTTTTTCAAAGTTGTAGTTTGGGCCCAGATAAATGTTCACTTTATCGGGCTTGATTTTAGGAACCTGGCAAATTTTATTTCGTGATTTTTGGAGTTCGTTTAGTATTTCTTTTTATTTTTCTTCTGAGCGGAATTAAAAAAAAAACTGGAACCGACTCCGGGCCGTACCCGGCCAGGCCATTATATAGCGCCTGCTCGGGCGAGAGAGAGAGCCAGCCCAGCCCCTGCGAAACCCTAGCCGCCGCCGCCTTTAGCCGCCGCCGGAGCCGCGCTCCTTTCGAGGTTCGCCGCCGCCTCGTTTTCCGTGCTATTTAAAAAAAATTCTGTTCATCGTTTTTCTTTTTCGTCGGATTTTCCGCGGTTATTTTCTGATCGTGATTTCTGATCCGATTTTCGTTTTAGTATAACTTTTCGCTCATTTATCGGAATCAGGCGATTCAAGCGCCTGGAGTTTCGTCTCGAAACCCTCTTTCCGAATGATCAACTTAAACATGTTTTTGCTACAGTAAAATTTGCCCTAGATCCAGATTACTAGAACGAAGTTGTTTTCTTTCGCCGTTTGATTTCTCTTGCTTCGTTCGATTTGATTCTTTTTGCCAACCGGAGTTCTTAAGTTGAACTTTCTGGTTAGATCTTCTATTTGAGTTTTACCTGTGCATTAGATGAGTACTTATTGTATGCTTGTTGTTTGTCTGTGATAGAATACCCGGAGTGCGCCGCTTGTTACTTCGAATCTCTAGGTTACGCGGATCATCAGCAAGGCAAGTAACACTTTGATCATACCTTTTTCTACAACCCAGTTTTATTGCATTAGATCAATCCTCACACATTGCATGAGTAGGATCTAATTAAATTGTGGGATGGGAAGTAGATGAGGTAGTACCTATTACCTGTTTATTATCAAACCTTTGGGAGTTACTTCTACGTTTGCTCATTATGCCATGCTATGCTAGTAGACGTGGATTGGGTGAGTGATATCCATGACAGATGTGAGATTGATAATTAAGGGTTTATCTAAGGTGGCAACCTAACACACATCTGGGTGGATTGAGGCACCTGGGGTTACCAGGACTTGCCTATTTTTATTTGGACCGCCACCCAGGCCCGAAGGGATCATGAGATTATTCATACTAGAAACTTCCGTGTGCAGCCACAAGCCATTATGGGCTCTGGCATAGTTGATTAAGTTGTGCGAACTCTTACAGTGGTAGACTAGCATATGTAGGGGAAAGTAGGTGTACCAGTCTACCCGTCGTAAGGTGCTAGCGCTTCTGAAAGACTGTGTCTCGGTCATCCGCCTTCTCAAACACCCTGTAGTGCGAGAAACCAAATGGAGGCGATCGAGTCTTGTGGGGAAAAGTTCGCAAACCTCTGCAGAGTGTAACAAACTAATCATGGTTAGCCGTGTCCCCGGTTATGGACATCTTGAGTATCTAGTACCTGGATTTTCATGTGAATCTCAACATGTTACTCTAAATTAATTTTGATGGGTTTTAATGATGTTACTTAATTGGGATTGAGAATGTTGTCAACCATTCTCAATGTTTAACAACCACCATGATAGTAATTAAATTTATTCCTTTGAAGTAGGGAAACATTGGCTTTATGCAAAAACTATAACCATAGAGCTTTCCACCAGCCAAATATGCATATAGTATAGCTGTTGCATTCCATTACTCTCTATGTGTTACCTTGCCAGCATATTCCATGTGCTGACCCGTTTTCGGGCTGCAACGTTAATGTTGCAGACTTTTCAGACGACGATTAAGGAGTTTTAGGTCGTGGTTCTATACTCAGTGATGCCGTTGGAGTTGATGGACTCACTTATCTTCCAAGCCTTCCGTTGTTATCGTTATTAGATGGCCTTAAGCCATATTTATTGCAATAAGTTCTCTTTTGAGACACTCGATGTAATAAGTGTGTGATTGCTACTCTGCTATAAATCCTCCGAGTACTGTGTGGTGTCAGCATTACTGATCCAAGGATGACACCGGAGCACAGAGATCAGACTGTTTGAGGTCTGGTCGCTATAGAGATGGTATCAGAGCACACGCTGACTGTAGGACACGATCACTAAGCTAAAGACCTAGATCACTACTCACTCTCTTCTCTTCTGACTTCTCATCTTTTCTACTCTTTAGGATGGCGGATGCAAGGAACAAGTTCGCCCAACCGGATGAAGATACACCCCTTGGACGCCACTTGAAGGAAGTCACTAGATACCTGAACATAGGAATACCAAGCTTCACGGGAACCTACAACGCCACTTTACCTGAAGAAGAGCGCTGGATGATTCAAGTTCAAGTTCCAGGAAGGACGTTCATGCCAGTCACTGAGCCCATAGAGTTTTCTTTGGATGCACCAACTTGGAGTCTAGGAAAGAGTATGGTAGCTCACATCGCCATGGGACGCATTGGAGAAGTCTACCGCAAGGATCTTAAGGATACTATCTACCAGATTTGTGGGCGCCGAGATGAACACTGGGAGATGATTAGCACCAGGAAAGATAGATCAATTGCAACTTTTATTCAGGAGTTAAACCAGCACATTCGACGACAGGAGAATCAGATGTGCGCCGACATGATAGATCTGAAGAAGGCTAAGACTAGAATCAAGGAACTGGAGGAAGAACTGAAGGCTACATGCGAAGATTATGAAGAAGAAATTGAAGTATTGGTGGATAAGAATGCCGACCTAACTATGAAGATTGGAATATTTATGGGAGGCCCAACACCAATAGATGAAGACAAAGAACCCAAGGAGATTAGCCCGGAGGACTACATCATCATTGACGGCACCGACTCAGAACAAGATAGTAGCGATGATGTCTATGTTGATGAAGCAGGAGCAGATATCATGGAGTCTACAACCGTAGAATATTTCTAGTAGACCACCTCATCAGTAGTAGTAGTCCACCATGTAAATATAGTAGTCCGAGCACTTTTGCGATAGCTAGATCGATTGTATGTCCTTGTTTGATTGATTGAAGTGAATTGTGTGCTTTTGCCTCATGTGCATATGGGTAGTGTTTTCCCTTTAGACCCCCTCTATTCTTATATCTCATCTTTTCTAAACCCTCAGATGCCTCCGAGACGTGACCCCGGATTTGCTTTTCCGCTGGAGCTCACCCAGTTGATCCAACAGCAGAACACCTTGATGCAGTTGCTAGTTCAGAATCAGAATCAGGGGAACAACAACAACAACCCCACCACCACCACCACCACCTGTTGACCACTTAGCCCGTTTTCTTAGGCTGAATCCGCCGGTGTTTTCCAGTAGCACCGAGCCGATAGTAGCAGATGATTGGCTCCGCAAGATAGCTAGAGAGTTGACCACAGCAGGATGCACAGATGTGGAGAAGGTGAAGTTTGCCGCACATCAGTTAGAAGGACCTGCAGCATCTTGGTGGGAGAATTTCACAGCCACCTTCCCAGTCGACACTGTCACATGGGACCAGTTTCAGCGGGCTTTTCGTACTGCCCATGTTTCAGCAGGAGCAATGGCCATGAAGAAGCGTGAGTTTCGTAACTTACGCCAAGGAGGACGGACAGTTGGCCAGTATGTGGAGGAGTTTAGTAAGCTAGCACATTATGCCCCACATGGCGTCGCTACAGATGCAGCTAAGTAGGAGAAATTCCTGGAAGGACTGAATGATCAGTTGAGTATGCAGTTGATGGTAGCCACCTTCAACAACTCCCAGGAGTTGGTAGATCGTGCGCTTATGATTGAAGGGAAGCAGCAGCAAATTGAGAACCGCAAGAGGAAGTATGGACAAGGAAAGTATAGTTCAGGAGCTCAGCAGAAGCCTCGTTTTACCCCTAGACCGGGAGGACATTTTCAGCATACCCATGGAGTAGGTAGCTCGCACAATCACAATGGCACCAAGAATGGTAATGGGAATGGAGGAAGCAATGGCCAGAACCGCAGTACCCCATCAACCCCAGCCAAGAAGGACTTGAGCCACGTCACTTGCTATAAGTGTTCGAAGCCAGGACATTATGCAAAGGACTGTCCTGAAGGACAAAACGGCAATGGAAGCTCTAGAAAGAAGCCGAACCCTTTCAACAGGGGACAGGTGAACCACGTTAATGTGGAGGAGGTTGAAGCTCAGCCCGATGCAGTAATAGGTAAGTTTTTGGTTAAGTCATTTACTGCACCTGTTCTTTTTGATACTGGTGCATCGCATTCGTACATATCAAGGGGATTTGTGGAAAAGTATAGCCTGCCCACTAGGATTCTTAAAACACCTATGCTAGTAAGCTCACCAGGAGCGGAGTACATGGCCAGTCAAGGATGTTTTCAAGTGCCATTAAGTATAGGAAGGCATGTTTTCCCAACGGATTTAATTATTTTGGAATCCCAAGGTCTGGATGTGATTCTTGGTATGGATTGGTTATCGATGTATGGAGGAAACAACGATTGTGCTAGTAAGACAATTTTGCTCACAACGCCAGAAGGAAGAAGGATCAAGTATGTATCCCGACATGCGCCAAACAGGACACAAGTAAATTCCTTATCAGGAGTTGTGCAGGAGGAAGAACCAGTGGTAAAGGATTTTCCTGGTGTATTTCCCGAAGAGTTGCCAGGCATGCCACTGGATAGAGACATTGAGTTTTTGATTAAGCTTTTGCCAGGCACTGGGCCAATATCGAAGAGACCATATAGGATGCCAGCAAAAGATTTGGTGGAAATTAAGAAGCAGATTAAGGAGTTACTGGATAAGGGATATATTCGCCCAAGTTCTTCGCCTTGGGGATCACCAGTACTTCTAGTGGAGAATAAGGATGGATCATTAAGGATGGTTGTTGACTATCGAGGATTGAACGAAGTAACAATCAAGAACAAGTACCCGCTACCAATGATCAATGATCTGTTTGATCGATTGCAAGGAGCTAAAGTGTTTTCCAAGATCGATTTGCGATCAGGATACCACCAGTTGAAGATTCGAGAACAGGATATACCTAAGACAACTTTTACCACTAGGTATGGGC